>NW_011948436.1:3425917-3491445 GCF_000503995.2 Ceratosolen solmsi marchali | reverse complement strand
TTTTTTTTTAAATTTTTCAAACCATTTTTTTTTTTTTTTTTTTTTTTTTTTTTTTTTTTTATTAACCTTCC
This sequence comes from Ceratosolen solmsi marchali, assembly GCF_000503995.2. Taxonomy (NCBI): domain Eukaryota; kingdom Metazoa; phylum Arthropoda; class Insecta; order Hymenoptera; family Agaonidae; genus Ceratosolen; species Ceratosolen solmsi. The sequence continues at coordinate 3,491,374 of NW_011948436.1, read as the reverse complement.
ATTCAAGTTACATAGCGCCCAGTGTCCTTTTCTTTTGTCATTATCGTTAATCGTCAGCATACCGTTCTTCTCTAATTGCCTTTAACGAGCATTTATCCTTCAATTTGAACGAAATAATATTATTTATCACCTTGAGATAATACAATTTGCCCTAAAATATGTCTATCGTCATTCCACACCGTTTACTTAACACTATCTCAATAATAATGTGATATGTCGGCATGACTGTTTATTCGTATTATTGTAATTAAGTTTAGGTAAAACGATCTTTTTCCCCTCTCATTAATTTATAATAATCAGAAAATAATCAAACAAAGCTTCAAATACGTCGAGCAAAATTCATGTACAAAACAATAAGTATATTTATTTAGATTAATTTATCATTAGAAACATGTCGTAATATTTGTGAATTAAAATTTTTTTCTCTGACTTGCACAAGTTTGGACAAGAATACGTCATTTACCATAATATATACAAGATGCAGAGACAAATTATCGTTTCGCACTTCCCAATGCCGTATTATTAAGAATTTCAAAGTAAAACATAAAAAAATATTATCTCACCCGCGCGATAAAATCATATTCAGCTTTTTTCCGGGAAGAATAAATAATATAAGCACTTAAATTATTGCATCTGATGTCGGCTTTTTTTTTCGCGAAAAGCAAAAAGTAAAGAGAAATGTTCTCCTTTGCTCTTCCTCTACATCCTCGTACGCTCTATCCCAGTGAGAGACTTTATTTTCGGTGCTCATATTCCGTCCACTGGAGAGACCTCCAGCACGTTCTCTCGCCCCGATGATTTCATCGTTCGTCATTCGGCCCGCGTAATGGGCCCCAGTTTGTTTAGTTTTGTATCGATCCTTCTTTTTCCTCCTCTCGGGCGCGTTTAATGTCACGGAGTGACGCGCGAGATTCTGGAGTGTATAAGCGACCGACTGTGTTTTAGAATGAGAATGTAAAGATTTATCGATGATTTTGAAAGGTGGACCGATGATAATGAATGCCAAGTATGTCGTGCGCTGAGTTATGAATGACGCGTACGCTGATTACATTCTTATTCATAAAGAGTCAATGGCTTTTGAGCTTCGCAAAATAAATAATTAACTATCGGCAAGGCCCTGCCTTGCCTGCAATTTATATTAGATTTTACAATATTCATTGTAATTGAACGTTTGATTTATATACGAGACATGGACATAATAGGATATTATGTTGGATGAAATAATTGATCTTTTTCTTTTTATTATCAATAAATCTATTAATTTATCAATTAGGAAAAATATGTAGTAGGAGCGGGAGAAAAGTTCTCGCGGAATAGCTATTCGACGGACAAACGTGTCCATGTCCAATTACACATTTTGCAAAGCCACAGCCGTCATAGATAATATTATAGTATATACGTTGCTGTGCAATAAAACATACGATTCCCTTGCATTTGGGATGGAATAAAAATTATGATAAAGGGATATGATAAAATCGAACTGCAACCATTATAAGATAAAATACGATCGTAAGGTTATTAAATTATTAAATGAAGGACATTAGGATCTTTTTATAAGTAGCGTAGAGTTTTTAATCTAAGAATTGTAAAAAGTCACTAAAAGGACACTAAGAGACAATGTTTCTTTACCTCTCGTAGTAAGGGAGAGATTGTACGAAGAAAAAATTAAATGCAAAAGTACGTCCACACGTTGTCCATAAAAATCTCCTTAACACAACGAGTTCTCGCACTGTATTCCGCGGCGCATTTTTATCCTTCCCGCTCTCTCACTTATTATCCTCATTCCTTCTGAGAGTTCATCTTAAAGGAGACTCACACCTTTGTCTCTATTTTTCCTTTTATGACCAAAAGAAAAAAAACTTTTTTCTTTCTTTCACTTTCTCCTCCATTTTCCTTCGATATTTTTTTTTTTTTTTTTTTTTTTTGCCTTAAAGTACATTGTTTTATTGAACATCCGCGCCGTTAAAATAATCACTCGCGAAGAATAATTTTCCATAATATATCAATCAACCAATCAATCAATCATTCTTCGTAAGCCTTGGTTATGTTAGATTTTTATCGCTCATTTTTTACGTCCACTTCTTTTATGCCTTCTCATTATGCCTCTTCACAAAGAATATACCTTTTAAACTTGAATGAATAAGTTTTAATAATAATTCTTCTCCTTTTTATATGAATAAGATGCTTGATTTATTATTAAATCAATTCTTTATTGATTTTATTCGAATAAAATTTGATGATTGATTGATAGAAAATTCAATTATATCAGCTGATAAACTTTATTTTGTATCGATGAAGAATGGCTTCAGATCATTTTCTTATATTTTTAGTTCGGAGCTCGAAGCTCAAAGTTTTCTAAAATTTCAAAAGATTCATTTCTGCGCAGATAATCGATTGCTTAAGAAAACTCAATTATCACGTGATTGTGTATAAAAATATGCCCTTATCTTATAACTTTAACTGTTTGTAAAGTGAAATTTTCATAAATATGATATTTATACATACTCGACAATAGTATGGATAAAACATTATTTTTAAAAATCTTTTCAAAATTAATTACCGAATATCACCACTATTACACGCAGTAGCATATATAATGATGTATTCTTGAGAATCATAAACAATTGTTTATAAATATTGATTTTATAATAAAATGAAATCTTGTTAATCTGCATGACGAAAATTTATAGCTACATATGATAAGTGGATGAATTAAATTAACAATTAAAAACAATGTATGTTTTACATATTTGTGATATACTGTACTTATATATTAAATAAACGGATACTGTACTAGGCGATTCCATGGAATTATATTAATAAAGTATTTGTAACAGCAATTGCATTATTGAAACCAATTGAATATTGTTTCAATAGATGTTCGCTATAAGTTTGTAGCCATTGTTTTCGTACGGTGCGATAATGCGACGTGATAAATTGTTTCCAGCAATGCTCCATCCAATTCCTTTATAATATTTGACCCATTCATGCGTAACTTCAAAAGAATATATCATTCATACTTAATTTCATACGGTTGAAAGTGATTGGTCACTCATCTACTAGTTAAACATTGCTTTGCACAAGTCATATATATTATTAAAGTATATTAAATTGACTAGTTTGCTTTAGTTAGAAGTATTATTATCCGTACAATTTTGACTATTGTCGTCTATTCGACTATTATTTAATGGTTATTGTATAAAAAAGATTATTGTTCGCGCGAATTGCATTACGACCTGTAAAATTCAATAAATTAACAATTTTCTCTCGCATTACGTTTGAAAGATTACATTTTTACAATAACTGACGCCATTTTCATAAAATTTGTTTTACATTGCGAATGCAAGAGGAGCGCAGTCGATGAAAATTATATGATTGCGGGCACTACGACTCATCGTGGTGAACAAATCCAAATGCATTACAAATGATTCTTATTGCAAAAACCGTATTTTCCTCGTCTAAATATCACAAATGGATATTTCGACACTCTGCCTCGGTCATGCAGTGCATTTCATCTTAAATTCCCGTAAATAGCAGTGAAATTCGCAGGTGAAGTGCAAATAAATACACTCTTACGCTCTAAAAAATCGGCTGCGCTTTTCCGCTCTGGAAAAGTACCCAGGATTTCTGCAGAGTGGGTAATTTTCGGAGCAGGCTCGCGGCACAATATATGTCGAGCGGCTTCTTAGGTAATTGTCACGAAAAAAAGATGCCCATGAAAGTGTAAAGAAAGGGCAAGTCGCTGAAAATATGCCCGAGTGCATAATTTATCAAGATAATAACGTGTCCAGCTCCTTAAAATTACTTAGCTCTCCCATAATTCCGTTAGGAGCTCTTAATTTTTAAATTAATTTCCCTCGTCTCCCACTCGCGCGCCTTTGCGGCTCTGTCGTCGTCTCCTCCTCTCCTATTTTCAAAAATGCAGTTCAAACAGGTTGGTCGGCGAGTTGGACGACGGGTGGGGTGAGAGACAACTGTATAATGGCCAGGGAGCGTCGTCTCGCCGCCGTCATCCCATAAACCTGTCGCTCGGCAAGTAGAGTGAGAAGGACGAGATCCAGGTTCGTAAGAGGACCATCCTCGCTTATTCTACACCTGTAAGCTCCTTTTTGCGCTCCGTCTCCCTGTGCCCGGCCGCTCTTTTCTCCTCCGCGCTCTTTTTATTCACCTTTTCTCGGCGTTATCCAATTTTTTCCCCCACCACTTAGGCTCCCCTGACGTGGCTGGCTCACCAATGTCTTCGTGGAAGCCATCAAGGAGCGCGCGTGAATAGACGAAATTATTGTATGGAAATGCTCATATCCTGGTATGCGTTGTTATTTTTTCATTCCATCAGTCTGCCTCACTCGAGTTATTAAATGGGAATGAATGCATGGGTCATGGATTTTAATGGGCAGCGTTCTCAATGTGTGTGAATGCTCGTTACGAATGATCAAGGTTTATCTCGACTTTCCTCGATTTAAACTATTTCACGCTGTGACTGTGGGCTTGTAACCTGGCGTTCTATCAATATTTAATGTCTAAAATGCACTTGAGTGCAAACTAATGTAACATTTTGAATTGCAGTTATGATCGATCTGCCGATCTTGGAGAAAACGAAGAAGTTTGGGTGTATTTATTGTATCGTTACGTTAATGGAAAAATAAATGAAAAATATTCATAAAAAGTTGAAGATCGCAGAAGAGATTACACTATATCATTGTTTCGAGTTTGGATAATTAAGTCGCACGTTAATTAGTTACTTAAATTCATTGCTTAATTTTAACCTTTCAAAAAGAACGTTTATTATAATTAATATAAACTTAATTAATCAGTTGGAATCTGAAAACATTTTTCAAAACTGTAGCTCTTAAAATGTTTGGGAATTGTTCGGTTTATCATAAAAAATACTTGTTTATTCTATTAAGCGTTCATTAAGAATTTTGTTGAAATGTTCATTGAATGGATTAAAAAGTAATTGGCTCAATGAAAGCTTATTATTGCTATGCTCCAATTCAATTACTAGCGTAAAGTATAATACGGGAAAACGATTATTAATGATGAAAAAATGTTTATCTGAAAAGATGAGTTTTTTTTTGGAAATAAAAAAAAAAAAACTATAATAATTATTTAATGTATGGCATGCGTTTTTAATACAAGGTTCCTCTTACCTTTTATACATAAGGAGTAAAAAGTAAAGGGAAGACTGATTGGATAGCATACTTTTTTGAAATTATGCTGCTTTGATCATTTTGCCTGCAGCTGATTCATATCAAGCGAACGATCAAGAGATTTTTAAACTATGTATAAGTTTTACTTGTCTGTCAAATAATAATTTTTCATTAAATGAATTAAGAGATTACCTTAAGGTAATACGCCAATTATTATTTACCCGTTTCTAGTAAAAGGCAAATTAAAATTAAATTGAGTAAGCTACGTTAATTTAAAACATTTGGAGGATCATTTGAATTCGTGTCTTTCATTATGTTTATCAGCGATAAATACAATGTCGTTGACGAAATATTTTATAAAAATGTTGAAACTGCCAGAGGCATAAACATGTAAAACGACAGCACAGCGATTCTTATAGGCTATAAACAGAAGTTCCGATGTAAATATATAAAAATAAAGTAGCTGAAAATGTAAATAAAACGGGGTAACCAACTTAAATGAACAACGTTACCTTATGTGTTTGTGTATAAGAGTACTAACGATTCTCTTTGCTGTAAAAAAAAAAAAAAAAAAAAAAAAAAAAAAACTTTCCGCACTACATAATAGCAGTATATAATCAAGGGCTGTGAATATACTTAAGAAGTATATGATAAAGAGAAAAACGATGGATATCAGCTTAAAGTAACGTGCAATCAGTCTCAAGATGGTACTTCCGGAAGCGGTAGTTTTAGGGTAAAGAAATGACATACCATCGTGGGGTTTGCTCTCCCCAAAGACTTTGCCGAGATTTTCCCATCCTTGCTAAAGATTGAAGAAGAATATGTCTATATCCAAAAACACATACTTTCCCCCACACTCTACTCATTATTTGTAGTTTATTATTCGTGGCGCTGGAGTATAATTATAGAGTCCGAATATAAAATGAGTCTTGGCAAATTTTGTTTTCCCACAAGAATTGAAGAATAGATTTTTTATGAGTTTATTATAATCCTACGTATAATGAAGCTTTTATTGAATGCAATAGAATTATACTCTATTGAAGAAAATTACTATCTTTTAATTTAAATATTTCAAGTTTCAATGTTATGGTAATATAGTTTTATCTCTATTTATTCAGACAGATTTTTCACCATATTTACATTGTATTCTTATTTCTCGTATTTCATTATTTTGAATTTCAATTTTATTACAATTAGCTTAGTCTACATTCGTTAATTATATAGTAAAGTATAATGGTATAAAAAAAAAATATATATATATATAACTTGTCATATGGAATAAAAAAAGATTTTCAACTTTTCATTAGTGTAACACGGCATTGGATTATTTAAATGAACGATTCCTATTTTATTTGTTATTGAGCAATTGGTAGTCTATTTTAATAAACTTTGTTTATACACTTGAGCTATAAAATTTTTATCAGTAATGTTCCAAGTTTATTAAAAGCTTCCCACAATCGATTAATCACTGTTTCAAAACAGAAATAAAGTATCAAAAACCGACGATATTATTTTTATAAAACCATATAAATTGATTTATTTCTTAATAATATTATACATAATTATGTTATGAGTTTTACTTCGTTCTGAAAATTTTTTCCAAATAACACCTGTTTCTTTCTTCATTCAAAAACCTCTAAATTTTGTACATTTGAAATGAATAAAATGTATTTGACAATTATTTTATATTAATTGTTTTACAAGTTCAAACTATTTTTTAATCATCTGAAAGATTCGTAAAATCTTATTCAGCAGTATTACGTGTATAATATTTAAATTGTTAATTGATATTGGTAAAAAGAACTTAATATTATTTATATCGTAAACGCTAAACCAATGTTTGGATAAAAATTGTTCGGTAATATATAGAAAATAATCCAGGTATTAGCGCTGCATAATTTTTCTCTATATTTCTTGCATTTCAAATTACATTTCTTTACAAGTTGATTTATCTCAATGTTTGAAATTGCCATTTATCTTTGTATGCTATAAAATTATTAAAATATCAACTTTAAATTTAACCCATAAGATGTAAGATTAAATATTTTACACGCGCGGATAAAAATGTGGAAAAATACACTAAGCTATGACAACCCGTTGAGAAATTATGTACTATTTCACTAAATTATCTCTCAAGACGCATAAAGTGAACAAAAATTTATTCAAAGTAATTTATTAATTGTTATTTCGTAAGAATTTTTGTATAAAACGCTTTTGAAAACGGCCGAGACACAGGTGTCTCAAAAAACATAGTTTTAATTATCATTAGATGATTAGATTATCAACAACAATTAGATATAATGTAAAATGTAAAATGTACCATGTTTGTTTGTCACTATATCAGAAACTGTCAACCAGTTATTAGTTGCTTCGTTTACGTATCAATAATACGGCAATAAAAGTTTTTAAATGTGGCTTTCAAATAATTTAGCGCACACTTGTTTTCTGATTTTTGTCTACTATTGTTTATTGTTTTTTTGTTTATGTTTTTTTCTTTGTTTTGTTTTGTTTGCTAAATGTATGGATCGAAATTTATGAAAAATGCATTATATTAATTTATTTAATAATCAGTTTTGTTCGATGCACTTCTAATTTACAATGAACGTGCCACGCATGCATAAAGCCACGCTCTCGCAACTTTTCCCGGCACCCATCGCCCCTTCCACCTAAAGCTCGCGCGTGCGCGTACCTTGTTTTTTATGAGTAAAGACGACTGCGAGCCAAGCTCACAGATCTACAATTTCTCGATTTCTTTCCGGTGCCCTTAAGAGTCGTAACTTTGACTCGCGTATTCGCGAATAAATATCGCGCACGTTTTCATTAAGACAATAAAGTTTCGTCGATTCTTGCGTCCCGCGAAGTGCTGGAGGTATTTTCCGAAGCAGAAAGTGCACTGCAGCTCGTTCCTTCAGCCCCCCCCCCTCACAATCCTCCCCATGCCACCATCATCACCGATTGCCGATGTCGGTTTTTCCTTTTCCTCCGTTTAATTAAGTCGTTTGTAGGTTTATGGTTCGTACGTTTCTGATCGGCGAGGTAATTGGTCGCTGCTAGCCAACACCATTACACTCCTACGTTGTATCGGATGTCGTCGAGACGCGAGTCGTGTGTTAATTCGTGCGGATTTTTTCGCTTCTCTCGTTATACATATCGATTGCTGGGCTCGGATCCTCTCGATACCCCCCCCCCCCCCGTCAAGGGTTTGGCTTTTCTTTTGGCGCGCTTCGCGTGCGGTCCCGATGGCATTGCTCCGATGTAATTGTCCGGTGAATTATGACGTGGAAGGAGTTTCTTCACTTTGCCCGCAATTATTCGCGTATCTACTCGGCGATCGACGGCCTCCGAATACGTTTTTATGTCGGACCAATTTGCGCGTTCAATACCCAATGTACTTTGCATCTTTGTTGAGCTCGTCGGCAAGTTAAAGAGCGCCGATTAATCGCCGTAATGCAAATAATTTTATAGCCTGAGTAAATTCTCGTTCAAAGTACTTGCTTGGTGCACTACAATGTGGGATTTAGCCGGTTCAAGTCATTTAGCATCTCGTTGAAAAAATTGAATTATGTTAAAGAAAAATTTTTATTTTAATTTTTCTCCGCATTTCAAATCACATCATCCTGCATATTTGCAGGAGAATTCGTTAGCGTCGAATATAAAGAGATAATTTGACTAAAATTCAGATTTCCGGGGAAATACGCCATTGAACGGATATTGCATTCTCATTCTCTAAGACATTCAAAATCTGCTGGAATTCAGAAAGTTCTATTCGACTTGCAGTGCAAAGGATGATAACGATAATCCAACTCATTTGAATTTAAAAAGTGTACAAGTATAGTTTTTAATAATATGATCAAAGGACTGGCGAGGAATACTAAAGTAGCGAATCGTTCATTCGAGCAAGGCTCAACTGTACTTTCATTTTAAATACTTTTATTTTATAGAGCACGGGAAGTATTGCTGGCTTTGCGTCCCTTACTGTAAGCAGAATTTCAGTCTTTATTTAATTGGCAATCGATCGATATATCTATTAATGAATTACTTAAAGTTTCTTCGAAATATCGTAAGTTCATTAAAATTGCATTTATAATTGTTAATTCCAAGTTTATTTATATATAATTGTAAATTTTTCTTATATACTGAAACATGTCCAAAGAGCAGATTTTAGATATTAAGTTAGTTAGATTTTAAATTGGAACTTGACTCATTGGAAAAGCAACATCCCAAATGTTTTCGTACATCGTAAATATACATTACAACGATTACAATCTCCTCGTTCTCTGTAAAGAAAATACCAAGAGAATTAATGTTATAAAACACTACTTATAATTATATACTTTACGATTATCTTAAAAAAAAAAACACCAACGCAAAAATTGGTCGTTTAAAATACAACGCGTTCGTGAAGCATCTGATCTAGCAACGTATGGCTACCATTTTCGATTACAATTTAAAACGCGTTTCAGTTACAACTCAGAATTTAATAAATGTAAACGTGTAAGTGTCAGTGCCGAGGGCGACCAAAGAACTTTACAATTCTCGCACCGGTGAGACAACTTAACAGCCTCGCATACACGAACAAGCACAGAGAAATAGTGAATAAGGCTGGAGGTTGATGAAGCTTTGGGCTCGTAGTCTACTCGCTTTTTTCAGTCTTCGTTTGGTTTCGCTTCGTCAAAGTCCTGTACTTTCATCTCCGCAATACTAAAATCTCTCTGTAATACTAAAACTAATAATAAGCGCATCGATCGATCGATCGATCCTGCAACTGGACGTGGCTTATTTTTCCGAGCCCAATACACGCGTTTGTCAGACTAACGTTACTCTACTAATTCCTCTTTATGTGGTTCCCAACGTGGCCACGTTGTTCCAATGCGTACTCTCTGTATCGCACAACTACATGCACAATTAATTTAGAAAGTGAGTTTAATATAATTTTACGACCATGTTTTATGTATATTCTGCGCTTATAATAATTACAGATGCGAGGAATTGACGAGGAAATATCGAACGAACATATAAGCTTGTAATTGAATATAAATAATTAATGCAGTTTCTATTTAAAAATTAGATTTTTTTTTTTTTCTTTTCCCTTTTTTTTTTTTTTTTTTTTTTTTTTTTCGGAAATTTATACCGATTCCTTGCAAAACGAATCTTCAGCCAATTATGGGCCATTAAAGACGAGGAGTTAAGAAGATATTAAAGGAGGAAAGACCGATTGGAACGAAGGCATTACGAAGGCACAAGATTTCCAGTCAATATCCAATAGGTAAGTACACTGGTAGTGATTAAATTGATATGCCAATAATATATAGGATCTGAGCAAGGACTGCTTTCATTTACTTTCTTTTTTCTTCTTTTTAGTAGTAGTAATGGCCTAAAATCCAATTACGTCTTACGTTCGAGTTTACATATAGAGTTTTGTCGGATAAATAATTTACGAATATCGAAAATAATCACTTTAAATGCTGAAATCGTTCTCCATTAATTCTATACAATGACCATGAACGTCGAGTGTGGTGGTATGGAATAAAGGTGAAATAATGAACAAATTATTGTAATACTGTAAAGGAACGGTTGCAGCTAGGAACTAATTGAAAATGTTCAAATTCTGAAATTATTCACCATACCCAAATACACTGTTCCCTTCATTAGTCCAACTTCTTCAATTAGCTAATCTACAAAGAACATTCAACACTCGCTATCGCATTTACCGAACATGTTCTTATTTTTATTTTATATGCGATACAGCCGCTGCATGCATTACTTATACATGATACGAGTCTGCATATATAAAACGTATATTGTGTTCCCGTTTATATTGTTCCTGCCAAGTATTAGCACCACGTCGCCGATATCACGTGTGCTATAATGATACGGCGCTTCTTTCATTATACTACTTACCTACTAATTTATGGTCTCGTATAATTTTTTTTTATTCTCTTGTTCATGACATTTCCTACTGCGGATAAATTAATAACTGCGTCGACCGTAGCTTCTAGGACTTGGTGAAAATTAGGTTTACTTACCATCTACAACAAACATCCTTTAAATATAAGCTGAATTTTTTATTCCTTGACGTAATAATAATGACAGTATTTAATTAGCATTTAGCACACTGTGCGTAAGATTTTTTCTGTGTTGGCGATATACGACGGAGTCATGACATCGGTCATCAAAATATCGATAAATTCCAAATGAACTATCCTTCATAAATTTACGTTTGGATGTTATTTGCGCATCGTACGATTAGTGCACCAATGACACGTACGTTGGCGAATTTATTCGGACCTCTCTTTCTCACGTCGTCTCCACAAATCCCTCTGTACATTAGCAATTAACAATAAAAACTTTTACATTTCAATTACGCGATAATGTCTTTCGCCCTACGTTAAATAGCCGAGATATTCTTCTTAATCTCTCGTCGTCAGCTAAATATTTTTGAAGTGTTTGTTGAAGTTGCGTTTGCAATTCAAACTACAATTATCGTGGACTTTATATTGATTACTTACTACCTTGGGCTTCTAATCAGCAAATGTTTAAACGAATTTGCATCATTCAGTTTGATAACTGTGTATTTGAGTTTATCTATCTACTTCCTTTCCGCACATTGTCTCTAATTGTTCATTTAAATATATTGTAAAAAAGTTTTCAACGAAACAATCTAAACTTTTGTGAGTGAATGACTAAGTTTATACAAGAATAATCAGTATTATCGTAAATAAAATTGTATACTGACAATGCGAACGGAAAGGTTGAAAAGTTTTGTCTGAGAGCCTAATAATTGATGACATGTATTAAACATTCTAAAGTTGGAGGTTATGGAACAATTTACTTGCGAATCATTACTCGGCGTAGCTCTTCCAAACTTATTACAATCTATTTAATCAATATATCATAAATATATCCTATTGTATTTCATCTATGATCTTATGTTTACTTAATCGATTTTATAACAAGCATCAAGGCGATGATCGATCAGGAATGAAATTTCCGAGGGTATAAAGGATCCTATTTACCTGGTTTAATGCGATATTCGACTGCTAGATACAAGATCGAATCTCTGCCTTTCTCAAGACTGTATATCTTTGGCTATTTGAGCGATATAATAATAGTGACAGACGATTTTAATCATTATCCGCAAGCGATCAAAACTGCAAGGAAATTTTGAGAAACAAAGCTAAGCTTATATTGGCAAAAATCACCGCTTTCGTATAAAGTTTTTTAACCACAGTTAATTCGCAAACATGGAGAAATTAGGTCGTTACTAATTATATTTTATAAGAAATATTTATCTTATAAAACAACATCAGTAATAAATAGATAAGAATTATCTTATTACAGGATCTTATTACAGTAAGCTACGGTGATAAGTATTTTGTGTAAGCAAGTCAAAAAATCATTTAAATAAAATGAAGTCGAATATTGGTTTAAGTGAATTAGACATTAAAAGTGTAATAATAAAAAAAAAAAAAAAAAAAAAAAAAGAAACAAAATATGTGCCCATAATCATTTATCTTTGCTAAATACATCTAGGCGTTGATAAAATTAAAAAACTCGAGCGATATAATATTGATATTCATGCAGAGTATTGTCAAATTCTTCTGATGCAGCTTTATTTAAGATATATTAGCAAAATGATGAATCTCGCACAGCAATTTAAATAAATAAATTTTTTCCCAGTTTTATAACCTATGTTTAGTTTCATAGTCAAAGTAAAAATGTAATAAAAAGAAAAAAAGAACCCGTTAAATTTAAAGTATGTGTAGAATTTGTCACACTGATGAAAAAAACAAAACAATTATTGTCACAACGCATCAACAAAGACGATATGGAATTATCGTAAAAAGACCATGAAATGTATTTGAATTCAACAAGCCCACGTGAAAGTTTATATATTTCTTATTTATATCGTAAATTTTGTCGTTGTTTTTTTTTCTTCATATAAATTATTGTGAAAAGAACACATTATTTTTAGCAGTAATGTAAAGGATGTGATTAAAAACATCATTATTAGAATAAATAGTCGTGGTACGTAAATAAAATCTCAACTAATGATTTTACGTAATTGAAATCGAAAAATGTTAGTAAAATTTGCATTTCTCGATTAAGTGGAATTTGAAAGGCTACGCCATATAATATAAGCTCAATTTTCAATTACAGTTAATTAATCTTATCATTATCATTATTATACTTTTTATTAATTTATATGTTTGAAAAAAAAAAAAAAAAAAAAAAATGTTAATCATTTTACATTTGCCGACTAGTAGTTTTAAAGAATTTTTTTAAGTTCTGTGTTACGGTTTATTTATTATATACAATATATCGTAAAGCGATATATTGGAAAATAAGCAAATGATATGAAGAACCATAAAAAATATATAGAAGCTTGATAATTTGAAGATGTAATCTGACAATCGTATTATTTATTGTGTAGAGACGACAGAGATAACGAAAAATCGGAAAGATCTTTTGGATGGCGATAAAAAATCTGTATTCGAAAGAGGAGATCGATTATTTATCTAATTTAATCGTTCGATCGGATGTCGAGAGAGAACTTTCGAAAGATTTGTCAACTCGGTAGTTATTAAACTGAAGACATGCGTTGTTCGATTCATGTAATGGAAGCTCAACGTCACATAATTATATGTAGCTACTTTGATAGCAGTAAAACAATGTTTAGTATTAGTAGGCAATATATTGCATAATAATGAATAATAATTTGATAAAATTTAGTTAATCGCCAATAAATGATATTATTTTAAGGAAACAATATTTAAGCACAGTAGATTCGTATTTTATATTTTTGATATCTCTCTACCTCTGTAATGTCATAGTACACATTTTGTCAAGAATCTTTTCAACTTGATACATAAACATTTATTACTGCAACATTAATAATAATATTTGCCATTTAAATAATAATTAATACTTCTGAAAATGTGTAGTGAAATTTAATGAAAGAAGGCGTATAATAATATAAATTTTAATATGCTTAAAATTGTTTTAGCAGCAAAGAGTAATAAGATAAACGAAATAATCTAATTTCACTAATATTGAAACTAAAATTTATTAAAATATTAACTGAATTGATTAGGGTATTTAAAAACTTTTATATATTTGGTCAAATTCCTTAGCCATAAGGACGACAAAAGGGTGCAATAAATCAAACTTTAACATTTAAACTTTCGATCATTCTATTAAAAAAGAAAATACATTTTCAGTTGTGGTTGGCTTCTGACAAAACGAGAAAAATTTTTATATTAATGATTGTAGTCTACTTAAATTGCCGAAGCTTGTACTAGAAATTGATTTAATAGCGTTTTATTAAAACTACACGACAGCCAACGTATTTGACGCTCTGTAAAAATGTACGAATTTTTTTTTTTTTTTTTTTTTTTTTTTTTTTTTTTTTTTTTTAACGACTCCATGCAAACTTCTTTTTTATGTGACCTGTCGATAAGGGTTGGGAAAAATGTTCTCCATTATGACAAAAGTTAACTAGGATAATTTACAAACAATATCTGAAAATCAAATGTTTATTCTTTAATAAATTGTCGATTAACATGCTAAATATTCTGATCTTAATTAATGATTTAAACTATTTTACCATTTAAACGTAAATTACTTGTTAAGCTCTTTATTTTTTAAAGTATGAAAATAATATTTACCGTGAGAATGTTATAGCCATGCGAGCTACTCAACGGCATGTACTTAAATTTTTTATTATACTTTTCACCCATGATACACTTAATTAAAAATGTAAAGCATACAGAACACCATCTATATACTATATTAGAGTAACTCGATGTTTATACTTTATTATGTATTTTAAATATACAGATTTTATCAGTATTTTTGTAACTGAAATAGAATCGACGATTTTATGATAGCGATTGTGACGTTTACTGATTATTATTACTATAATTATTTTTCCGCCTGAAAGTGTTGTTTACCATATATTTCAATGCGGTTGCTACTGTTTGTTTTCCCGTTTGAATAAATCGGGTGCATTTCTTATTACTTCACTTGTAACATCTATCAATGGTTTGAATATTTTATTTCTATCTTGACGAAATGCATTTAGTTTTGTTTATGATTCTATGTTACTAGTTAAAGGATAATGAATAATTAAATAATACTACAGGAAATACAAAATTTAATGTTCATTATAAGAATACTTTGAATGTATTTATTACTGCAGGAAGTTGAAAGCGAAGTTACAAAATTCTTACATTTACTTTACAAACTTATAAAGTATTTATTAAAAATTATACTTAAACGGTTAATAATTTTTTATATTTTCTAGTTTTCTATTTTTCTTTCTATTCATTAAAATATATTAATATAAAACTGAAATATTTATTTTAATTCCTCATTAAAATGAAGCTATAATAATTTCTAAGCATTATTTATTACATTTGTAGTACAATAAGTTATCGAAATTATAAGAAACAGTACAAGTGATTTGTAAAATTATAAAGGTTTTAAACAATATTATAAAAATACAAGTTCGAAAATTGAGAGAATAAATTTTGTTAGGTAAACAAAATTTGATGTAACATCTTTCTCTTTTATTGTTTTTTCATTGATTATTTGTACTTCAATAATGTAAGGTTATTGTTATGAAAGTAATAAACTGTTAGTATCTTCGCCGGAATTATCACTGAATTTGCAATAAAAAGAGTTAAAATTTGAATTGTCATTCCCTATTACAACCCAGTGCACTTGAAAGTTAAAAACTATATTAATGTCTCTTCTATTATGTTAAAAGATTTTCATGAAAATTTAAATTAAAGGAAAATACTATGTGCTCTAACTTTTAATATTAACTAGTAATTTTTTTTGTAGTAATAACGTTTAAATTATATCTTCTGTTAGATACAACAGTAAATAAATTACCAAATTTGAATGAAATTTAAAAGAAATTTGTTTTGCAATATTGCTTTTGTTTTTTTATTTTTTATTTATTTTTTTTTTATTTAATACTGTAATTGAAAATCAAAGTATCGTCCGTGTACATTTCCAACTTTGAACTTTTAATTCTATGTATATGTATACACATAGTATACACATATAGAACTTGTGGTGTTTGCCTCTAGTATCTACCTTCTATTCTCTCTGTCATTTTTTTGAACATCATGAAATGTTTTTTCCAGTGGATTGAGAGAGAGAGAGAGAGAGATAGAGAGAGAGAGGAAAGAGAATTGAATTGAATTGAAGAGAAGTGGAGACGCTTAATTCTCTTTACATGGAAAATGTTTTAAAATAATTATGGCTCGTAGGGAAGAAAAAAAGAAACGAGAGAATACAGTTAGAGCAACTATCACAATTACTAGAATAATTATACAACGTCAATGAAATGAGATGACATGGAATTGGCAAAAAACGTGTACCTCGTTGGCTCTGATTACTTCATTGTACATAGTGTTTTTTGTTTTTGGATTGAATATTAATTACCATTTAATTAAGAATTTTCAATGGAATTTGTAGTTTCTTTATTTAATTGATTTGTCATCTCTCCTTGTTTAAAAAATTTCTTTACGAAAAAAAAAATTGATCAAAATTTATATAATTAATTTTGTGTATTAATAATTAAGTTAGTATCGTTTATAAAATATTGTCGTAAGTTCATTTCACTAGAGAAAGCATTAATTTCTTTCTAATAAATTCTCAATATGAAAGAATTTTATGACAATATAAAAGATATTACTTAATTGAAATAATTATATAAATATATCATGAAATATATTTAAAATTGTTTCACGAAGAATGATAATGTTATATATATATATATATATATATATATATATATATATGTGTTAATGCGTTTGAAAGTTCTAAACTTAATATTACTTTTCGTATTATTTATTATATTTATTTTCTTTATTAATATGTTAAAATTTGAAAACACATCCTTACTGCATACTCATAGCATAAATATGTTTGACATCATTAATATAATATTTTCTTACATAATCTACTTTCCTACTTTCTTGAAAGTTACAGCTACATTTATTGTTATTGATTCTTCAAAATTGAGGACAAGACATTTGATTTTGATTACACACATATAGAAGCTTTGAGGATAAAATATGGGATCGATTGTAAATGTAAATGTTTTATCTGGATGATTTGAATTAGCCTTTAAAAAGCAATTGTGCTATCAATTAATTTGTACTATATCTCGAGTTTTTAATGACAAGTTTATAATATTATCTGCGATAAACAAACCTTATTTAGACTAAATGATTGAATATTCGCAACAGTTGAAATGATGTAAACCCGTTGCCAATGAATTTAATTTGTAATGGGATGAGCAACGGAATAAAAGTATCCTATGTATACTTAAATAACAAAGTAAGATGAGCGGTATGGCGGTGTTGGGGTGGAGTGATTGGGGTGGGGGAGTTGAATAAAATCCTGCTGTCTCTCACTGAGCAAGAAGTATAATAACTCTGTTTATCTTCGCTCTTATCATCGCGAAAACTAGAAGAAAAAGGGAAGAAGGAACAGCGCATTAACATACGAAATCTATTCAAGCGCATCCAGTGCTGTCGAGTGAAAAAGGGAAACAAGAAACTCTGTAAGTGAATTATGCGTCTGTATTGATTAAAAGCCGACGCCTATGTCATCGCCGTCGCATCTTTTCTCGTAGCTTTCCTGGCAACTGAACTTTTAGAGATTCAAAATAGAAGGAATTTTTTCTTCCATCTTTTAAAGCAAAGTTGAAGCAGTAGATGCGAAAAAAATGAGGGAGACTGAGCGGAGGATGGAAATTACGTTAGCCTGGAATAATTTTTCTCTACTGTAGTTGTATTTTTCGATATAGATAGCAGGTAGACGTGGATAAGTGGTCAATTATGCGTAATTTAATCCATTATTTTTATTTTCATTGCTTAAAGGATGAGCAGAATCATGTAATTATGAGTAATTCAATATTAACTTTAATATTTTAATTATACGTAACTTATTGATTAGACGAAATGACTGCTTAGGCATAGATAATAATCTTCCTTGTTTGCTCTAGCGCTATTTCTTTACTCAATTACAAGAATACATTTTATAGCTTTAGATTGTGAAATTGTAATAGGAAAGCAGTAATCGTACGAGTTATTTTTTTCCATTATGTAAACAAAAAAAAAAAAAAATCCTAAATAGGTTGGGACAATCTAATAATAAATTATTGGTCATTTAATACTTTTTTATTTGCATTGGTTTGCTAAATATAAACACATATACGTGTGCTGAGGAAAAATACAGTTGAATTGAAAATGGCAAACTGTTATTGTAATTAATATTCATGTACGAATATAAAAAGTATCGGTCAGAAAAATAGGAAAATAAAATTTCTGAAATGTCATAAATTTGAAGTACGTATTACTATTGCAGCATAATATCTATAAAGCATAAGTTCTCTTTTGCTAAATAAAATTTGGATAAGACTTTTACAAGGACAGATGGAAAGTTGAATTTATTATATTATGCCAATGAATCTGTTTGTTATATTTGCAATATTTTCGTACAATATAGCAGAGTCTATGATAATCACATTTATACAGTGGAAGACAAGATTTTTTTCTCTCATATATAGAATATTGGACCACTTTATCGAAATGAACTATTATAATATATATTGTAGACTATGGAAGTATGTTTCAAAATGTCTAAACTTTGCAAAGTTATTGAGCATATTACGAAGACGAGGTATTTCAAAATATAAATTTATATTACAAACTTCAAATCATTATCTTTCGCAGTTGAGACATGAAATATTAGATAAAGATATTTTTAACATTTCGATGATTTTCTCTGAATTTTGATGATTCTGCGTGGTAAGATAATCATGATAATTTTAAGTATCAAAACTCATTAACGTCAATGTCATTAATGAGCATATAAATATAATGGATAGAACGAGTGTCATTAGGAAATGATAAATCGTCAGTAGCGCTCATTTACAAGCTCCGATAAAATTAAATTAATATGATAATTTTGGTCTTAATTAGATAGCAATAATAATTATCGTCTGATACTACATAGTCTAGAGAGTTTGTTTGTTTTTTTTTGTTTTGTTTTGTTTTTTTTACTAAGGTGTTTACACTGATTCAACAGCCGCTTGATTATAAATAGAAATTGTATAATTCATTCGTGAAACGAGGAGTTTAAGATGTATAATTTAAAGTGTTCTCGAGGGTTGTCGTATCGTGAGCTGATGATGAAAAGAGATGGAGATGCAGATAATCGCCGGGGATCTATCGATATTATTGGGAAAGTGGCTGCTCAAGCCTTTGTGCCGCTTTTGCTTCGTCTCGCATAATTAGCTCATTAATAATTCGAGAAGTTTCGTAAAGACGACAATGGGAAAGGACGCCGCAGACGGAGAAAAAATTATTTGCACTCATGAATATATCGCGCTTATGGTGATGTGGCTGCATAATTGCAAAGACTGTCGACTCTTTAACAAGCTAATGTCGCATCTGCGAGCAAAGTGCAAGAATCTTATTATCAGATTGACGTGGAATTCTTCGCTGTATAGGTGAAAATATGCAATAATTGGTGAATTGGCCGACATTCAGCTAATAGAATTGATGAATCCTTGATTGCTGGAATCGTCGATTTCTGAAACAAAGTGAATATAATACCGTTGATTCCTAATTGGTTTTAACACTAAATTGCCTTTGCCTAGCTGATAGCTTATCATGACGTTGAAATCTTGAGTTGCGAAAATTTATTCTATTAAATATTTCGTACAATTAGTTTAATGTAAACTTTTACAGAGAAGGAAATTAATTATTCTCATAACTCATTAGTATTGGAAATTCTAATATTTATTCAAAATTTACTTAACAAAACAGTATTATCTTTGATATATGAAAATCAATTAGGCACTGATTAAAATTCCTATTCAAATATATATGAAGCAATTATTAGTACAACATGAAAAAAGTATCATTTAGATGGATTTTCACACAACGAATTATAATTATCAAAGGTAATGAATTTAGAAAAAAATCTTGAAAATTTATAATTATGCTATTTTCGGTAAAATTTCATCTATTTAGGATGCAAATATATTTATTAATTTTCGTATAATAATTGTAAAAAGTTTAGGAAATAGTAAAATTTGAAATGTTGTAAATTTAGTTTTCAATGTAACAAATTTATACATATCAAATTCATTCGACGATACTTTCTAAGTTTAATTTAAATTTCTGTTCTGTTATCAAAACAAATTGCAACATTTATTGTCCATGATATCGTAGTTATACTTCAATCATCAACTATTTTTGTATATTTTTCTATTTTGACTGCAAATGTTTCTATTTCTTTGCAGCTTCCTTGATAACGCATCGTCAGTGAATTATCAATACATATGATTCAAGGACAACAAACAAGTGGCAATTCTGATTTTTGTAAAATTTAAATCTTAAGTTTATACCATTATGTTTGCAATTTGAACTTTCTTGCAATAATATTTTGTATTCTCACGTGCAAATACAAAATTAACAGTTTGTAAATATTCTTATTTACCTATAACTTACATTACATTCAATAATTGCGATGTAACATTATCAAACGCATTTTAGTGTACTTAGCATACTTTATAGGTATATTATTTATCTTAGCGGTATTTAATTTTTGATATATTGTCATTCCAAAATTATTTTTATCCACTCGTAATTTTCATACAAATTTAACAAAATAATAAAAAGTTTATTTATTTTTTTTTTGTTTTTGTTGTAATTTTATCAAATTCAGTATAAAATCTTCGAAAATAATTGCTTCTAACGAGTTAATATTTTTTAAATAAAAAACAAGTCATCTTACTTTATTTGTAATCATACGCTTAGTTATATTTGCATAATAATATTTTGACAAATATTCAGTATTTACTGATGCAAATATAATCATAGAATAGAATTCGACTGCGTGTCACGCATATAGAGTAAAGCGTAGTAAAGATTGGCTCGGTCAATGTTAGCTTTCCTATTTTTCCTTATAATTTTGAAAAATTTATATTCCAAAATATAAGCATAAAATATTTCAAGGAATTACGCAGGTTATCGTAATACAAAATTCTTATTAGACCACGAAAAAAAAAAAAATAAATAAATTAGGTTTAATCAAGTTTGTCCAAGGTTAAAATTTAAAATAAACAATTACATTGGACAATGTGTTTTTTTTCTTCAAATATTTCATAGTATTTGTATAAATTGTTAAATATCCGCGATATAAACTATCAGGTTGCTGATCAAAGATTATTTTTGAAAAAGCTTTTAATTTATAACAGCTTTTACCATAAATAAGACTTTCACGGATTAAATAATTTTTACTAGGGAATATAATATAATATATATATATATATATATATATATATATATATGATATTAGCAATAAATTAAACGTACATTATGAAAATAAGTTCCAGTAATGTTGTGTATTAAAATTTTGCAAATACATTAAATTTCAAAATTTAATTTATATAATGTCGGAAATGTAAATAATATGTTCTTTTAACCCTTGCGCCCATTATTTTTCCGTTTAAAAATACCTAATGCAAGAGAGTTTGAAAAATATATTACTTTTAAACATATATTTTCAGTAAAAAATTACCTTTTAGAGAAAATACTTCGGCCTTTTGCCTTTATAAATGTATGTTGACTTACGCAAATAATTAATCATCTCTTGAGCAGACTCTACTCGGAATAAGCATAAGCAATTTTTTGATGCAACCTAATAAATTTTCGTTTGCAAGAATATCGTCTCTTTCGTCTGTTTAAAACAATAACAAATAAACAATGAGGGAAATAAAGGAGATACGTCCGTATTCAACATATTCAACGTTCAAATTTAAATTCAAGATTCTTTTTACAAATTTTCTTTGCTAAATACACGCGATATTTTTAAGAAGCGAAGAGATAATAATAACGAAGAATTGTTTTTTCCCATCTTCGACGTAAAATGTTGTTGTTTATTCAGCATTATAATTTTTAAACTAAGTATCATAGACTTTTCCTTTGCCGATACACTTGACATTCGCACATAAATCTTGAAAATGCACGTTACATCTACGCGAAAGCCGTAAAAACTCGTTGAACCCAGAATTGCGAAATTGAAGCGAGGAGCTTATACTCCGAAGTAAGCAAAACTCGCATGTGTGAAATTTCTAAAATTCCTGGCGCGCTTTCGAAAAGTATCAGGTTGGAGGGAAGTACGCGCACTTTGCAAGAATGTGCCCCTACTTTCTGACGACGTGAGAATGAACAGTAAGAAAGCTCGTCGTAGGTGCATGGGCGCTAGAAGTTCTAAATTCCAGCGAAGGTCTTTTAATTGTAAGCATGGCAGCTTCATTTTAAGCCAGTGATATTACATAAAATTGTTCTACGCGTTTTCGATTTTAAAATAATCGCTTCCTTAATTAGCAATATCTCGCCGCCTCGGAAGGCGAGTGCACGCGCTCACATTACTTCAAATAGATTCAATTAATTTTCGACATTTTCGTCGTTCGGCGAATTAAAATTGATTCTCCAATTTTATCGTAAGAGGCGTGAATGATCTTACTCCATATTCCAGCTCATAGTCCAGCGAATCCATAGGTGAAATTTATTTTGTTTTCGCCTCGACTCGAGTAGACGTCTGACAAACGGATGCTCCACTTCCTAGCTCGAGGCCAACCGATTTCGCGATCTTGCTCACATCGAATATGAAAATTCACTAAGCTCCTAAGTCGATCACCATTTTCAGCTCTGCGCTTTATAAGCTGCCGCATCCTCTTTCGCAACCCATAATTATTACCTCGTGGGAAAGAATTGTTGGAGCGCTCGACAACAGCCCAGCAAAGAAATACGTTAAGAGGAAGATTGATAGATCTTAGGGCGCTGCCGCTAAATGCCGGTAAAACACGCGCGAGCGACTAATGCAATCGCTCCAACACATTGACGTGTAGGCTGCGCCGCTCTCGATTCGTCGCAACTCGGCAACGCTCGTGTTGAACGGCACTTGGTAGCGAGCGGGATTTTTCCTACTTTACGGGCGCTGAATTCAAAGCCATTCCGGAAAGTCGGCAATTCGCCTCTTTTATACGCTTGGCTTTGCGGGGGCGAGGGATTGACAAAAGGGGAAACTAGACTTTCTTTTACGTTGCGAGTACGTCAGCCTGCACCTCCCTTGTGTCCCCGTGTTCACGCCCCCCCCCCACTCCCACCGACTTTTATCCCCCTTCTCCATCGTGGGTGCGTTATGGGCCGCGGAGTTTTCCTTTTGCTTCTCCTTTTATGCCTTTACGAGTGTCTTGCGTCATTCTTTTTTATGCGACGCGAAGGCTTTGCGAGGCGCGAGTTATGTGCGTGTGCGCGCGCTCGCGGTTTTTCGGTTAGCTTGGCCGACTGAACCTCAAACTTCTTTCTGAGGGAATGACGTTGAGTCTGTCTTTTCGTGCGCTGCTTTTTCCAAGGCAAAAATATCGCGTCGTAGTTGTCGCCGCGCTATACCCTCCAAAGTCCCCCTCTTCGTCATCCTCAGCCGATGCACTCGCGTAATTATGCGTTTGCGTTTCGTTGCTCGGGCTTTGCCGGGGTTCTTGCACTTGGGCCAAAGAACTTCAGTCCGCACCCCCCAGGATTTTCTTTTTATATCACGCTATTGCGGAAGTGGCTTTGCAATGCAAACTCTCTGATTATGCGCGCGAATTTCTTCATTTACGAGACTCAGTGATTTTTTTCTCTTTTCATTTCTCTCTCTCTCTCTCTCTCCTATATCACACGATCTTACGGTCTTCCAGTAGAGGGCATTGAGCATATATTTTATTGACACTAGTAAAGCAGGGAGCGTTTATCGTAGTTGCAATAAAAATTTTCATCGCACATAAACGTAAGGTATGGTGAAGTGGTACAATGAGGAAATTGTATGAATAATTATAGAATGCGGCTAACTGTAGCAAACGAAAAGGACAAAGCATTTGTCCTATCATATTAGCGTGAAAATAATTGTCACTAATGTTCGCAAAACAGAGATTGTTTTGCATTTTAAGGACATGTTATAATGCATTAAAGTTCTCAAGAGATTCGTCGCAGCAGTTTATTATTTTTTTTTTTTTATTAAAGTTTTTATTAGTTTATTAAAATCGAAAGATATTTCGTTCCATTGATCAATTTTGAAATAAAATATTTTATTAATATGGTAATCTCCTTATCCTCCCTCCCCTCCCCACTCCTACCCTCAATTACCATTAGCGAAAATAGTGTTTTCGCTTATGTAAAAATATTCTTTCTTTTTGAAGTTGGTACAATTGTAATGCATAAATCCAACGGAAATTGATCATATTTCCAATGTCATTGATATTTGTACGTTTGATTTGTGTCAGTTGGTGACAGAAAACCTTACTACCAAAGACTTATGTATAATAATTTCTCCATTACAAACATTTACGAACATTCTTTCTTGTTTTTGTCGTCGCCGTCGTCGTCGTCGTCGTTGTTGTTGTTTTTTTTTTTTAACGATCCACATTACATTTTAAATTATTTATAAAAGATTTTGTAATTCGTGACATTCGTTCAGGCTCTCATATTTCACTACCCTGACACTTAATAACATACAAATGAGAGAAGGCAATTGTAAATAATTCTCCGTCTACGTTCATCATGGAATAATAATTTCTGAAAGTTTCATTAAGAGCCATTAAAAGCCCTTGCGTAAGCGATTTTTTAAAGTTAGAAAAGCATGCTTAGACTAAAGCACGTTAAAAGTTTCAATCTTGCATGCTATCTACTGTAAATTGTTTCGCTTTAACGACTTCAACTTCGTTAGTTCGTAGAATTGTTACATCCAAGGATCTCCTCAAAATGTTCTTGAAATTATAAAGTTTAAGGAAATCCAATAAAAAAAATATTCGACACCGAGCGAAGTTCATTATTCACAAAGGCTATTAGTAGAGGGGAAAATTGTTGTAGTTGGGTTTGCAAAAGTATAAAATTCACAAATTCAAATATGTAAGAGTTTGAAATTTATTTTCTAAAGTTTCGTCGATCGGTGGCTCAAATGCAATACGAGAACAGATATGTACTACATCAGAATCGTAAATTTCTGTTTTCGTTCATTTTCATGCGCAATACCATTTTTATCATTCGTTTTCTCAATGATATACACTGATATACGACTCCACGTACTCGGTTATTCCGCTCTGCCGTGCGATACGACTTACGCTTATAAAACACGTAGTATCGTCCGAAAATGCCATTGCCAGCTTTATGTTTAATTTTTGTGGTACCGAACTATCGGACCATCGCTAACGGCGACAAAATATTAATTTCGCCTAAGACTTCGACGTCTCTGCGAGTCAACGATGATAAAACTTTTTAACAACACTGACAAAGGAAGAATATCTAATAATAATGGTTGGAGTACGTGCGCTCGTCACGTGCGTATGCTCTTTACCGTAAGAGGAGATTCACAAATAGCAAGTGCTTCGTCATGGTCGTCCTTGTGAAAAGCGCACGATTGTGCCACGCACTAATTCAAAATTAAGAATCCCTCTCCCTTCACCCCCCCCCCCCACCCCAACCCCCACCCCACCCCCTTTTCATCATGCAAACGGGTTTTAAACAAAAACAGCAGAGAGTGTGACAGTGGCAGCAGAAGCTTTGTCACTGCACCCCCTAATTGCCCATCTTGCGCTAGCCCTTTCCCCTTCCATATAATACATATGCAATGCAGTGAGTGGGGCGGACGGCACCCCAAAATTTTGCACTCATAACGAAACGAAATATGCCTCTGGCTCTGTGCTTTCTCACTACTCTCCTATTGTGCAATTATTAATTTTTGAATAACTTAAGCGAGACATCTGCATCTGGTGTTATTGGCACGTTAAAAATCACGTGTTTAATATTAATAACACAATAAAGTTATATAGTGGTGGATAAATATGCTCGTTTAACACAATAAATATCCGAGAATAATTAGACATTGCGAAAAAACCCAATTGTTTCGGACATCGAGATTCGAGTTCGGAAACATAATTATTTATACAAACGTAGCATCCATCGGTTGTTAAAAATAATCTTGCAAGTTAACTCGCTGACGTTACGTTATGCGATATATTATGCGTA
Organism: Ceratosolen solmsi marchali; assembly: GCF_000503995.2. Lineage (NCBI taxonomy): Eukaryota > Metazoa > Arthropoda > Insecta > Hymenoptera > Agaonidae > Ceratosolen > Ceratosolen solmsi. Next base: position 3,465,120 of record NW_011948436.1, on the reverse strand, counting down.
TTTTTTTTTGTTTTATTATTTAATTTTTTTGTCTTTGTAATTTTTACGTTAAGGTCGAATAGAATTAAGACTCGTGCCAATTTTTTTCTTTTCGAATTTATAACATGTGTGCAGGATATTGATTAACGATGTTTTGTCAGTATTACAGTTCCCTTTTGCAGGATGTGCAGGATGGACCTGAAACTGAAGGTTTCATGCTGCGTTGTCACTCTGAATACTGAATGACGAAGCTTGTTAATAGCCAATGGATGCTCTTGCAATTGATTGATGGTAGAGATGTGATTGGTTAATCAAATAAAAAAAGTTCTATTATACATATACATATATATATATATATATATATATATATATATGTGCATGAATGTATGTATGCGTATATGGGAATATGACGTGCAAGTTATAAAAAAAAAAGATTTCACGTACTGTTTTTTTATTGTATAATTAAATCTTACGAACGTTGAATGTTGTTTTTAAAGAAAATTATTTATCGGAAGGACTTAGTTGCGCTCGCCCCCTGCTCCACACTACCCTTCGCACCATCGATACATGCACGGGAATCGAATTGACTTTACTCACGGTAGAACTGGCGATGGAAACTATTTTGATAAGCTATGCGTAGTATGCTTGCCACGTATCTAAACTAAATAGTGCTATCGCAGTGGAATAAGCTAAACTTTTGTTATTAAACGCTGGAAAAATAAAACTGCCTACAATAATCAATATCCTAACCCAACCCTCTGCTATCGTTCTACTACTGATAAAGAAAAAACTAATCGCACGTATTTGGTGCGATATTGTGGTGTTGATGCTGCATCTAAATATCTACATTTAAATGTATTTTACCAGGATGCACATTCCTTTGTCGCGCGATAAATTTCAAATTGGAAACGTGAAAAGTTATTCGAGTCCGGGCACAGCTTGCGCAGATCTCGCACACTGCCGTCCATCGGCAAGAAGCAAAAAATAAAAGCGCAAGTACACGTGGTACACTCGGCCAATTAAATAAGTCGAGCTGGTGAGCGCCGAGTGATTATCGAGTGAATAATCAAGACTTTTTCAATAGTCAAGTCAATAGTATAAGCCATTTGTCTAATTCGGTATTCGATTTGGTGGGAAAATTGTAATGTGTAACCGCATTGATATATCTCTTCCCTATAACAAAACAAGCCAGCGGCGCATTCGGTTTGCCACCACTTAATCAATCCGACTTCATCATCTAAAAAAATTACGTAATCGAGCGAAAAACAATTTAAAAATCAGGTTACACGCTAATATCAGAGTACGTGCGAACCGCGTCAAAAAAAAAAAAAAAAAAAAAAAAAAAAAAAAAAAATCAAGACACATATAAGTAGCATCCAATGCTAATTCGCAAGGGAAATTCAGCGAGAACTCGATCTTTTCTATTTCTATTACAATTCCAACGGCTCGCAAAGTCTCCATGTCCATAATTTTTTCCCGTTCTTCGTCCAAGCATCGGAAACAGACATCGATCATCCAAGTCAACGACTATTTCACAATTTTCTCTCCGTTGCTTAACACACAACTTTGGGAAAAAATACGCTGTTATATATGCCACTTTGGTAAGTCTGCGCGAGCTTCGAATAAATTGTTTACTGAATGCATTGGAAACTAACAGGTGCATTGCTTTATTTACGCTTTTAACAGGCCCTCCTTATTCCTCGCTACTTTTTCACCGTTCACAGTTGGATAATCCCCGCCCATCCTTTCTCGTAGACATCAAACAAGGAGCTTAATAACATCTCTTCGTTTTTGCTTCTCGGCTTCCTCCGTTACATCCCACTAATAATTCGCCACTTGCGACTTTCGGTAAAGCTCAGCCAAACGTGAACGATAATTAGGTCCATGCGACCATACATTTTGCAAAGCCCAGTAATGGATGTAAGTTGATGGGTTCGACTGGCTGAAAGAATTCGCACGGGTAAAGAAGCTAACGTTAGCTGTCGCAACCAGCGGAGATCCAATTTCCGTGAGATACTTATCTCTCGCCAACTTTCACCTTCATTCCAGACAAATAATCATTTAAATGAACGAGGCCGAAGAATCAACCATGGACAGACCATGGACTGACATAAGTTGCGGTTCACGGATGAGCGCACGCTATCCCCTTTATAATGCCCCCCCTCCACCTCCCACATCCCACCGTTCCTCCATCACCAAAGCTTCACAGCTCGTCTATCCCCACATGCAATAATCGCGACACCTCGACCGCGTACACACACGAATACTGATTGCAGATTCGTTTACCGCTGGTCCGCGTATGATTTCGCGCGCGGGGAAAGATTAATCCGTTTAGAGTGAGTGGGAGATTTTCAAGGGGGAAGAGCAGGATTAGCCAAGGTCTTAGCGACCGATCACGGGACCTTCGGCTTTGTCGCCTGAACGGTACGGGTGATTGAGGGATGGGGCGATCGCTTTACACGCGCAGACGGAAAGTTGCCTTGGCATTTTCACTTGTGCGGCCTCTGATGAATATAAGCTCGATCTCTTGGGGGACGGGCTCGTCTGTCGCAGCGCCTTACGTGTCGGTTGCCCGGGTGGGACTGTGATCGCGGTGTTGGGTTCGGCTTTGGCAACTGGATGTGAGCGAGAGACGATTGGCGCGACTCGCTGGGACAACTCCAATGTAAAGTTTGGAATTTTTGAATGGAATTTTTGTTGTGTCGATAAGCTCGTCCAATGCTGAAATTTGACAAATGAAATATAGAGGGTAGGAAGGAAAATAGATGGTGATTAGCATGAATTTATCAGCACGAATGCCGGGAACAATGGTGTTGTTTGTCTTGTCGCAAATTCGATTAACCATAGATCGTCGGCATTCTATTATAGACGATCCTCCCAATTCATTTATGCTCTTTCATTCACGACGTTTGTACCGTCGTAGTACAATCGTAAGGTTAGGGTAACGGCATCGTGGACATTGAGCTAATTGTTAGCGAGTTGGCCTAGCGAGTTGCACTAGCACAAGTTTCTAGTCTTAAGGCACCTAAAGGCGATACGATGTTCTCTTATACTTTCTCAGCATGACGTCATTGCAACGTATGGCTCAAGCAATTTTCTAAACATTTTATTTGAGATTTTGGATTATTAATATTCAAGATGTATATTTATAATTTCTTACCTAATTTTTCTAGAGTAAACGAAAGAACGATCGAATTTCTGCATACGTTACCGCAACATTTGGTTTTTGTTTTTTCTTTTCTTCAATTCGTTCAATCCCTTCTCAGTCCGTTTATTCGATAATTTGTCTATAACTGTTTTGCTTGCGGAGGATTTCCCCCCATCTCCCCTGCCCGCAGGACATGACACTACCGCCACTATTACTATATTATTATGCTAGAGACTTGATGCAGCTCGTATGTTATACAAGTGGATCATTCGACCAAATTAATAATTTCCAAAATGTTGAAAATTATTTTACCATAGTTAATGAGTAATACCCATACACTCTTATTGTAAATTCGAAATTCAACAATATTTGAATAAATATCACAAAATCGTATCAGAGGATCGTAAATTATTATAGATAATCAAGCGTTCTCGCACATCAACAAGTGCTATTTTAATTGTGTTTAATAGCATTATAAAGATCTTATATTATGAATTGATTACGAGCACAAATTTCTGTAAATGATTTATAATTCTTTATAAAAACACTACGACGTCTTTCGGTTGCTACTCCTGACGTGCAAATGTCAACATTCATTTCGGAAATGCTTTCTCCAATGTACTTATTGTGAGATGCTGCCATCAACTTAAAAATGATGAATATGTGGTATTACTCACTTGTGGGTAAGTAAAATTATTTTTATATAATATTTAACATTGAATTTTCGGTTTCCCTAATATTACTATATGAAATGATATATATTACGTACATTAGGCTTTTTTTTTTTTATTTTTTTTTTTCTATTAATTTTTTATATTATAGTGTAAATTTACTCTAGTTTTTCAAAACATTTACAATCAGCATTGATTGATGAAAAAACAGTGGCCAATAAATTTTATAATCTAATTTAGAATTTAGCACACAATGACCTACATAGCCTTTGTAGCAAGTTTACGTGATTCAATAATATAGTGATAATATCGTAATACCAACAATTATCTAGTCCTGATGAATGGCTTAATAATATATATTTTTGAAAAAATTGCTTAAACCGCAGTTTCAATTTTAAACGATCCTATATGCAAACTCATGTGCGTGCGCGTTCGCCCCTTTGTCTCTGTTAAAATATTCTTCTCGTCAATTTATCGAGATTCGCTTCTTAATACACATTTTTACACAGCATAATAAAAAGTATCTAAAATCGAAAATAAATTTAAAGTGTCTGTTATTGTTTGAATCATTAGTTGCTTTTTAAGAAACCAAGTAGCCACGGTAAACAATAGTACGTTGAAGAGCATAGAATAAAATCTTTTAACTATTATAATCGAATGTTCGAAACTCGAATGATGATTGGTTTTTATATCATTGTAATCGTCTATCGTTGTAGTCGTAAGTAGATCTTAGTCTATCATTTCAATCGTATAAACTATTGTAAAAATTATACGGCTGAATAATCATGTAGTCATACTGAGAAAATTGATTGCCAAAAATCACGTTACCATCCGTGTGTATCCGCCACTCGATTTATAAACTCTATAGAACAATAAATAAATGGCATTTTCAAGGCCATCGGACTGTCGGAAGTGCTCTGTTTTCAATTAGCCAACTCCTTGTGCAGACAATTGTTCCAAGCCATATCGCAACCTGCCGTGAAAACTCCCATTCCCGGCCGCGCCGCCTCTAATCAATAATTATCCATTCCAGTTACGTTCTCGATTCATCGGCTCACTGGTTCACGCCCCCGCACACGCGAATCTCGTTACTACAGCGGCATTACGGCTCGACGAGGCCCGGCTCTCGCTCCATAACTTGCCTCGACATTTTCAGGCTTCGCGGCCTAATCCATTCGCCGACAAGACGTGCTTTCACATAAATCGTGGCGTCTTACGCGGACGTGCGAAATTAATTCGCGGCGGCGGCGGCGGCGGCGGCGGCGGCGGCGACTGTCGTGACGAGACGGCCTCGATTGTATGTATAATCGGATACATCATTGTCGGTGGTAAAAATTCTACGCGGCCGATAGCCAGCGGCCCTCTTCATTTTTTCCTTTTAACGAACCTCGGGCATTGCGCGTAATGAACTAGCGGTATTGAAGGTCACGTCGGGCACTCGAGCCATTGCCTTTTGCACTATGAAGAGCGAGTCGAGCGGTAGCTGTGGAAATAAGAGTCGGGAGCCTCGAGTCCGCGGATTCAGGTCGAACGTCATTATTGTAATTCTCCTTAGTCTCTACTTCTGTGCGTTAAAGTCTCGTGCGTCCAGATCATGATTAATTACGCGTCTAGCATCGTCAAGACTATTCGCGGACTGTTTTGGATTTTGAAACTGCTTTTTGAATAAGCAAATAAGCGATAGCATGTTGGCGAGTGAAAATGTTCTGTCTGCGTTTGTCTGCATACAATGGAACTCAAATTAATTCGACAAAATTAGCCGAAAATTTAGCGAATACTTTAAGATAAATAAATTATCATTTTCCGTTAATAAGTAGTTATTCGTTCGTCGACATTTAACGAGCACTGCCACATTTAATTACGTATTATTTAATTTTAGTGTATCTGTGGCCTATTGTCATTAACTGTATTTTGATAAACGTAAGCCAAATGGACAATGTACGTCCACATTCACTCTCGCTCCCTTCAATGCTCTAGATGTTATTGGGTATGTAGTTGCCTTGGGTCCGTTGATTTCCCATATGTGCTACCATACACACAACCAACTGTGCCTATCTATCTGGTTGTGCTCACCCTAAACTCAACAAGTGCCATTGTGATAGAATGCCGTGTGTATTCGTACACTCGGTGTCATCGGTCTCGCTTGGATTGCTTTACGGAATCGTATATTAATGAGGCTGCATGTTAAGTAACCTGCGACACCCCGCTGCTCCTAACCCCGTGTTAAAAACTCTTAAAATTGATATCAGCAGATAGTCAAGAAGATGTATAAGACGTGCACGTGCATGTAACATGGTCCGTATGAGAATTTAAGCGACCAATTTTTCGTCAGCGTAACATAAATGTAGGAACATGTTGCGCACGTAGTATGAGGAGTGCGACTATTCTTTAGTAATAAAATTTGCTCCAACTTTCTTATGGAAGTGGTGTTCAAAGGTACATTATAATACGAAAGAGAAGAAGAAGGCGAAGAATAAGAAGAAGAAGAAGAAGAAGACGAAGAAGAAGACGAAGAAGAAGAAGACGAAGAAGAAGAAGAAGACGAAGAAAAGTATGCATAGGTAGCCTGTGTGCTTCAGTGATAGAAAAGTTGTAACAATCGGCTTAGTGAAATTTCTCGAAAAATGACATGCCTTTTCTCGAGAAATGATATGCTCGATGCAGATATTCGTATAATATTTACATCGGATGCAAGTTCCAGTGCGCGCAGGCAATTAACTCAACGCGCTTTATCTATTCATCCGCTTCTCAACCGTCTTCCTCCTTTGCCGTTCTCGCTCCCTCTTTGTTTATCTTTCTTTTTACACGTTTATGAAGTTAGCAGTTGAGCGACGTTAATAAAGCCAAGCGACGACTTTGGACAATACGGTGCCATCGTCGACGTTGTAACTTTGAGTTAGCGAAAATTTCTTCCGACGCGCAAAACTTACGATAGACAGCAAAAATGATAGGAGCTCTAAAGACACGATGATGGCGAAGCGAGCGAAACTTTTATATTTCAGCTTATTTTGTCGTTATACTCCGACTTTCATATGCTTTTCGTTACTTTAATTTTATTGCATACATGTGTAGATTTTCTCTCTCTCTTTTTTTTTTTTATTCTTCTTCTTTTGTTCGTTGGCAAACGTGCTCATGACACTTAATTCATACTCGCAAAATAAGTTAGATAAATCGCGTGGCTTACAATGCACAAAAATTATTTGTGAAAACATTTGTTTAAAAAAAAAAAAAAAAAAAAAAAAATCTAAAAGAAAGGAAAAAAGCACCACTAGCCATTTTTCTGAATTTTATTACAATACTAATATTATTCTCTTCAATTTTAAGTTGAAAATAATTTTTAATTTCATAACTAGAGATAATCTTGCTTTATCGAGAAGGATGTTTCATGAAATAAGCCCATATTTATTTAACATCATTAGATTAAAGAAAATCCTCAGTAGTTATGTATACGGCAGTTTAACAGTTTAACATGGCCCTGTGACATAAGTACGTTAGAAAAAAAAAGAAAAAAAAAAAGAAAAATACTTCAGAAAAATACATAAATATTGCGATTAATTTTTCAATAAATTAAAAAGAGTATGTCGTTGTATTTCTTGATAAGCGAGATCAAAATAAGCGATATAAGGCGCAATTATGTGCAGGGAGAAGATATTGGATCGATGGAAAACTTATCGGTCAAAGTTGAAAAACCAGCGCTTTTGCGGATTATTATTCGCTTATTTTTGGAAAGACGGTAATAAAAAATTAATTCACCGTTATAATATTGCCCAGCCTGTTATTATTCAATTCGAACAATAGTACAATGGCCCAACAATATGATAATCGGATGTAGCTGCACGGTCCGCGCGAAATCCCTGAAAAATCATTGGGAGCTCGATAGCGACGAAGAAAAATCGAGATAACGCAATCGGCTTGAAATCTCCATGGAGCTAAGTTGCGAAACTCCGTCCAAGTTTTATCCAGACGACTGATTTGCATGGGAATACGCAAGTAGCAACATTGTAGTTCGATCGGTAAAAGCGTCGTGGTCGTTTCGCTTGTCCCCGACCTCGAAAAATCCCGCGACAAACGATATTTGTACGCGGAAACAACGTCAGCTCGCCCATCTCCTCCTTTGTCCCTATATTATTTTCAGTACAATCCGGATTTCGCTATGAAAACAATTAATCCGATAAAAAGTATTTATTACAAGAACGAATTCGCTGTTTGTAATGCCAAAAGTGGCAAATTTTTTAAAATTCTGATATTGATTAAAGAATTTGAATGTAAACATTTTTTTTTCATTGAACTTTTGATATTGAATATTTTGCGGATATTTTGCGATTAGATTTGAGAATATCTTGGATAATTTGTTGTTAAATTTTTTTTTTTCGTCCTTTCTTTCCTTCTTTCTTTCTTTCTTTTTCTTTTAAATATAGATTCGTAGCTTAATTAACTCAATTGGTAAAATTCAAAATTTTAATATTTTTTAACCTTAATTGTATTTTCTACATTCTTTGCTACATAACACCTAGCCAAGACGGTTCACTTTATTTTATTTGGAGTAAAAACGTAAAAATGGAAAACGTGTACGTGTACATTATTAACTTTTTTTTTGCCGGTTAAAATTTTAAATTGGAATTTTCGTAAAAAGCCGCGGATAACGGTGGACTAGTTTTTAAATAGTAATTCTTATTTGTCAGAGACACAGCTTTCGGCAATGAAACAGACAACTGCACTTTATGCACTATTAACGCAAAGGCTACTAAAGCTACTAATCCTTCGCAATATATTTAAATATTTTGTTTATGAAGCATTTGATATCGCGTTGAATTGTATCTGCACTACAATTGACAATTAATTGCGTCATGAAAAAAAAAAAAACTTATTTACAAATTATGAGAGTACATTTTCTCAGCATACTTAAGTTAAAAAGATTAATATTTCCCAGTAAGTTCATATTTAACATACAGATATACATTTTTAAACGGCACCTAATTATTAAAGCTAATTACTAAAACATACGTGTCCTAAATCATTTCACTATTTAAATTAATACAATTAAGAAATATTTGAATAAATCTTTGAAAATTCAATTCATCCTAGAAGTTCGCATCTTATTTATTAATTTTTAAATGCGTGAAAATGCAATAATTTTGTAATTTCCATATACTTTTGTTATATATGAAATCTTTCTATTTTCTTTACTTTTTCTTGAGCAATATTTTAGAAAAAAATGTCGGAATTTGTATATTCATATAATGCATCGTACGCGAAATTTAATGACATCCTGATTAAAAAAAGTCTGTTACTTTGATGTTTCGTCGAACATTAGCATATGTCGTTTATATAAATAGTTGACCCGTTGATGAAATAATCCCATTCTTTTCCACTTAAGACAGCTGCTACATATTTGTGGATTAAAACAAATAAACCTTTAATAATATTTGTTATATTAGGTAATCATGTTCAATAATGAAGTTGGTTGAAATGGTGAAAACCGCATTTTTCGTCGAGGTTTCTTTACTAATTTATTATGTCACATATACTTTTATTAGTTTTATCTATTAAATAACGTTTTATTAAAATAGTATATAAAATATCAATATTTGATTAATTTACAAGCAATTAAATAATACATATATATATATATATATATATATATATATAACAAGATGTTTCAACTCCATTCGTTGCAAATATCAATCCTTGAATAAAAAAAATGATGTTTTTTATTAAAATATTCAAGGTTTCAAATTGTTTGCTCATAAAAGGCTTTGAAAAAAATAATTTTGAGTGAAATACATATAAAAATAGTGCAATTATTCATTAAAAATACAGTGTATGCATATTCGTGTTTAAATTATTTTTTCAACTTTAAATTTTATATTATATACCTTAATTGCATATCTTAATTGTCGAGAAAATATTTATTTTTCATTGTTAATGTAGCATTCTATTCTTACGAATCAAAGTTGTATTTTCTGCTGTTTCTCATTGCAATTTATTGACATTTCACTTTTTAAATGTGCTTTTTAATAAACTTTTTTTTCAATAAATTTGATTGGAATTTTTATTATTATTTTAATTATAATGTTGTTTTATATTTATCGAGCACGATGCCTTTATGCTGCAAATTGATATCTTTTTGGCTCGGTATAAGGATTCTGTGTTAGTTAAAGTATTCACAATTAATGGCTGCTAATTACGCTATACATATCAAGTTTACCATTCTGGCAAGTACATTGATAAGTCAATACTACTCGACCAGCCATTACGTTTGCAATTTTACTAGTCTTCATATTTTACATGTTTCTTTATTTACAATATTTTCACATTTTCCAAAAAGAAAAAAACAAACAAAAGAAAATAAAATAAAAAAATAAAATAAAAATATTCTACGCTTAGGATATCGATGGATTAATTAATTCATTATCAGTTCAAAACGCAGCATTTTTATTTACGTCATTGATTAAATTTACCAGGCCCTTTCAAAATTTTACGTAATTTTCACAATCGTTAGTTATTCTAAAACGATAATCAATAGGATTGTTTTATGAACTTGATTAAATTGAACAACCGAGAGAAATATGGGCAAGCCCTCCGAATGACTCAAATGACTCGGTAAAAGCTGTGAGCATTGTTGTTACAGTCGTTGGGTTAAAAACACTCACAAATGCCATTGTTTAAAAAGTTGTAATCCCGCGAGCCGAGCGGGAAGGGCTTTTATAGAAACAAGCTGGAGAGACAGAGAGAGAGAGAGAGAGAGAGAGAGAGAGCGGAGAGCTTCTATATTTCTCGTCTTGTCAATCCTGTCCATGATCCACTTTAAGTTTTGTCGTACCGGTGAATTTCCAAGTTACATTTATTTATTCCTTATCGATCATCGGTTAGGAACGAAGACGCGAATCTCGCTCGTCTCCGCTATCCTCCTGAATTTCTCATGCAGCCGATCGATTCCTCCAAGTATAATGTCCTAAGTAAAAACATGAAGAATGGGCGGCAAGAGAGGTATCGCATTCGCTCATCCGGGAATAAAAAGAGAACGACGAGTGTGAGCGTCTCGGCGCGAAATATCCATGCGCGTAATTGCGATTGATTATGCTCTGGGGAACTTATGCGCGCTTCCGCGCTCGAATTGATTGGCGGCGGCGCCATTGTTCGATAAAATCCCCCGCGCATGAATATTGAACGGTCTCGCCTTGTTTTGGGCCTCCTGATTGCGCGACATTGTCCAGCCCAAGCTCAACGGGAAGCCCGAGTTTCCTCTTTAGGAAGCAACGCGAGGCGACGCTGGGCGTGTCTCGCTCGGGAAATCCGATTACGAGATGTACGTTGCAGTGGGGCGTGAGCACCGGTCGGTGCATCGCCGGTGGATTTGGCGTTAGGCATTGGTTACGACGTTGGCGTTTTAAAAACTGCTGTACTTAGCCGGCGATCGTTCCTCGTAGGGGATCGAGGTGAGGGGATGTCGACGGGGCGGGGAGAGTCAAGGCGAATTAAATTACTTGGGGCAATCATCGTATTTTTTTGAGGTATAGACGTGATTATGTGAGCTCGGAAGAGTAATCGGCTGACGTGAAACGAGAGTCGATATAATCGGCAAGTCGAATGTACGTGTTGGGTAGTGGCGGTGGTCTCGCAAATGAAATATTACTGACAGCATTAGGGTCGGGAAGGTAAAGTCCAACGGTCAATGGCTTTTTGAAATAATGTTGAAATATTAAGGATGTAAGTATGCATTCAGCATCTTCTACACAAAGACCTTTTTGGCTTTTGTCCTGCAGTTTGGTAATGACCTCTTGGCGGCACTTTGAAAAGATGTTTCTATAATTAAATGGGGGAAAAAAATACCGTCTGTAATATCACATTTCCCGTTCGTGCTAAATATTACCTTTTGTGCATGCAAATATTTCGTTAGCTGTCTCGTTGAGTGTCACTCGGCGTATTAACGAAGATTATAGATTATTTAAATGGAAACTACATTTTTTATTTAATGCGAATAATTTGCGCATAAGTTGCGTAGACGTACGTTTTTTGTGCTTTAAATCATAGTTAATACATAGAGTTTTATAACGTTGACATACAATGATGGTAATAATAGTTTTAATGACTTTGTGAATTAAGAACATTCCTTTTATGTGGATGAATTTAATTCGAATTTGAAATTTAATTTGAATTTGAAATGATATCTCTCTCATCTATACGATTCGTACATTTTGATCAATGATCTTGCCTACTACAAATACATTAAAAAATTGTAAACAAACTTCCTTTTTTTATATTGTTGTTTATTAACATTTTAAATTGCTTAATAAAATAAAATATGATGAAAACTGAAATCGGTCTGAAAGGTCGGATATAAAATTTTTTTCGTTTTATCTTATAAACAATTTTCATTTACAGAGTCATTCATTTAAACAAAGATTGATATTTTATTATAACGACTATTTGTATATGTAGAGACGAGTCGACGGTTTACCTTAATAAAATTTCCCAGCGTATACTTGAACGTCGGTTGACAGTAGTCAACCAATTAATGTAAGAACAATGCATTGCTCGACTAAAGAAACGATAGTAGTAATAATAAATAGATAAAAGTAACGATCAAATTTATTTTAAAGAAAATTTTTCTATTTAAAAATATCTCTATTTTAAAGAGAATTCGAGTCGTACAGCTTAGATTGCTACAATTGCATTTACAGAATTAAAAAGTAAACCAACTTTGCCGTACGACTCGTATACAGGCGGTAGTTTACATTAATGAAGAATTTTAATTCCTTTAACGTTGAGAATCCGCTGTGTAAGAAAGTTGAGACATATGCAATTTACCAGAGCAGGCTGCAAAAGCAAAGTCTTTTTCTTTTCCGCTTATGACAACTGAGACTCGCTCTATGATCTGTTTATCATTTACGTATTTTCCACAAGATATTTAGATTTCTGTAAATAAGCAGAAATTCTGTAAAGCTCTTTACTTAGGGTAAAACTGCGGACAGTTTAAAATATAGAGCTCACGGTGCCTCCATCCTCTTCGCCATCAAATCGAGAACTTTCATTTCCACTTGGAAAATGCCACTTCAATTACGCCAAAAATTCCTGACGAGAAAGCGAAACAAAATGAGACGGCAGATAAGGGGGAAAATGTTCGACTTGCTACGCCCAAACGTCCCAAGTAGCCAAGGTGGAGAATTGGCTTTCCTTATTGCTTAGACGAATTCTGGGCGAGATTTGCTCCCCTCGGCGTGGGCGGAGGAGGGGCGGCACTCAATTACATACGTGGATTAATGCACAATGAGAGGGCGTCGTTGTCCCACGTAGTGACGTGCGCCGTATTTTCCCATACGTGACTCACGTGTCGATGATGTACCAGACGCGAATGTCGAGATGAAATTGTGTCTCTTTTGCCGAGCAACGGATCCACGATCTTATTTCTTATTTGTTTAGTGATTTATTGCACAATGAAGCCGCGCATATGCGTGGCCCTAAATTGACGCCACAAGGCATTATCTGGATAAATCGGCTCAGCTCGGCGATTGTAGTTGCGTGTGAGATCGATTACCAAGACTGCAAACAACCTACGTTTAACCGCGACTATTGCTTTCTTCTCCTAGATCATCACACCGATAACTTATTTATAACAATCGATTCAACGATACTTATATAATGGGCTGATCAGTCATCGACCTTTTCGGCTCCATAATGATTCAGCCTTATATCCATTGCATTATTTATTAATCGATAAAAAGATCTTAGCCTAGATGCGCTTTTCGTCAGTTTGCGAAGAAACGGCGCAAATTAGATTGGCAGCGAGTCATCGAGCGGTTAATTTAAAGTTAAGTTTCACATTAATCAACTATTCCTTGATAAAATCTTTAACTAGAACAATATACACGAGCACAGGTGTGCGCGATCGAATATTTTATGATAAACAAAATTAAATAACGACAAATTATTAATATTCAAGCAACGATGACAAATTTTCATGATCTTTATTTCTCCATTGTATTATTAGCGTTAGAGAATTTATATAATTTATTAATAAGAATTATTGTATCACCGTTGACAATTATATTATTTTTAGCACTTCAGAATTTCTAGAGCTGGCAAGACGTGACATAGAACTTGTAGAATTTCATGAAATCTCATGTTAGCCTCTCGTATAAGGAATATATCTAAACGTAATTATATTGTCGGATAAACTATAGTATTGCATTCACAAAGCTTATAAAATTCTTAATAACAAATTCATTAAATTCTTTGTTGTTGCTACAAACTATAATATTCGAAAAATGTATGGTTATGAATATTTTTAAAACATATGAAAATGATTTTTAAATACGTGGGTAAATTAAATGAGTATATAAGATTATTATGCACTTGGGTTTGCATTATTGAATTTACGAAACTGATGTTAATTCATGGACTTACATATACGATACAGTACGGCTAATAGAAAAGGACGTTTTATAAACTCTCGGGACTTAATTACCATTATATAAACAGTGAGAGAGGGTTGAGAGCAAAAGAGAGAGTGGGAGAGAATGAAAGATAAAGAGAGACAGAGAGACAGAGAGACAGATAGACGGACAGACAGAGAGAGGCATCTACACAGATAGCTAAGAACGTCAGAAAGTTTAGTTCTATTTCCTAAACAGTTTAGTGAATTGGAAGCGATGGCACCCGAGGCAGTGGGTATAATCATTCTTAAAGTCGGTTAGGGATTCGTTGCTACACTCGCGCGACCTAAAAAACCTTTATACACACGGCTAAAGAGAATGAAGTCTATAGATTGATGTTAGTCTATTAATCAGAGCAATTTCATACATACATAATAAAAAATAATATTGGCTTTTTTAATTAATTTTGTTCGCAATATGGATAAGCCTACACACACACACACACACACACGCACGCACACACGCAGAGTGTATTTACACGTGTGTGTAGATATTAAGATAAAAATTTAACTAGTAATTAGATTATAAATAAACTTTAAAGACGTCGCATATTAAACGAATAAGTACGTGTGCTTGTTGAATCATATATCAAGCTTTATGAAGAAAAACGTCAAATACCAATTTCCAATATTGAATTGCTATTGTTAATCAAGTTCTTTATTATTTATTATATAAATTATGTAATGCACTATTATTATAAAGTACTTATTATAATATTAAATAGAACACTGATTAAAATTAATTAAAGGATCTAGATACATATATCATGTTATATTAATCGGATATACTAACAAGGTAGGATTCTGGTCTCTTATGAAATGAAACTTGATGCTCGCAGTTTGAACTCGTCGACTCTACCAGTTCTTGAGATATGAGCTGTCGCAATACAAATGTAAATTATTTTTACAAGAAAGTATTACTCAGTCTCTTTTATGCATCTTTAGCTTTATGAAAATAAAAGGAGACAATAAATGATAAAAGTTTCATTATGAATTAATGTCTAGATGCTTGCTTAATATACTGGAATCTCGTAATAACAACAACAACAACAACAACAACAACAGCAACAACAACAGCAACAACAACAACAACAACAATCATAATAATAATAACGATAACAACAACAACAACAACAACAACAGCAGCAGCAGCAGCAGCAGCAGCAGCAGCAGCAGCAGCAGCAGCAGCAGCAGCAGCAGCAGCAGCAGCAGCAGCAGCAGCAGCAGCAGCAGCAGCAGTATTAATGAATTTATCGCAGATATTTAATCTAGATAGCTTAAATAAAATAGCGAACATAAGCAAAAGTTTTTTTAATTCGAAATTCTTGTACTATATTTTATCGTTGTGACATCTATTTTTACTCATGATTTTACTCATACATTTATAAATTGCCATTACTTTAATTAAATTAGTTGAATTGTTAATAAGTTCAAATTAAGGTTGACTAACTGTATTTACATGATTTTTCAGCTTAATTTTTTTTAAGTGCTTGTGATGATTCAAAATAGTTAGATATTTATGATTGAAAGTACAGGTGTCAGTTTTCTTTAAATAACGTTCATTTATTAAGACAGCTCGTATGTCAAGAGCCAGGGGTACTGAGATTAAACTCTGTGCACTAGGTAGGTTTATTTTTAGCTAGCAAGAAACACCTCTCAACCTCATTAAAATCCGTGACCCGAAGGCCGTAACTCCACCTTTTAAGACAGTGATATGCATATATATATATATATATATATATATATGACTAAAATCTATCTTTTCAATGTTACATCTTTTATTTTTTATATTCAAGCTATGATCATTCATGGGCTTTTTTTTTTTTTTTTTTTTTTATAAACGTAGTATAAACATAAGTAATAAAATTTTTCATGAATTAGGATGTAAAAGGTGACTATAGTTGTAATTGAAAATTCGAGCTTTGATAAAGACATTTCAAATAGCTAATGTGGAGTATATGCGCGTCGTAACTTTGTTAAAAACTAAAGTGAAAGAAGGCCCCTGTCACTTTCAGAAGCAGGACGAAAGAAAGAATGCCGTTTTTTTTTCATATTATTTTAGGTTTTTGCTACTTTTATAACAATAGCGATATACAAACTCCTATCGATGGAAAAGAAGTTCGGGTAAGCTTAATTGTTGGTACGTGGTAAAAAGGGATGGAAAAAGGGAAAAGTGGTTGAGAAGCGATACATGAAATTTGGTTGTTTTTCCTTTTCGTTGTTGCTCTTAATTTTGATGGGATTTTATTTAATAAGTTGGAGTCTTTGTCATATCATGTTGCAAAACGAGATGCGGCTGAATTGCGTGTGATGTGATACTGAATTTGAATGTACAAAGTTTATTAATGATAAGGAACTTCAATTTATTTAACGGGAAAAGTTCTTGAGCGAAAATGGTTTTAGAAATTTATTATTCTTTATGAAAAGTGATTTCAAGTTTTTGAAATTTTAGATCGACACTATTTTAAAGAAATATATAAACGTTGAAAAGGCGAAAAAATTAGAAGTTCAAAATTACTATTAACGAATTACCGAATGAATAAATTCTTTTTTAATTCTGAGGGAAAAGTTCAATGCCGCTATAAAACTTTTCATAAAAATGACTTTTAGTTTTCGATTGCCCATTATACTATTTTATGATTTACTATAAGAAAAAATTCAATACAAATAATAAACTTTTATAACCGAAGTTATGTAGACTCTGTATATTATTAATATGGCATATATTTGAATTATTCCATTAATATATGATATACGTATTTTAATATTACTTAGAGCAATCGATAATAAAGGAAGAAAAACTTTGTTTTTACTGTATCTATCTATTATATATATATAAAACATAAAAAAATATTAATTTAGTTTAATTAATAGTATTTTTAATTATATTTAAAGGATCCGTGGATGTTGATCAAGTCGTTTTAATTTATAAAGTTTCATCAACTTAATGATACGATAATAATATCAATTTGTGTTTTACAATCACACGTCGAATACATTTATGGAACGATAAAAAAAAAAAAGTAACGAAGAAAAAATTATTTTTCAACTACCAAACCTATTTCGAATATCCCTTCATTTGATCAAATACAACTATTCCGTATAAATTCTTTTTTTAAGTAGATTTATATTAGTCAAGGAGACAATAACAGAGCTTACGTACATAATTTCTTCACATTCAGCTGGACATCCTCGTTATATTTATCATCTTCTTCTTCTTCTTCAAACAAAATCTCCAACTTTTCATGGCAATTATAAATAAAGCGCAAACGTAATGGTTCAAACGATCGTAATTGCACGTACATTTGTGCATATGGGACTGCATATTTCTTATCTCCGACAATTCAAAGCACGCACAAACGCGATATTTAAAAAATTGCAATTTTTTCGTCCTCTTAAGAATTTTACCCAGAGCTCCAACAAGAACAAAGTCGAGTAAGAAAAAACAAGGTCTCGCAAGACGAAGGAATAAGGAATAAAGCCGGAAGCCACGGGAAATTCACGCAGCTCGAGCTTTCTTGTATTTTATCGCACGGAAAGACCAAAGTTTTATTCCGTCATATTTTTCTCTACATAGTTTTTTTCCCCCCCCCCCCCCCGCCATCCCCCACCCAAGCCACTCGTCCTATCATCTTGCTTTCTCAGTGGACGAAACCTTACGAGTTGCAGCAGTTTGACGGCAATAAATAAAGGCATACAACTATCTAGACCATCTGTATACGTATAAGTGCGCATAAATTGGTGCCTACACATATACGTCTATTTATCGAGCTATCTTTACGTATACATCATGTATAGACGAGTGTGCGAATATCCGTACACGCGTGTTAGTCCATGTATGTTTATAGATGCGTGCACGCTGAATTACGCGGAAAGACGCGTCAGACCGGTATTACTACTTTTTTTTTGCTCGATACCTTGCAACCTCAGTCTCACTCGCGATTCTCTTATCTCGATTTCTTGCTCCTTAATCTCTCGTTCACCCCCCCCCCCCCCCCCCCCCATATAGTTTTCTTCTCTTTTTTTCTTTTATTTTTTATTTTTATTATATTTTTTTAAATTCTGAATCCCCTCGTCCCTCTCGCTTTCGATGAACGCGTATGCTCGCATTAAGAAAATGGAGGCGTTGTTTCTCTCCTTCCTTTTGGCGCAATAATGGAGAGTTTCTCGTTTCAAATTATTTACATTGAGGTTGCGGAATATAATATAATGTACGCAGCAGCTCCAAGGGTTTATACACCGGTGATTACTTTTCGTGGAGCGCGGTTATAAGAAGCCAATTTTATAATTCCATCGCAGTTATTATCGTTTATTATTATTTCATTATTGAGCATTATACGTGTGTTGGTAGGTTGAAGCAAGCACACCAAGTATTATTCCGTATTGGAAAATAATTCGGATTTTTATCAATGCTTTTGCGAATTGTCCTGCACAGATCTTCGTGTTCTGCGTTTTTGTTAATCCATTCACGTCGACAACTGCTATTTCAGTATTTACTTTTCATTTAAAGTCTTGAACTTGACTTACTTCGAAATGCAAATAAGGATAAGAAGAAGAAAAAAGAGTTTGTGAATGACGCGACGAGTGAATTCTTGCATAGATTTTTTTGCATACGCGAAAAGAGATTTTTATATCGTGAAAACGATCGTTCTTGAGAATACGTCATAGATGTGTGTATCAGCTCTTTAGCGATGTCGAAAAAGATTTATAAACATTTTCAAATAATTACTTTAAATGCGATAATTTACGATTGATATACTATTTTTAATTAAAGAATATATATATATATATATATATATATATATATATATATATGTTTTTATACAAGCATTCTTTGTATACACGTTCTGTTTCGAAATTTACATATAATTACAGATTATTTTATATCGCGTGTATATGTTTTACATACGTGCCGATAAAATTATATAAATTTTAAATGTGACGTTTCTATATATATATATATATATTCCCCGATTTTTTATTAGTTTGTACTTACTGGATCTGGAAGGTATGTAATCAAGAAACCGCAAAATTCTATTATATAAAGTATGTGAAAATCTTGATAGACTTAAGCCGATATTATTATTAAAATTGGAAGTATCAATACGAATGTCTGTAAGATTAATTAATAATTTAACCCAAATAATCGTATTCCCATCGTCTGTCTTTAGATAATATTTAGATCACTATTCCTTTGTTTCGTGTAATGTTTTCAAAGCAAATAAAAAATGTACTCATTCGTATTCCTTAGTATTCAGAATTGTCGATATGTGTAAGTTTCTTTATTTAATAGCGTTCGTCTCCTTTTTGTAGTCGAAATTTGTTTTGTAAACATTAATACTGAAACACCCATCGAAGTCGCTCAAATTCTCTCAACTCTAGTTCCATTATTATTATCAGTGTTGAAAGTTAAAATCGGATGGTGTCAAAATAAATTTTAATTCGTGTTTCGAGAGCTAATGATAAAAGGGCTTCGTTCTAATGATTTTTTTTCAATGTAACATAAGTCGAATTCATGTAAGTTTTCTTAATATTGTATAAAACATACTGAAATTTTTTTTTTTTTTTTTTTTTTTTTTTTTAATACAATAAGTCTCATATTTCTGTCGAGTATTTTAAATTATTTTAACGAGATAATTAAAAGTAACACTAGCTGAGATCGATTACCCACCCGAGTCAAAAAAAAAAAAAAATAAGAAAAATTCTCAATCGACCACACCACTATCCGTCAACATCATGAAATCAATCATGAAAATCATCCTGTTTTAATATAAGCTAATCAATCTTTCATGCCAGTTAATTTAAGGTTCGCTCGATGCTACAATGCTAATACAAATACTACGAAAGACGCCTTCCAGCACCCTCGGATCTCAGCTAAAGATTCGATCTTTGAATGTTGGAAATCCGTGACCTTGAGCGATGGCTATAATTCTGGATGACACTGAAAAATCTGACTGTAAAAGAAATTTTGTTAAAAGCAGACATCTACATGCAATTTCTCCGTTTTCTCTTGGACGTCTCGACCTTGTTTCGGCCCGTTGCGCCTTGTCCGCGCGACCTCCTCATCCTTTATTTTTCTCGTTTCACTTGATGAGGCGAGGATGAAGAGGAGGGGTGATCTGAAACGCGATCGTGGTGTGATTCCATTTCCTTGTTTTTCCCTTTTTCGAAGAGATTTTTGTTGCTGCACAGCCGTGCCCCAAGTGAATTCGATCAATTCTTAGGTGCGCGAGTTTCCAGCCCGTTGTTGTTGTTGTTTTTTTTTCTTTTAAATAAAACTACCACTGGGAATTTGATTTGAATTAAAAATCATCGACCGGGAAAATCGAATATTTGCGTTATAAGTTGCACAAGTTTTACATTTATAAATGTGTCTTCCAGACGATGTTAAGATTTTTCTTATTAAAATTCTATTTATACTATTGGTATATATAGATTTTGAAGCTGAACATTTGTAATTTTCTTATCATTGATCAAGTAAATTAGATATGCTCACGGCAATAGCTTAAACTATCTAATTATCTAATTGTCACTGTCACGCATTAACGAGTTTCAAATTTAGATTATACTATAAAAGGGCTCAATGGCATGTATTATACATACATATATATATATATATATATATATATATATATATATATTTTTTTTTTTTCATAGGACCAAACTTATTCATTTATTCTGCATTCTTAAAATCTCTTTTTATTTACAAGTATATCTTTGCTCTATTTTCCAGAGTCGCATTGTTTTCTCTGCATTAAAGACAATAGAATTTATCCATTTACTTAGTATATTGTATGGAATTTTACTAACACGAGGAGTTAATTACTGTAATTGAATTGGAATTTAAAAAAATAGAAAGCGAATGTACCATGTATATTTCTATTAAGTGGATTTCCTTGCTCAAGTATTATGAATTACATTTATATGGAATTGGATGTAGGAAATTATTATACGAGAAGTCAAATATTTGGAATTTCTTGCGATCAATTCCATCTAAACATTCATTACATACATTTAAGCAATAACAATAATAACAGTACCAACAGAAACATCAACAATTGCAGTGATAATAATTTCCTCTTTAATTATCGTATTTTTAAAAATATTTTTCGTTAATATATCTACGTGAAGATAGTATATGACAAAATAATTAAATACTTTAATCAATGATCGGCTATTAATTTTTTATTTACATTGATATTTTGCACGATTCTTTCTTCAAATTGCAATCGTCAAATTATAATCCTTTGTTCATTAAAATCAATTGTAAGAGTAGTAATTAACTTTCCACACATAACAAATCCACTTTAATTCTCATTACTGGAAGAAATAGAAAAATATAGTAGAAATAGAAAAATACCTCCTCGGCAAGAAATACTAACAATAGTTCCATTTACAACGTATTTCTCATTTAACATGTCCTTCCCGCTCCGCAGCGAATTTCTTAATTATCTCCGTCGAATCTTTAACTATGCAGTACGCGTTTCGATACATCTAATGAAGCATACACTCAAGGACAAAGTAAAACAACACAAAATACAGCGTCAATTGCAAATGTATTGATTAAAACGATTAACATAATTAAATTATCGCTCGTTATAGAATGCAGACAGAGCGTCGAGGATTTAGCGCCAATTTTCTAAGTGTATTAGTGCCTGGCGTCGCTTTGTCTCCCTTCCACTCGATGAAGAGGCAATCGGAGAGGAAATCCCGCGGATGCGAGAGATGCTTATAGCTGCGAGGGCGCCGCCTCTTGCGAATCGAATCATTAAAGCGCTTGGAATTTTCGAGAGACTTGTGTATTTGTTTACCTCGCTACTGAGCACCAACTTGTGTGCTGAAAAGTACGCTCCCGTGCAAATACTAGCGGTGCACACGCGATTCTTAATAGTCTGCGCCCTTGTGACGGGGCTCGTAACGTAACTCCTACACGTGGACGGAAAGTGTCTCGAAGCCAGGCCGTTTGCCGCTTACTACGGACTTGTAATGTTAAAGGGTCGCGAAGCACATTCGTTACGTATTTGTAATCGGGTAAGAATGCCCAAGAGAGTTAATTTTCTCAACAGACTTGATATTTTTGAGATGCAGAATGGGAATTATTGCATGGTTCGTCAAAAACGGATTACCCAACAGAAGGAGATGTATTATTTTTTTCAAAACTGCTCAACGATATTTCTGACAATAGTCTGACTTTTATCATTTTAATCACTGTGCTGGACTGTGTTTGTTTTTTTTTTCTTATAAAATGATAAATATTCGTTTGCCGGTAGCCGATTTTCTGTTTTTTAATAATTTATAGATTATATTGTTAAAATTGGTAGCAAGCCAATTTTCAGCATGTTAATTACAAACGAATATTTTATGCAGTAGAGTTGGAAAATTGCATTCATTGATAGCAACGTGAAGGGACTAGTCATCGCGTATGTAATAACATGTTTCGAAGTTCGTTAGTCTGCATTATTTTATAAAGTAATTTAAAATCGCAAATTTTTGTAACTCAATCACGAGAATTCATTTTTAATGAAAATATTCCTACAGTTTTTCAATAAATTATATAATTTTTTATGCATTTTTTTATTTCTTAACTACCATCGTGGCATATAAAAAGTGAATCTCAAGAAATTTATATGTCAGTTTTTGAAATGTAGAAAATTACAAAATTCAAGCAATTACTCTATTATTTAAAAGCACACAATTATATATATATATATATATATATATGTGTGTGCGCGCGCGTGTAAATGTGCATATGTATTTCTTGTTTTCGTTGTTCGAAGGCAATCCGTAGACCAACAAAGTACGATTAAAATTAAAAAAATGAGAAATTCGATGGATATTTTACTGCGGAATATATGCATACCAATACCCATATCTCGTGTGGTACATGACCTGTCAATTGGTCCCCTGTCAGGAACAAAACTCAACGTTGAAAAATATTCTTCGATACTGGATAGTGATGAATAACCGCCGGGTGATCTTATTACGATAGTCCGTTAGAATCTTAGCGTTTGTCTTTTGAAATAGGAAATTGTTAGTATTTTATGTAAAATAATAAAATAGGATATCTAGTTTTCGGTAATTACGCTATTTCAAAGAATCATAACAGAATATGATTATCATACTTGATTGGAGAGAAGAAGTTGCAATGAATAATAACCAGGACATAGCAGTATAAAATTAAGTTATACAAAAATGAATTGGACCGATCAATTGTTTTTGAAGAGCAAGTGAGTTGTAAAGGTAAATAAAATAAGAAAATTATTGTATCTCACTTGACCATTATCCTTGTATCCACTTATTTATTCCCTTACGGTTTTGCCTTCTCGGTCACATTTTCCACAAATTTTCCCATTGCATTTCATGTTGCTTATTTCATCGTCGATATTCACACACAAACTTTGAATTGAAATACTCCAATCAAGAAGAAAATGCATTTCTGTTATTAAAATAAAAAATTATTTCATGCTGGAAGCACGAAATTTCTTCCGTAAAATCCATCAATCGGGTCTGCACTTTTGTCTTGTGTAGAAAATTATTTGGCAACCGTGCAAACATTCACAATTTTTCTGTCAGATTATTTCATATCAAAAGTATCGATC
The DNA here is from genome assembly GCF_000503995.2 of Ceratosolen solmsi marchali. Lineage (NCBI taxonomy): Eukaryota > Metazoa > Arthropoda > Insecta > Hymenoptera > Agaonidae > Ceratosolen > Ceratosolen solmsi. The sequence goes on along the minus strand of NW_011948436.1, from coordinate 3,441,288 downwards.
TTGAAGGAACATAAAATTGGCCCTTAACGAGAATATCTCATGCTTTTTCTTAATTATATTTTCTCTAATTTTCCAAACCACACGTTTGTTTTTCTATATTGTTTATCATTGTTATTTTCGTTATTGTTAAGGCGCGACAAAGTTTTATCTTTCAATTTCTTTTAATTCTTTATTATTCATTAATGTTTACGGGCCAATGGTTTTGCTTTGCAGAATCCATTTTAAATAAACGATTTACCAATGTACAAATAAATTCTTCATGTCATTTAATATCTTACCTACGATATAAATCGATATAACATATTTGAATATAAAATTGATGGTAATTCGATTGATAATAATTTTATGGAATAATTTTGGCCTTTCGTATAGTGTATTGACGATAAGCCGCTTATTTACTCGCTTATTTAACGAATTTGCAATATAAATATAAAAATGTCGACTCGCCACGTTTCATTTGCCTTCTTGTAAAACAAACATTTTTTCTTCTTTAGTTTCATCCATAATCCGAACAGTCTAATTTCTTGAATACTTATCAATTTTATGTCAGCTTTCTCATACGACGAATCTTTCATCCTTCTAAAAACAGAAATTTTCCGACGTGATATATAATTTCACACCAATAATAGAAATTTATAGGTTTAAAGATTAACTTTATATCCTTTTTGACTTTGATGGACATCTCCTTATTGTAGAAACGAGAAAACCAATGATTATCGTAGCGAGTAAAAGCGATTAGAATGTGAAATGACTAAATAACAAAAAGATAAAAGAAAATATAGCGGTGAAGCTTACAATTATTAAAAAAAATTCCATTAATAAAAATTGTCAAATAAGTAATAAGTAAATAAATAGTATTTCCGAGTATAACAACATCGTGAATACAAAAATATCATGTTAGGCAATCTTGTGGGTATTTTTAATATTCTTCACGAAATTACTGAATGCAATAAAGTTTTTTCTTCTTTCTTTTTTTTTCTTTTTTTTTAAAGCTACCACAGCCAAAACTGATATTTTTATATAAATTTTTTTCCTATATAAACTTATATATATATATATATTAAGCTTCTTGCATTATACTTACGTGGCGTTTTCAATAAATGTCAACTTTAACGTCATAGTAATTTACTTAGAACAGAAAATATCTTTCTAATATTAAAGCTTTTTCATTGCGAGAATATGAAAGACTGTCACTTACCAATCTCAATCATTCGATCGAATGTTTTACCGAATATTTCGATCGAACTCGCATGGTCGTTATTTCAAATATCCGATTTACCATCCGAAGACTCTTTTATTGTTAAATTATCTAAAAAGCTTATATTAAAGGTTCTTAATTAATGTGGCAGGTACAACTAAACTGACCTACCGAAAATAACTTTCGCGAACAAACATGACTACCCATTTAGCATCTCATTTAAATGTACAATCGAGATTTAAAACTTGTCATGAATCATTTAAGTAGCTGTATATAAGTAATTATATATATAAAAAATTATGCTCTGCTTGACAAAGAGAAGCAAGAAGTGATAAATAATTTTTTTTTTTTTTTTTTTCTATGATTTAAATAGATATTGCTTTATGATTAACTTTTCAATTATTCAGGCAAATAATTATACCGATTGATTTATTTCATGCGCTACGACGTTTGATACAAATTAAGTAAAATACATCCCGAGTAATATAATGCATAGCAGTGTATTTCCGCGCATATTTTCTTCAGAATCCACTTAAAAGTATAAATGGTTTTGTAAGTACGAATTTTTCATCCATTCATTTATAATATACGAGTAAATTATATTAAAGTCATTTAATGAGCAATGCCAATAAACAACAAAATGTGCAAAATAAATGGAAGAATTTATGAAGCGAAAGTGGAGATGAATTGAAAGTCATATATATATATATATATATTGAAAGTAATGGAAAAATTATATATATAGTATATACTTCTGCAAAAGAAAAAAAAGAAAAGACGTGAAAAACGTAGTGTCACAACTCTATATAGAAATTCGTCAAGAGTTTAAAGATTATGAATTCATCTTCGCGTTTTCTAAGATTCATATTTATTGAAAAAATATGCATCTGCGAAGTTTTGTCATTGAAACTAAATTCAGTTAATAATAATCGTATTGCCCTCGAAGATGTACTATTTTGATTTTTCAGTTAAATAACAAACTTACTATAAATAGAGTCAAGAAGACACTTCATCTCCATAATTTCTAGTGAATTAAGATTAAACGTTAGAATGAGAATAGCAAGTCCAGACTTGAAAATCTTGCTAGCCTTCTTTTTTTTCTTTTTTTTTTGCATATATAAAAATTCACTCACTAATAATAGTCTTCGAAAAGAAAAGAAAAGAAAAGAAAAGTTTATCATTTAATATTTCAATGTAAATATTAAACGTTGAATGATATACATATTAACGATTACATAAATTTGAAATAAATGTGAGCTTTGGTATAAAAGATAAGTGCACTCGAAGCAATAAAAAATAAGGTGATTGTCGCATATTTCTCTGCTCGTATCCGAAATAATTTATCTACAATCCGTATTGGCTTCGCCGAAACAAAGAATCTAGGGACTCTTGGAGACTCTATAAATTTATTGCCCACCCACCTCCCGCCCCCATAAAGTTGTAAAATGAATAAACCATGTACAAACCATACAGCTGCTGGTCGGTTATTCCCTATTTTCCACTGCTCGAATTAACAACACTAATTATTAATTTTTATGGTTCTACCACTCCCGTACTTCTTTCATTGTATATTTTTATCGTTGCACAGTGGTATGAAAAATATTCGCACGTATTCGTCGAATAATAGGTCGCACGTAAGACTTTTTGTAGTTCATTTTTATGACAGACATTTAATTCGTGCTAGCGCTAGATAGAATTTATTCATTGGGAATTATAATGTAATGCTCATACGGAAAGTTAAAAAAAAAAAAAAAAAAAAAAAAAAAAAAAAAAAAAAAGGAAAGGTAATAATATCATTCCAACATAATGGTCTAACGGTACTTCAGCGGTACAAACAGACATTATCCAATGTTTTAACTTTTTTCGTTTTTCTTTTTTAAAGCGCCATTACCTCTCCTCGCGTCACAGTCATTCAACATTATGATTTGATTATATAAAATAAATCCCTTTTACCACATTTCTATCGATAACATAAACTATGTTCTTACATTAAATGCATTAATCAATTTTTAGCCATAGAAAATTTATTCATTTTACATTTCTTCATTTTAACAATATCACCTCTTCATAGATCGACCATTAACGTAATCACTATCTTGCACAATTATCACATTGTCTCAAGCATGATTCACTCGCTCATCATTTCGCAATACAATCTCGCTTAATCAGTTTCCACGTAATCACATATTTTTAATTTATTTCTCTTCGACTCTTTACAATGCGAGGTGCATCGTATCCCTCTGTTCTTCCCTCCTCTCCCTTCACCCTTCACCGTTTATCGTGCCGACAACGGCTTTTGAGCACAATTCTCTCGTGTGTCTCAGAGTTTTGCGCACGGGTCGCAATTACAACGGTCTGTCAGATTTGCCCGCGGAGGCGACAGTATTAACCGGGAAGTCGAAAGTTAATTTGGCCCAGCTGCAGGGGGTGGAGTGGGACTAGTAAGCGTTCTAAGGGAGAATTAACCGACGCGAACGTTGTTGATTTAAGAAACTTTAATAGCACGATTAGTTATCGTAATAGATTCTTCGCTAGATAAATCGGTGACACGTGTGGGCCAGTATGCTCTGTGTCGCTCTCCGCCAATAGTACGCGCGATGAATAGGAAGCCTCTGTGCCCGCATTCACGCTGTGAAAAAAACGATGAGAAGTACAGTTTTATTACCGCAGAAGAGTAAGTCGAGTTGAGTTGCCTCTGAATCTTCGCGCAAACTCTCACTTTCACACACACACATACACACACACACGCACACACACACATCACGCGCGCACACACACACACACACACACACACACACACACAGAGAGACGCTAGAGCTACGACTACGTGAAATGTCCTTGGCTACGTCCTCTGCTCTATATCTTTCGTATATTTGTTCTTTAAATTTCTCGCATCTTTCTCTGTCGTATTGCATCGCCTTTCTTTTGCGTCCGTTCATATCCTACATCCTAGCCAGGCCATTTCATTGTTCGGATTAGTTTTATTCTGTTGACAATGGCACAAGCCCCGGACCCCAATTGCCAAAATTCAACCTCGGCTCATGGTGCACGTGATGGCGAGGCCTCGTTGCGTATGTGACGCAATTAATTTATAATCAATGGTTTATAGCTTGAGACATGCGAAGATATAAGAAACAAAGGTAGAGACTTTTATTGTAATTTTTATAGAATATTGATTTTCCTACGGCCGAACACAAATATTTGTGCTATTATTGGAGAGTTTTTTTTTTGTTTTATTTTGTTTTGTTTTGTTTTGTTTTGTTTTGTTTTTATGGGCACGGACGTCGTATGAGCCTAGTACGCCATAATCACCGTACACAACTTTTGCGTAATTAGGCTGTCACATATTTACACCGCCTATTATATTTATAGATAGAGTACACAGAACAATTGTTTGTAATTCTACTTCATTTTACTCACTTCAAATTTCAATTACTTTTTACTCTCATTTATTAAACAATTTACTATTTTATTGCGTATAAAATTGTTTCTTAATGTCGCAAATAGATTAAAATTATTATTTTATATACACTCGAGTGTTTGTTTCGGTAAATAAATTATCCAATAATTATCTTATGCTGCTATTGATTGTATTCTTATATAAACTATTGATGTATATATTATTACAAGCTAATGTTATTTGTGATATTGTCTTTATGGAAACATCAGACAATTGCTTTAGATCTTATTTTATTTATCATCTATATGAAATATTACTAGAGATTCTTTTCATATTATTTCATATAATTTTATCCATATTTATACGATATTTTATGTAAATATTTCAATTTTATTTTTATCTTTGTTATCATCCTTTCCGTACAACAACTGATTTATTTTCCTTAAATCTTGAATTTTCAGACATATTATATTTATGTCCATTATTGGTATTTCAAAAATGCTTACGTAACTATTTATAATAGAATTTTAGTCACAAGTAACGTCCTACAAATTTACTAATATTACTAATTCTACATATTACAAAGATTACCTATGCATTTTAAAAACGGATTCCAAGCATTTTCATCATTTATTATCAAATTAATTTTATAATGATATTTATATATTATTTAATGGTCAATATTAGTTAATATTTCCATATGTTTTCGGCTCAATTCATTAAATTTCAGGCCTACTTATCTGTATGGAAGATTTATGCTATCCGTTGCATTTCAATGCATAAGAAATTACGAAATTTACCGAATTTAGTATATAATCATTTACATTAACAGAATATTTATTATAAACTTGTTTCAATTCGAGTGGTACTTAAGGGCCGATGATTTTTTTTAATGTCAATGTCTACTTTAGTTATTACATTTAATTATTGCGAGAGTGAATTAATATCAAGTTCTCCATACAGAATTAGTTATCGGCATTATTATCAGTATAATTTTTGAATCATTTTAAATCTCTTTAGTTATGATGTTTTTATTTTTAAGAGATTAGTCAATCGTTAGTTTGTCATATTTTTCTAAATTATCTGGACAATTCGGAGCATCAGCATTATAATTTAGCATTGGAAAATTTTATTAGAGTTTGTCCTGTCGTAATTTTATGTTTGACTCATGGTTTATTCACTTATTTCATATAATTTGTAAAGTTTTTTTTTTTTTTATTTTTTTTTATTTTTTATCGTGCTTAAAAATTGCTCAGTTAAACTATTTGACGCGCTGTTTATAAAATATTACGATCTTATCCGGGAATTGACATGCCGTGGAAAAATTTCTTGCATCGTTATTTTCAATGCACTCGTCACCGGTGACCGATCCGAAGGGCCGAGGAAATTCCGCTAACTCCACGGATGATCTGTTTTATAATTCCCGTTGCTTTTCCTTTGATCTGTCTTCGTGCATCGAGAGTTCATTGCGTAATGCAATGTACCGCTAAATCATCGATGGTAATTTGTGTCAACTTAATGTAATTTCAAGATGTTTTTACTGTTACTTGTCACCTTATCCTCGGACGATTATTCTGCGTTGGTATTTATTTTCAAGTGCAGATATTAAATTTAATTTACGCTCATATAATAATATAGTAATTTTCAACGTTAATCCATTTAATACTAACTTTATTGTTCTGTATTTTTCTTTGAAAATTTATTTTTATTTTATATGTTAATAGAATGTCGCCTAATATAATTTTTTCTCTAGTATATTATACGAACATTTTATCCGCGACACATGCAATTTTTTTCTTTGGCTGAGCTCTATAAAATTATAAAATAAGAGTTTTATTCAAAGGCACTCTGTTCAAAAGATATTCAATGGTATTTATCGATGCCAAGAGCAAAATGTCATTTCTATTACACAATAAGCTCACGAAATATCTTGCGGTCATGCGAATTATTCTTGATATCATTATTTCATTTACCCTAATTATTATTATTAATTTAAACTTAGTTAAAAATGAAAAATAAATTAAATACACAAACGCTTCAACCCTAGAAATCTCGTTGTCTTTTGGAAATATATTATCGTTTCTTTGTCGAAATGAAAACTTTATTTGATTTACTATTGGCACTCGATACGTACTATAATTTCTTACCTAACTTTGTTTTGAGTCAACGAAAAGATAAATCAAAAGGTCCACGTTTTCGCATTCTCTCATTTTCAGTTATATTTTATCCCCTTAATTCCCCTTCGTAGTCAATTTCTTTTTATTTTGAAAATTCAATAGCCATGCCCATGTTCCATACAATTGAATTATTCTAAAAAGTCAAACAATTCTCATCGATAAAATCATACAATTTCAATCATTTTACCAAATTAAATTCAAATCCAGTTACCTTATATCAAAGAATATCTACTTTAAGTATTAACCGTAACGGCACTTTGCCTTACATAAAATCATCCTCGCAAATCGCCTCAAGTTTGTCTCGTGCATTCCGCTTTAGTGTAATCTGGACATCCACGTGACTGCTCGCCTAAGCTCTTATGCACTTTTCTCTCTTTTTTTTTTTTTTTTTTTTTTACGTACGATTCATTGGTGCTCGCCCAGGTCGCTCATTCGTCACATTCGACTTATCCGTGGATGCACGGGCATTCGACAGCAAGTAGCGATCTTACAACACACGGAATAATCAATGTGCGTTCCCTTGTTCAAGGACTGTGAATCATTATTCGCGAGTTGTGGCGATAGTCGTCTTTCACTTTCAATTTCGCCGATCGTACGTTAACAGAGCCACTCTCCTCCTATTATCTTGTGGATCGATGCATAAGAGGAACTTACAGGTGTTCTTGTATACTTTCTCTGCTACATCTTTTCGCGTGTTTGGTAATATCGTTTCAATGGTCGCCTTATGTCACATCCTCCTTGTTCCTTTGCCCGCACTCCTTCTCAATTTCTTTCTTATACTTATTCTTATTTTCTAATACATTTTCTCCTCTTTTCTATCTTTTTGGGATGTTACGCCTCCTTTCTCAATCTACAGTTAGGATCGAATTTTCTCTTCTTCCATCGCAAGGGCATCAATTTTTATAGAAAAGTTTCCCTGCAATTTAGTTTGTAAATGTTTTGTCAAACTTGGTTGGAGGCTTATTTTTCTTAATAAATAAAGCGTACGATAAATTTATTGCTAACATTTAACTTTATAATTTTTGATAAAAATAAAAAATATATAAGTTTCTTAAAAAATTATTTTTAAAATATTATATTAATAAAAGAAATTTTCTTATTGTATCAAAATATATATATATATATATATATATATACACTTGATAAGATAGATAATAAATTTACATATTAAATGCATATCTTAGTTAAATGGAAATTAAAAAAGACAATTTGTATATTTTAATTTTTATAGGAATTAATAATGAATACTTTGAGCATTATACTCGTAAAGTATTAACTATTTCTTTAGAAAACGATGGCTATGTGTATGCGCATAAATTTTGGAAGGTGGATCAGACAATACCTCGTTGACTTTTGATTTTAGTCTGAAACGTATGACATTTTACAGGCATTTTTTTTTTTTTTTTTTGGCAAATAATTGCTTAAATTTCTCGTTTTTCAATTTTTAATAAATTCATATTTAATTATATTTTATATTTAGTTAAATTAATTTCATATTACGGCAGCTGTCCAGACATTATGACAAAAATAATGAAAATTTCGTTACTTTAATTGCGTATAAATATTATAAAATGTAGTAACTTTTATTTTTTGTTATCCCGTATTTGCATATAATTATAAACATATGTATAATTTTATATTAGTTAATTATTTTGTTGCAAAGATAAAAAATATTTTATACATGTTGTGAAACACCAATAGACGCAGAATAATACAACTTCATATTTTACCATTTTATTTCGTTATAAACTCTAAACTACTAATAAAGTTAATAGACGGGCATTAATTTTTTATACCTTCAAACTCTTTGTGAGAAAAAATTAATTAAGTTTAACTTGCTCTTACATCTTGAACACAATCATACATTTGTACCTAAATATATTCATGCACACCTGCATAAATTCACATGCATACATGCACAGGTTCAATTAGCATAACTGAAATGTAACTTCCTAATGAAAAGATAATGTTTTTTTCCAAGTATTTCATTGTAACTTATATTAACAATGCATTGTGATTCGTTGAACGAAAATAAAATGAAACATTATATTTTCTTTCTGAAGGATTTTTAATTATCAAATTTAAAAGTTGACATATTCGAAATCGTAAGAATACAATCTTATTCCGTAATTTGATTAAAATATACATTTTATGTTTAGTATCGATTAATTATGATTAAAAACATTATATAATCATAATATACAATTGATTTCTTGCATTTTATATGAGTATAATATTGAATATATATTTTTAATTTTACTTCCGTTGCATCTCAGGTGATGTTAGCTTCATAATACAATTGATAATTTAATTATGTAAATATTTATCAAAAGAACATATAAATTCTCATGTAAATTAGGTTTTATGTAGGTTACATTACGTATTTTGGTTTTAGAAAATTACTTTATATTACATACAGTTGTTTTATGTAAAAATTTAATTCGCTTAGGAATTAATTTAATATTTGATGATTTCTAAGGATAATTAAATGTTTATTTAAATGCCGATATTAATTGTCAATATACAAGTGTTTCAAATAATATTTTTGTGCTTAAAGCTTTATGTTGAGTGAGAACGGTGTCTCAAATTAGTAATTATATAATTACATTGAAAATTCTTAAAAAAAAATTTGTGTAATTAATTATTGAAATTTGTAAAATAAACAATTTACACTTTAAATGATCGTAAGACTTTACAAAAGTGTTTGTCAAGTTTTAAACTATTACGTGTTGAACGGTTTTTGAAAACTTTTAACTATTTCAAATGCTTTCCTATTTACAATTCTATTCCGTCAATATGTAATTAGCGTAACAGATTTTATTTTTTATAAATTTCATTAATTAAACAAAACTTGATTGAATTATTTAAATTTAATTATTTAAAAAGAATAAGATTAATAAGATTGTTTATACTTTTTACAGAATGAATTCTAATCGTTTTAGTTCATTTTTTCCATTTTTTCTCTCTAATCGTTTTATTAATTGAATTTATAAATAATGATTTGCACTAAATTCGATCGTGAGTGTTCGTTACAAACTGCCGCCGAAAATGTTTAAAGTACACTCGATGCATTTAATCCATAATAAAAAGAGAAAAAAAATACACGCCAACTAAAGTCGACTAAGCCATTGAGACTTTCGATATCTTTTTTTTTCTACCAAACTTTCAACAGGATTTTCATTGTTAATTCAGACAGATTGAAAAAGAAATGCGATAATAAAGGAATAGAAGAAATTTATATCAACTGCAATTCGAATACGTTATTTTTTCTTAATTAAGATTGAATAATAACGAAATCCCGTAATTGAAATAAGTAAAGTAATCTATTGAAGTACGTATAGATGGATTTAACTTATTTGACTATTGATTCAATTCAGATTAAAAGGATCTTACGAACGAACGAAGTAAAGAATAAAGCAAAGGGTTATATGAAACGCAGATGATAAATTGCCCATTGTTCGGTGAAAGTTGCACTAGATTTAAACGTTTTATATACTATGAATATTCTAAAATCGTTTTTCATTTATCTAGTAGTCGCAAGATAATATAAAGATTAATTTGGATAAATTTAATTCGCAGTTTCAATATTTGATGCGCGGCCTTGCGCGCGCGCTCTTTTCTCAAAGTCTTAACATAAAGCCGAATGTCGAGTTCCGATTGAAAAAGCCCCGCCGTTTAAATCAATAGCAATCGCTTTTCCTTCTCTAATCGCTCGCTCATTATTTTCCTTCGTGCCCCCCCCCCCCCGCTTCCGCGATTATAATCACATTAGCAAAGTGTGCAGGTTCACAGGGGTTAGAGACAGGGGGAGAAAAATAGCAAAGTCGCTGTGCGAAGGACAGGGAAAAGAGAAAAAATCCGCCGGGTTCCTCGGTCCGATACATCTGCTGCGACTATTCGGAGCGTGGAATAACAAGTCGAGGCAGCGCTGCCGGTACTGTTGTTGCCGTCGCTGCCGGAAATCGCCCGTGAAAAATAAAAAGCGTCGAAATTAGTCGATTAACTTTCTTGCCGATAAATCTTTGTAGGTGAAGCTGTAATGGCTGCGGACGTAATATACCGATCGACCCTATGCGAGTCTGTGTCCCTTACATTAATTAGCGGCGGAGGTTGTACATTGGGCAGGTTGCGCGAGCCTTTAAACAGATCGTTCCACAAGAAAATTTCATTCCCCGAACTATCACATTGTTTGCCTCGTATCCCACGACAGACTTAGTTTTCCTCTTATTTAAGCTACTTGCCGCTTTTGCCAAATGTAGCGTATGGTGAGCATTGCTTTATAAATTATTGATTATAATGAGTCATACGTAGTGGTCGACGCCGGTGGCACAATTACGTTTGAAAGCTTTAAGCTTTTGAACATTTTCAAATGCAAGAGAAAGGAAATGAAAAGAGAAGCTTTTGTGTACGCGAAAGTATAAAGATGAGTGTTTAAAATCATATGAAACTCATAAAAACAGTATTTAGTATTTGTGAAGGGATAACACAATGATACAGTGAACATGTATTTTGTTGACAAGCGTGATAAAGTTAATATGTATTGAGTGTAGCTACAAGCTCCCGAGTGCAGATTATATGTAAACCGAATATTTGTACAAATAAAATAATGCATCGATCAATCGTGATAGTTTTATTTATTTCGAAAAATTGTAACTTTTATGTACCTTAAGTTTAAATTTTAGCGGTATGTTAATTCAATTTTTAAATTACCATTCGCAATCGAATTAATGAGAAAAAAAAAACAAAAAAGGAAAAATAAATAAAGACGACGTAATATTTAATGCTTTTGGTGAAATGTAGTAATTTCCTTCTTATAAAAAGTGAGAAATACATTTCTATAATACTTATATATATATATATATATATATATATATATATATGAATGCCAAAAAAATCGTAAGGATTATTATCAATATAGAGATAATTTATAATTAAATACTTCATTAGATTACTTGCATGATATTACTGTATTGATAAAAATTTGCAAGATTTTGTAAAGATTCGAATGAAATTCATTATTATTTTAATAATTGAGGAATATCAGTAATGTATGATGGCAGTATTAACAAAAGGGACAAAAAATCCGTGGATCAAAGCAATCAAGTTTTTATTCAATCCGGAGGAAAATTCACGAAATTTTCTGTAAAAGTTCTATAGCGAAAGCTTATGTATCACATAAGAAAGTAGCTATATTACGTGAGTAAATAAAATCTAAGATCGAACTTCAAATCCCTGCAATGTTTCAATCCCGTTCGCTCTCCTCCCTCTCCTTTCCTTTTGACTGAAAATCGTAATGAAAACTCGGTACTATCGTGTGCACCATTTTCTGTATTTCTTTTTCTTCAGAGCAACACTATCTTATTGGGATTCTCCGTTTCATCCTCTTTCTCCTTTTCATTTTGTTATAGATGTGTATACACGCACGCGTTTCTTCAAATTCGCCGACGAGAGCCGCTGAGTGATTTTGGCCCATCGTTGATACTCTGTTGAAACATTGCTCGTACATTAAGAAGCAAACTTGCCAATTCCTTATCCCGAAGTTGTGCGTAATTTTCTAAGAAATTGGCTTTCACGAGCAACAGGATCGATGATACATATGTGTTTCCCTTTCCGGTAATATCGAGACTCGCAAGACACATTGAATATGGAGAAAAATGAAAAATCTTGAAACGTAGACAGAGTGTATGCAAATATTTCTTCGCGAGACTTTGCGCTTCTGTAATGTTATTCCATGTCAATATAATACCGTAATAAATATCTATGATACGAGAAATGCTGAGGACAATGGAAATGCAAAGGTGGCGGCAAGGTTGTTTCGTATTATGCACTTTCAGCTGCGACTGATATTCCTATTCACCGATGCACAGTTTTTCAAAGCTAAAGTAAATTATTGAAATTTTATACATGAATGAATAATCAATGTAAAAATAGAAGTGTTGATTCTATCTTGTTATTCAAATAAAACAAACCGATGTTTTGTTTGTTTTTTTTTTTTTTTTTTTTTAATAAAAAATGCAAATAGTAATGAAAACATTTAATCAACTAAAAACGGTACTCTTGATTTTGGCAGAGGGGGAGGGGAGATTTAAAAAAAGGGGGGGGCGGCAAGACAATTACATTATCGGTAAATCGACAATAGATTTCGATGTAACATTTTTATCATTCCAAGTCATTAGAGTGAAATGGATTTCTCATTCTTCATTTTATATTTCTATTAACTTAGGGTTAACAAAAATATCATATTGCACAACTCGTTAGGTTTAAGTTTATAAATTTGGCATTTATAAAACTTATATCAGGCACTCAAAAGTTTTATTACAAAAAATGATAAAATTACAAATTTGAGAAATACGAAAGAAAATTTTTAATATTAATAATAATAATGTTTTATATAAATCGACGTGTAATATTAATAACATGACAATAATTTTGTAATTAAGTATACAATCGTGTAGTTATATTTATATTCATTTAAATAATGACAAATCGTTGATAAATTTTGATACGAGGATTAACTTTATCCCTTGGATCTTATTATATTTTGTCGTGGGTGGGAGTGTGTGAAATAAATTAATGCAGTGATTAGATAATAATCTCGATTGGAAATAATTGTTCTTTTTGCATTTTCCTTTTCTTTTTTTGTTTGTTTTTTTTTTTTTTTTTTATCATTGAACAGTAGTTGTGAACGAAGCTTGTAGGATAGAGCCCAAATTAAGTTGAAAGTAAAACAATAAAATACTGTTTTCTGCCGCGAAGTGAAAACTGTATGTAGTAAACAGTTACTTTAAATAAAAGTGAAATGAGCCAGAGTAGCAAATAGTAATTAGAAACATAGATAGATAAAACTTAAGAAAATTGCAGTGAGTCGAATTCAAATAAAATTAAAAACAAAAAAAAAACAAAAAAAAAACAAAAATAAAAAAAAACTTATCATATTCGACGGAAGTAACCGTAAAATCGTATATAAATGGAACGAGGATTTTTTTAACTGTCAATTTGAAAGGAAGAGCGCATCAATGATTTTGAAGGAAGTTAAAACGCTTTAGAATTAACGCTTCACAATCTACTTTGAAGCATGAAAGGTGTATTTAAGCGTTGACGGCATAAGCTTGTTTTCAATAGATGAGTTGAGAAAACGAACCCCGTGATAATGATAATATGCAGAAAATTAATAAAAAGAGTATTAATGAAATTATAATGTTCAGTGTTAAGGTAATGTTAAATAATTCGTACATTATATGACGCGCGAGTAAGTTATTTATATTGAAATACACTAAGACTATAGTGCGAATTGATTGAAAAATGGAAGAAAATATATTTAAATAAATAAAATTTTCAAGTATGATACGTGAGTAAATAAAAACAGCTTAAAGGATTAATAGTCATTAAGGCCTTGGTATGATTTAGAATAAATAAAATGTAATAATTATTAGTATTTGGGAATATAATAAGATACAGTGTGGTGAAAGGTTTGCATTCATATATAAATGAAAAGCACGTCATTACGTTATGACTATCAACTTTGAGATTCCGTCGTCAGTTTCTGAAAAGATAATGCTGCGTCCTATATGTCCATATGGGGTCTGTTATGTCTTGAGAAATAATCATTACATATATGGTAGGTTTTAGATATATGAAACATGCAAACCCGATGCTGCCGTTCAAGTGGAACCTATTGCAACCAATTTATGTTTTGTTTTTTTTTGTTTTTTTTTTGTTTTTTTGTTTTTGTTTTTTTATTGTTTGTTTTGTTTTGTTTTTAACGAAGAGTCTCCATTTTTGTTCCCGGATTTTAATAATACAATAATGTTTTCGTAACATTCGCGTAATGTTGCCGGAACGTTGGACGTACTGCCGATGACAATTTTGATAATTAATCAGAAAAGCGCGGTCTGGATTACGAGTCCACGAAGGTCAATCGTAATCGGAGTTTTTACGAAACTTGTAATTTTGCAAGAGATACTTATCGCTTTCGACAAAATTGGATACCTAAAGAATGGGTGAACCTAGGAAATACTTTAGAACAGAACAATGTTATTTAGATGGGCGATATCGTAAAATAACGTCACTGGCCGACGCTCGACCTTTATTGATCATAACTTATAGCTTCAACAAATATCTCTATAACTTTCCCACACTGTGGGTAAGTTAAGAAATAAATAATTCTGAATATCAAGATATAAAACCTCGGAAGAGAAGATAAATTATATGCAGAGGTGTATTGATTCTACAGAAATACATAAAGGAAGATCAAAACCAGTTGCGTTGATAGATTTTATTTGCATATTTGAAGAAGAGTGGCGGGCGCTCTATAAAATCTTTGAAGTGCAGTAGCAAAAAAGTGTCGCCGATAGGATGACATTTGCATATTAAAAACAATTGCGTATGGATAAATTCTTTTAAACGCATTTGGATCAAGTCGGATTTTTAGAAATTTCATCAAGATGAGTCTCTAATATGTATTATTGTTATTATTTTTGACAATCATTAGTATAAACTATCTTACGATAATTTATGTGCCCTCGAAGTTTTTATTAAATGGCACGTCATGGATAATGTCATTATAAATAACAGATATAGATAATGGTATTGGAAC
>NW_011948436.1:3345071-3425889 GCF_000503995.2 Ceratosolen solmsi marchali | reverse complement strand
ATATATATATATATATATATATATATATATATATATGATCGATTTTATTAAATATTATAGATTCGTTCACTCAATGAATATGTTTTTGACAATTTCAATTTCTTTTACACTTTTTTTTTTAATGTAGATTTTACACAAAATTCGAATTTCGATTAGTTATTGTATGAAATAAAAGAAGACAGACCACTATAGTTCAAATGCTATATTTACATAGTCGAATAATCTATATATATATATATATATATATATATATATATATATACACACTATATATATACAGACTCAAAAAATATATATATATATATATATATATATATATATATATATATATATATATATATATATATTATCTGGTTATAAAAAACCTGTTCAGTAAGTAAACTTTTTTTATAACTTATATTTTGAGTATTTAAACTGACCGTATAAAAAGAAAATTTTCGTAAAAGTATCTTTGAAAATATATATGTTTAAATTATTCCAATATTATTAATTTACGTCATTCGTTAAATAAAAGAAATTTTGACTGTTACAGGTATGTTAGCGCATAATTTACATAATATCTATCAATTTAAATACCTATAAATTAAGCAATTTACATTAATTAATAAAAATATTTTATTTAAAGTTTTAAAATTAATATTATAATATTATTGAATTATTGAATGTTATATATAAGAAACGGTCACTAAAAAAAAAAAAAAAAAAAAAAAAAAAAAAAATATTGCAAATTATTCACGGAATAAATTACTTTATTTCAAAAGTATATGAGATTTTAGGTATTAAACATTTCGATTCTATTCAGATTCTAGTGAATTCCTATAATTTGAAGCATAAATACTTTACATAGTTTCTCAGTCCACCCTCTATATACATAATTATATCATTTCATTTTCTACCTTTTCTATATAATTATATTATTGTTTTTTTAAAAACTTCTTTTTCTACAGTATAATATATTTTTTTTCTATTTAATATAGTACATAACGTCTATTGTTGTTGTTATTATTATTATTATTATCATCAGGTATTATTTAATATTTGCTATTTCACGTATTTATCTCTTAATTTTGTTCGTTAAAAAAACTATTACAGACGTTTTAAAAAGACTATATTCTCTGACGATTCGAAACTTGAATTTTCCATGTCTACTTTTAGCAAGGAAATGTACTCGTAGAGCCAAGCCGAAACTAAGGCACTTACTATAAATTCCTAATAGAACTAAATATTTCACTTTGCTTACGTACTTGCCAAGTAACTGTCAAAACAATTATATCATTATACGAATTTCACGTTTAAAGTATCTTCGTTTATGTAATGTGCATGGTATTTGATAGACTTGTACGATGAACTGTTAATTCATTTTATCTACAATTTATTACTTTTTGAATAATGTTACGAGTACGTAGTTTGAATTTAATCCTTGTTTTAATAACATATTTTTTTCATTTTACATCTGCAGCGCACTCGGCTAAACGTGTAAGGATAAGTTCCTTAGTAAACAAATTGAAAGTCGTACAGATATTAAAATTAGAACTTGTTCTTTATTCGTTGATTTCACACTATGGATAAAGTAATGTACAGTGTGATTGATTATCGAGCAGACATCATAGCAGTTTTATTCACAGATTTTGTTATAGCTCGTTATGAGCTTTTATGAACATTTCGATTGAATGACAATGGTAATTGTATTCTGAATGTTAGCTCATACATCTTTCAATCCTCGATAGTTCTTGGATATGCAGACGAAGATTTAGAACAACCTAGAGGCTACATTAAAAACAAAAAAACATAAAAACAAAAAAAAACAAAAAAACAAAAAAAGAAAACAAAAAATCGAGTGTGAGTAGAGTATGATAACGAACTAGAAATGAAGGGTGATGGGTGATGGGTGATGGGTGATGGGTGATGGGTTGGGGGTGGGAGTGGGGCGAAGAAGTACGGTGAACGAAACGATTAATGTTGGAAAGGGGGTTGACGCAAGTCCAGATTCAAGTGTTTTCTCCATGCAAATAGACCTCGATTGTTGGTTAATAGGATTCGAAAAAAATGAATGAGCACTGGACGTTAAAAAGGGAGAGTCGTAGTATGTGAAAAGCGTGATTGCGAAGTAGCTTGGATTACACGGAATATCGGGAAACGGATTAAATTACTCGGGCGGCGAGTGAGAAATGCGGCGGGATGGTCTAATTGATTAATAATGGGTCAAAGTAACGGTTGACTTCTGCGTTTAACCTTTCACCTCATCGGGGATTATCTACACCGTGGTGTCTTTTTATTTTAATTTTGCTCAAAGCTTCCTGCCTACTTACAATAGTCGCAGATGGACAAACCGCTTGCTGCTACTCCTATTATCGAATTTATTTATAATGGGACATTGACCTCTCATCTCCGGCACACTCTTTTTATTCTTCTCTTCACAGCATCGGCGACGATACCCCATTGTTCGTGGAATTGGAGATGGCTATTTCATACGCTCGATAATTATAAACGAAGACGTAGGGGAAATGAAATTTTTTGATCCGCTTAAAGCACACTCTGACGTAAAAGAGCTTATTTTCGCGTGATTTTTTAAAGAAATCGTGTTTGGAAAGAGATTTGAACTCATACACTTGGGGCATTGTGATGCTCTTAACTTACTCGTTTTTTAGTATGTCAGGAAACTATTATTTTTCTTCTAATAATAATTCCTAATGAATTTCATATTAAATAATTATTAGTTGCGTATCGCATTGGCGAAGAGAGTGTCAGAGACAATTCAATGTATTTCGATAAAATTCTAGGAAATATTTTAAATTACCTGTTTGATGGAGGAGGCTATTTTTGTGCTGCGGATTATTCAATTCTATGAATATTTAATAAGAAGACAAATATTTTCAGTTTCATGAGTACAGATGTCTTAAAAATTTCTTCCTTTAAACTGCGTTTACGCATCATATGTAGTTTAGGTAAATTATACAAATTTCTACAAGTCAAACAACGAGTTAATTGTTGGATTAGTTTTACTATTGAAAAAGAAGCGATTACTGTTTATTTAATATTATAAAATTAAGTATTGGAGTCTATGCTCGATGAATTGACTTGCGAATAAATTATCTTAGTTTATTTTCATTAAATCTGAGTATTGCATGAAACAATTTCTTTCAAATAACTGAAAATCAAGGCGAAACATAAATTCATTTGCTTTCAAGTAAGCCAGTTAATATATAAAAATACGAATAAAATATTAAATTTTCGTGGAATATACATTTCGTTCCATCACTTTATCAGAAGAAATAACTTTGCAATTACAAAATAAATATATAAATTTTTATTTTCTATCATTTTTCGTTTTTTTCGTGTAAATTTTAAGAGATCATGCTCCGTACATGTTATTGGTGTTGAATGACACTTATTGTTGTAGGATTTGAGGAAAGAGTTTGAGCTAAAGAAGCGTAAAAATAAAGAAAAAATTAAGGATGAGTTACGATGAGCTATTCGATAAATATGATATTGATCATAAATGCTGTGGGATTTGAATTTGGATTATATTCTATCTAAATCTGCTTCTCACGTTCCTGCTAAACTCATATTATATTTAAAATAATGTAATAAAATACATAATAATAATAATAATAATACACGTAAAAAAAAAACAAACAAACAAACAAACCGATGTCTAAATAAACCTACAATATATATATTTTTAATACAGCTCTTCTACGTTTTTCGTTACGTCCGTCATGAAATTCGCATTTTTTTTTGTTTATCCAAATTTCATTTATTGATGGTACATTTAAATAAAATTATAGACTAGCGATTATGGAGTATGGCTTATGAAAGGACTTTATATCAGTCGTTATTTAATTAATTATCATCTATGCTAGCGATGAAAAAATAAAGATTAGTATAATCTCATCTATGCAGACAGTTTAAAATTTTAACCAAAGCATAACCAATACTGTAATTCCGAAAATTTATTAGATTTATTAAAAGGACCATCATGAGAACCATCGTTCAAAATAAATTTCGGCCGTGAAATAATTGATTAAATATGTACAATTCGATGGATGGATGAGCAATGATTTTGAATTACTTGAAGCCGATCCTATTCATTATTTAATTATTTAATAGATTGCGCATATATCACAATTATTGTTCATCCGACTGTGCTCTGTCAGACAACAATGCATGCATTAAAATATTTTGTTGATAAAGTAATTACCGAAGGCAATGTAATAATTTTAAATGATTGAAACAGTGCATATTTTAGTAATTTAATGTATTCTATATTACTGTAAGTTTAATGTTTGCAAGCTATCGTCAATGGGAAAAACATATCTTTGAAAGTAGAAGCTATTAATAATAAAAGCTGCGCCAAAGGAGGGATCGAAAAATTTATATTTCAATGGTACCAAAAGCTTAACAGCTAACCCTCTATGTTTTCCATTTAAAAGCACTTTTTTTTTTTCAAAAAAAGAAAAAAAAGAAAGATAGAACAAAAAAATAGTCGCCATCTCGCAACTACTACTCGTTTCATCCACGCCATCCATAAGAATAATTTTGCTTCAAATCGTCATCCATGCTTGCGAGTGCGATGCATCAATGGCAACGACAAACGAAGCTTTTCACTCGAAAGTCCATCATTAAACACGAACATTGACGAGCAGCCGGCAATTTTTACGCCTCCGGAAATGTAATTTCGTCGGAGTGAGATCGAAAGCGTACGCGCTTCAGCCACTAAACCCAATTCATTATTACACAGCCCCAGGAGTTGAGCCACGCGGCCATATTTCCAAAGTGGCCTCTAACTTCCTACTCTCCAAAACCGCACCTTCACAGTCCCCTTACCCTTCCCTCGTTTTACTATCGAGCTTTCCCGTTATCACCCGTCTCGCTCTATTTACGCGCGCGCGAAAGAACAGGTGAGCCGCGAATCCCCCGGACACTAAAAGCAACTCTTCTCTCACTCTCTCTCTCTCTCTCTCTCTCTCTCTCTCTCTCTCTCTCTCTCTCTCTCTCTGGTTCGACGCAGCAGCTTTTATATCTCTGCTTGAGCGTCCGCTACTTTTCCACGGAGGAAGGATGAACTCGTTTGTATCCGCGCAAACGCCCTTTACTGTATGGCTGTGTGGGTGTATGGCCGATGAGAGGCTGCCGATTTCGAAGTGCGCTTGTTCTCGAGAGTGGAGACAGAGAGAGAAGAGAGAGAGAGAGAGAGAGAGAGAGAGAGAGAGAGAGACGATGATAAAATTGCCACGAGCGACGTCGTATTTGGGCTTTTCGTTATAGTTCCGCTTGCTTTATTGTTGCTTTATTCCATCAAGCTTTTCCTTAATCATTGAGTGACGAGTCGACGATAAATTTAAACTATATTCGAAATAATCTAAAATAATGTCAAATTTTATAATTTTTTAATTCGTAAATATTTTGAATATATATAAGATTATATTTTTTTATACTTTATTGTCCATAATTTATGATGGATTTAGAGGTACTGAAGACGAGTCTTTCATTATTAAACAAAGTTTATTTAACTTCAGTAATAAACCCAATTATAATAACATAAATTTGTCATTAAAAAAAAATTTTTATACTCTTAATAAAATAAATAAACATAAAATATCCAAAAATTGATAGGATTCCAGTAGAAAGGAGTAACATGGTCATAATATAGATTTTAGAGTTTTGAAATCTATAAGCTCACTACAGATAAGGAAGAAAAGAATAATGCACAAGAAGCAATTAGCTAATCATCATTATAATATTTGGAATATGATAACGAACAGCACAATAATTATGGAAGTTCTACATGATTAATAGTATATTACAAAGTCTTCTATTTAATGTTTTATTAGTGAAACTGATCTTCTATACTGAAAATCCTATTGAGATGTATTAACATGAATTATAATACAATAGTTCGAAAACAATCATATATATGTATAGCCAAGTAGTAAGCAAATTAGTATTAACTTTAAAATTATAACGTTGAAAAAATAAAAATACATCTATTCTCATTTGGACATTAAAATAGACATATGTATATATTTATGTATAAATACCTAAATATACTAAAGATAAATATAATGATAAAGATAAAAAGCTTAAAAAGATCAATTAAAATTACCAATCAATTAATTAATATTACGTAATTTTACTACTTCGTTAATTCGCAATTTATTCGAGAATACACCAATAAATTTATATAGTAAAAATAACTTAAATTTTATAATCAAATTCACTTTGATTCGATCGCAAAGCTATAGGTTAAATTTGAACAGAGGAAACTAAGAAATTAGTTGATAATTGGATAATAATACATACATTGTTCTATGATTAAAAAGTATATGCTTATTTTTTCATAAAAATTGTTATTATCACTTTTCGTATGAAATATCATCTACAACGAATACCACCTATAAATTATTAATCTATATGGCATATTGATTTATGCTATTTGTTGTTGAACGCGAAGAAATCGCAACCGTTTGAAAATAAAATGCTATATAAGGATTTGAAGATATTAGCAGAAACAAAAATTTATATATATATATATATATATATAAACAATATACGCGTGAATTAGATGAGCTTTATGTTTTTTTTTAAAGCTTCCAATTGATTAAGCAAATTTGTTTAAGAAATAAGTAAAATCTAAATCATGCTATAGTATATAATATTTTAATTGAAAAATTAAAAAATAAACGTTCTTCATATAATCTGCAATTGAAATTAAAAATAAAAAAAAAAACAAAACAAAAAAAAAATAAACAGAAACAAAAACCAAAAAGAAAAAAATAATAAAACAAATCAAAATTAAATTTGATTTACAAAAAAGTAGAGCATGACTAAGTATAATGGATTTGCTTGGAATAACAAAAAAGCTCGGCTTTTTTGTTTTGACGAAGTAATTAATTTCTGTATTTTTAATACTATTTAAACGAAAGTGAAAATATTGTTTGAAAAAATATTTAAAGCAAATAATCTAAAATTATGTGTCATTCGATATGTATTCGTAGTTTCTTGTTTGGTGGATTTATAAGTTATGGGATTGAAAAATCATCATTATAAATTACCGAATTTAGCCTAAATGAAAATTAAATGAAAAAATATGAAAATTTATCGTTGAAATGGAACATTAGCAAAGTCTAAAATTTTTATTCAATTCATTTTCCATCCGGAAATTTTAATGTATTCTCCCTGTCGTTGAGTCTTCAACATTTTTTTCCTTTTTGTAGCTTATTTTATATTTTATACTTAATTCGCTTTTAAGAACACTATTCGTCGGTGGTCGACTTGTTAAGATAATCGATGAATTTTTGCTGAAAACAAGAACAGTGTACTAACCAGCAATAAAAAAGAGAGAGAGAGAGAGAGAGAGAGAGAGAAAATGGTAACCGAATGACTGACGATCCGATAAGCAATTCTCTTATAAAACGGCAAGTAGAGAAAAAAACCTACATTGCATATTGGGTAGGGAAAAAGCGAAAAAGTCAAGATAATATAAAAAACAGAGGAAGGATGGGATGAAGTGGAGAAAAAGTAGCGATGATATTAAGAAGCGAAAAAGAAGAGGGAAGCGGTCTCATGAACGCTGACGCATATATATATATATACGTACGTACGTGCGTACGCGCGCGCGCGCGCGCGTACGGGGCCATTGACTCTTTCTCTCTCTCTCTCTCTCGGCCCGGTAACGCTGACATTAATATTTTCGGTGACGTGCAATGTCGACATGGCCTGGCACCACGACAACTGACCGCGATAATTTTCCAGCATCGGATCGCTCCGCATTTGGCTGTCGTTGCACCTGCGATTTCGTCCTCATACTTCCTTTCGTTTACAACCCTTTTATGGTTATTTTATGACAATGCTTCGCTGAAGTTGCCAGTTTGAAATTAAAAGACGTTTCTGGATATTGGAAAGGAGTAATGCTCGGTCAGCATGTACTCGGGTAATTGCTGTACGCAAACTAACGGTTCCAATCATTGTGAATTTATGCTAAATAGTATCGATCGGCTTTGATTAACTATCGGTTTGAAGTTCGTTTGTGATTGTAAATATGATTTACGGACGTTTTTTGAAATGCAACGATGTGTGATTGGAATTTGAATTATACGGAATAGCGTACGCGTAGTTTTTAAATTAAGTAACAATAACTTTGCAGTGGTTCATACTGTTTTACGCAACAATTTATAAAGTAAATTACAAAGTATTCAAACGTACACGGCTATTCTGACGAAGGTAACGAAAGCCGAAAATTAAATATTTAAAAAAATGTTTTTACATTCTGTATCACCAGATAATTAATTTATTCCAACTATTGTACTAATTATTAATTTACTTATTATCATGATATGATTATTAATGATATATGCTTATTAAGATTATTATTTCATAATTTCTTCATAACTTTCCTAAATGACAGTTTGCGTTATAATTTTTCATTTAGTGCATCATAACCATTATAAAAACATGCCTTTATCGTGCGATTTAATCATATAATTTAATTTTATGAATTAATTACTTACGTTATGTTAAGCTGTAGGCTCAAACTTGTTTTAATCTCTAATAATGATAAAATTGTCTAATCATTTTTTAACACAAAGCTTTGTTATAATTTCTCAATAATACAAGTTGTTTTTGAAATTTAATGATTACATCGAATGTAAGTTTATGTAATTTTGATCGTGTGTATTCATTGACTCTTATCTCGAATAACAAAAACTTCAAAAATATTACTCAATTGCTTAAACATTTTATAGTATCAAAGAGGTGATTTAATTGCGAATTTCAACGAATAATTAGAATACTTAATACCAATAAATAAACGTAGATTAAAAACAAGGACGAAAAATTCATTCAATTTAGTGCCTTAATAAAGTAATGCCGATATGTTTATTAAGACAAACGAAGCAAACAAAAGCTACGGCACTTTTATCATTAGTTGTTATTATGGAAAAGTGCTCGTATAATTAATTGAAATTTAATTTTCCATTATTAAGGTATCGAATTAACGAATACTTTATTTTATAATCGATTGCTCAATTAAACATTTTACAATCCAACTTATAACTCTATGGCTAATGCATTAGGAGATGAAAAGAAATATGTCCGCGTACTTTTGCTTCGTCAAACGAACTTTCGGGTATGCAACGACAACGACATGAAACACATATTTCGTTACCAGCTAATAACGCACTGCTAACGATTGTAAAAAATGTCGAAATTTCAATAAAGCAAGATGTACAGTGCGATTGCTGAAATATTAGGTACGTTTTCATAAAAGGTTTCCCCGCATACTAACGAAGCGATCTTTCTGTTCCAGACGAGTGAGTCGAAAACGATTTACTGCCGCTGTGACAGTTGAGCCGGCGGTCATAAATTAGACGAAAATCCAGGTAAAAATAATAAAAATTGAATCGCATTCGCGGACATCTAGGCGACGGCAATAAAAGAAATTCCCCAATGAAACCACAGCGACCTTAATCGACCGGAGGAGGGCTGCGATCGCTGCATAAAAGCTCTCACGACGAAAGGAGCGACGAAACGGGAACAAAAATTCATGTAAAACGTATAATGTGGGTAGCATGGTGGGTGGGTGGGCGGGTGGGTTGGGGACGTGTAGGTGGTGGGGGGGGGGGGGGGGGGGGGGGGGGGGGGGGTTGGGGACGTAGAGATGAAGGGACAAGGCGGGTAGTGACAAAAGGACGCCGAAAACGAAAAGGCATATATAAGAGAGACGGGATAGGAATAAGAGAGTGGTAGGGGTCGGTGGGAGGGGGTAGCGGCAGGAGAGGGAGAAAACAAAATGTGAAATAAGCAAAGCGCGCGTACAGGGTTGGGAGGAAAAAACGCACTAGTACTTAACGAGTTTTGCTTTCGGTAAAAAATGCAAGAAGGAGGTCGTGCTCGTACGTCTTGTCCAGGCTTTAAAGGCAAAGGGATGTAAGGACAATGGCGATAATGCATGTTGCACGATCTGCTCTTACATCCTCTACTTTATTTCTCTCTCTCTCTCTCTCTCTCTCTCTCTCTCAAACTCTTTCTGTGCTTCCATCTCTGCTCCCCCATCTTCATTTCATATTCCCTTTCTCTCTCTCTCTCTCTCTCTCTCTCTCTCTCTCTCTTACTCTCTCTATTTTCTATTTCAATCCTCGTATATTTTTCTATTTTTCTTCATCTTTTATTCTTAAGAAATCCTCTTTTTTACATATCTAATTTTTTCTTCTTACTTATCTTGTAATTTTTATTCATTACCGTGTTATTCTTTACTTGATGCTTCACATTACATAACATTTTCACGAACCGCAAGAAATACTGTTTAAATTTTCAATTTCACGGACGTGCGTCATAATAAAAATTAATCTCTTGTAAAAGCTTTGATAAATTTTAAAAGAGTTTTAGTGATTCAATATACAACATTTTTCTATTCGAATAAATATTTTCGACTCAAACAATGTCTGTTTTTCGTTTTATCTTTGTTTAGAGATTAAATTTTTTTTTTTTTTTTACGGTTATTTAGTTAGATGCATTTTTTCTCGACAAATGTTTATTTCGTGAGATTAATGAAAAATGATTAGATGCTTTTTGTTAGATTTTCATTCGGTATGCGCAAGTTGTAAAGTAAATTGGTCTTATTAATTGAAATAATAATTAACTTAACAATATATAGGGAGAATGGTAGTTAAGTATTATATGCGCTTATGCTTCTTCCTTTATTATTTTCCATAATGTGAAACTTGTTATTTATCCAGTTTCTTATACATTGAAAATAACGTATATTATTTAAAGAAATTAAATGATAAATTATAATATTATAAACCTAATTTTCGATTCGATTTACAAATGTATTACGTGGTTATTATTATTTATTTATCATAGTTAATTCTTGATTTATTTCTTTAATTATAATTTATGTATTTATTATTTATTTATTTAGTTACTTTTATTATTTATTATTATAGACTAATGTGTAGAAGAAAATAGTTTTCAAGTCAAGCATATCACCTGATGGGCATAAGATTTATTAAAGATTAAAGTAAAGAAAGTAAATAAAATAGCTCATTATTACTTTAAATAGATACATAAATAAAATGAGTTTAACGATATTATCATAAATATTTGATGTATAATTAAAATTTGTTTTTATTGATTATTCGATCTAAAAGCAACATCTTAAATATCTATTTATATTTATAGTGTATTAAAAGGATTATTTCTTCTCTTGCTTCTTCTCTTTTAAACAAGTGAAATATATCTTGATTTTAATAATATATTGCAATAAGTAACTGATTATTGAGTAACTGCTCATACATAATCACTATTGAGAATTTTTTTTATATAAATAATATTACGGAATAAGTCACCTCATATTTATAAAATTATTTGCACAGTCCAATGAAAAATGAAAATTTAATCAATACATGATCGTACAAATCTCATTAACATTAAACTTAATGAAAGTAAGTATTGACGAGAAAAGAAAGGATTGGATCTAGATCGTGAATTAAGAATAATCGATAGCAGCTATAATATTGTATAAATCACAAGTTGTTCAATTGGTTAAATATACATAGGTTTGTATAAGCTTGCATTACATAATTTTTTAGCAAGAATTTAGGAAGTATTCTTCCCATTAGAGTGACAAAACATGTTTGAACAAATCAAACGTTTCCTCCGCCTTCGGTGAAGCACATTGATTTATAACGGCTTGGTTGCGTAAAAAAGTGTGCCTTATGCCAACGAAAGGGAATCGATTTTCTCAATTGGATTTACGAATATGTTGCACAATAAGGCGAACAAGAATAATGAAGAAAACGTTTTTAAAAAGAGTGGCCCATGACAGATGGAATAAACAGATAGAAGACGAGAGGCGAAGAAGTGAAACGGAGATTGCGAGGGCGATGGCTCGAGCATGAGATGACTCGCGGAAATAAACCGTTGCGCACCGGCTCGTCTGATGTGACGTGGCTGCCTGACCTCCGGAAATATTGCGTTTAAATATTCAGGATAAGAAGCGTGCTGTGACGGGAGATGAAAACGAAAAGTCGAGCTGCGCCGCGAAAAAGAAGGAAGGATTCTAACATATCTCGAACGGCGCGTGGAGGGGGGGGGCGAGGAGACGCGAACAGAGGCGGAAAGAAAAGAGACAATGCGATTATGGCCGATGTGTCAGGCAACTCACTAAGTAAAAAGGCTCTGAATCTTTCAGAACGTGATGTGCTACATTTGCAATTGGGCACTGAAAGTGTGAATTATCTCGCGCTATTGCGGGACGCACATTAATGATTAAAAAGTCGCGTGCCTTTGTATTTTAATAATGGATGTGTCTCGATGTTGCTTATCTAGGGTAACTAACTGGCTCTGATAATTTCTATTGCAGCGGCCAATTTTGTCGGAATCGATGGTTTCGATTGTATAAGTCAATCCGAGTCCAGGTCTATGTAACTGAGCCAGGACAATTCTTCTAAGTTGGCAATCCTTTAAATTGTTTTAAAATTGATTCGTTGTTCTTAAAGGATCTTTCAATTATGATAATACTTTTCATAGGAAAATTCTGCTTGTATCATAAGCATTGACTCTTAAATAGATTTTTGCGATTCAAGGTTTATAAGATTTTTTTATTAGCGTCGAGTAAAGCGACATAATTTTTGTCAATATACACATATTTTATTGGTTAAAGAAAATTATTACCAGTTTACTGACTGGAATTTTATTTGATTGGGATTAATGTGTCTATATATAATAAACGAATACAAAAAGCAATTCGCGTGAACGAGTGGTTTGCAAGAGTTGACTGTTCCACGTTGTATCTGAAAAGAAAACATTTTGTAATTACAGCTACTTATTTATATTTTACTTGCATTTGATATAAGAATATGAAGAAGAAAAAATTGCTAAAAAATATAATGTACGTATGATTTTTATAAATATAATTTAACGTAATATCTCGGTGTTTTTATTTTGTTGGTAATGAAATATTTATACGCTTAGCGAAAGGCTATTTATTACCAGTCTTTTCATACCTTTTTTATAACTTTTTTACGAAAATACACTAATCCAGTTTAATAAATAATAATGGCGAAGTGAATATGCTCATATTGTGCTTTTATTCATATTTTTGCCATACTTCTAATATCATTAAATTCAAATATTTTTACGATAATAATTGTAATGAAACCGAAGTCTAAATATTAATAAGATGTGGAAGCATTAATTATTTATTAAAGAAAGGAAAATTCTATTTGCGTTTGTACGAGGCTGAATTGTATAACAGAATTTTACTTTTATAAACCTACATCATTAATTTCGATAACATCTGCTCCTTACGTTCCTTCAATTACACAAAATTGCTCAGTATTTGAAGAAGGCACATCCTGACGATATTCTTCATTACAAACTCTTAAAAGAATCTCCTTACTTATTTTACGTAAGACTGTATGTAAATGAAAATTGTAGAGGATGCTACTAGAAGTAAATTAGTAACAGTAATATTCGTAGATGCTCATTATATACTTCACGGTAGATATTTAATATAATAAGTTGAAATTAGAAAAGTGTTTGATTTTAATGAGCTAAAAGTATTTTATTCAAATGTTTAAATGTAGAATCTCTGCAATTCATAATCAAATTTATTATTGAGTATATCAAGCTATAATTTAATTATTAAGTAATTTTGTGAAATAGATGTTGCTGTCAATTTAGTAAACGCCTATAACAACAACACAACGTTTGAATTTCATATTATTAATTAGCAGATAATATTAATTTAATTAATTATTTGACGTGTTTAAGTAAAAATAATGGCGTATAGACAAGTGTTTGCACAAAAGGAGATTGAATTACAACTTGATAAGAATTATATAATAATATTATTATTTTATCTTATTAAAAATAAATTCAATTATAAATAGAGGACAATGTGGAGGATGGAAAATGGAAGTGTGTTACACGTATCAAAAGAGTGTAGAGAAACAAAAACCAGAGAAGAAATGGAAAAAATTACTAAGAGCAAAGGACGAGGCTTAGATATAATTAAAAAATATAAAAAATATAAAAAGTAAAACGGAGAGAGAGAGAGAGAGAGAGAGAGAGAGAGTGAGAAGTAGTATATAAGCAGGATAGATGAAACTGACCAATTTGAAAATGTACAATAGAAATTTTGTAATCAAAAGAAAGCGTTATATAATTGTAAAATAAAATAATTGATTGAGAGCCATGAAGCCGGTAGTCTAACCAGAACCAAAAGATATAGATTAAATTGAATTAAAAAATAAATAGATTCAATTATAAAGAAATT
Source organism: Ceratosolen solmsi marchali (assembly GCF_000503995.2). Classification (NCBI taxonomy): domain Eukaryota; kingdom Metazoa; phylum Arthropoda; class Insecta; order Hymenoptera; family Agaonidae; genus Ceratosolen; species Ceratosolen solmsi. The sequence goes on along the minus strand of NW_011948436.1, from coordinate 3,411,608 downwards.
TCACAAAAATGTTTTTTGGAAATACGGCAAAACATTTCGCTCTCTTCTAATAACAACAATAACAATAATAAATATCAATAATAATAATAATAATAATAATAATAACAACGAATAAATAAAAGTAATGATTGTGGGTATGGTTGTTATTGGCTCGTTGTTGCGGCTTTTATCGTTATGGTTGTTATAAATGTCGCCGTTGTAGCTGTTATCGTGGCCGTGTTGTTGCTGCCGTTGATGCTATTGCCAAGCCGTCGCGGAAATTATGCGCGAAATAGCGAAAAATCGCAGTCATCACTTAGGCCAAATATTTTTCCAGTTGCAAAAATTTAACTCAATCCGGATAATGAAGCTGGGCCCGGTCGGGATAAACTATTACGTCCTATAATTGCCAAACACGGGATGATGATAGATAACGAGACGACCGCGACAACGAGCCTAGGCGCGAATAAATAAGAGCCACGCGTATTATGGCCGAACGACAGCCGGAAAATTGATCTGCAAAGCAGATAGGCCGGATGGAGGCCGATAGCTTTGGATTATTTTCGCAGGTGAAGTGAGTGAGACGGCTTGTGTCGAGCTTGAAATACACGAGGAATATTATCGACGTCTGGACAACTTCCAAAGTCCCTCGGCCATTCTCAAGCCCTCTCGAGCGAGGTTAATCTTCGGGTGGGCCCCGGATGACTGGTGGATATCATCGGAGAGGGGCAGTAGGATAGGGACGGGGAGAGGGGAGGGGGGGGGGTGCAATCGTCAATCTCTCGAAGGGCGAGAGCGGGGCTCTTTCGCGAATCGTCCTAATTAAATGCGGTGTTCTCGTGACTGGTTTGGCCGGTGGCGCAGGCGCCGTAGCAAGTGCCTCCGTCAACCTCGTCGGGGCGCACGCGAGGAGCGAGCGGCCTTGGAATATTTTAAAAGGCGCTTCTTCGTCGTCTTGGCTCGCGCGTCCTCGGGGTGTAGGTTAAGCCGCTCGTCGTGCCGTCCCTCTCAATGTGCGTGCGAGGGATTCCTTGGCGCGCGGCGAACTTTATGCATTCCTTCTCGTTTATTCGGTCGCCGTGGCAGCGAGTAACGCCCGACTCACCTTTTTATCCTCTGCCCGATCCGGCTTCCTCCGTCTTCGGCCTCTCGCGTGAGTGCGGTAAGAGGCGAAACAGAGCGAGAAATGGAGATTAAGGGGTGCAATTTTCAAAGTTCCGCGCGTCGAGCGTATGATTAGTGAATTATGGCGTATGGCGAGGTATGCGACGAGGGGCTCGATATTTTTATCGTACGCCCTACGCTTGACATTCCCTTCGTCCCCTCGCCCAGCGACTAATTGTTTTATACCTCATTCGCATATTTTGTTTTTATCCGTCTTTCGCAAGATTGTCTGTCTCGGGCATAATGATTTAGTATTAAGTTTAAGCGAGGAGGAATTTTCGCGTAAGAACTGCCGTCGCGTTGACTATCATTCCGAAACCAATAGAAGCATGGGAAAATGTTGCGTGCCTGGCCATTATTATGAATCCTTTTAATTCGGTGTAATTGGTATAATTTGTGCCGCCTCTCTTGTGCTGCATCTATTCTTGGGGTTTTTTTTTTTTTTTTTTTGTTTTACATTTATCATTTTGTTCAATTACTGTTTAGATCCACTTTGAATACATTTATATCGAATTGGCCAATTTATTGACGTCATCGTGAAAAACAGATGTATGACAGTGAGCTGCTTTCCATTTTTTTTTTATTCCTATGTAAAATTAGCGTTTCTTTAAGTTATTAATGATCAAAGTCAAAGTATTAGCATCGTTCGTCGTTCTTCAAATCTATCCTGCCTATCTTTTATCATATTGCATCATTGTAACGTTTACTTTGATTTACTTGTATTGTGCAGTACGCTTGGTGTCGTGCGTTGTTAATGACGTCGATGATCGATCAAAGACGCATTCGCGAAACAGTGAAAATTCCGAGCAGCCACCGACAAACGACAAATTTAATCTTGAATAATCTTTATTCACCAATTGGACTTTTTTTTTTTATATCCGATTCGTCTAATTTTATCCATCTAATGTGCGTAACCGTGGGACAATTGACTGTTCATTACGGCCGATAGCGCTTCAAAAATCTCATCCGTTCTTTCTAATATTCAGAAGCAATTAGCAATCGATCGTCTATTATGCCTGAGACTTTATTTATTCAAAGGTCTCGCTTGTTTAACTTTTCGATGGCGCTCTCTTAATGGAGCAGGCGCATCGCCGCGGCGTCGACCTAAGCGGATGAAAGTCGAATTACGAAAGCATTTCCTCGAATAATCAAATTTTCCATCGAGCCCAGCTTGTACTTCCGCATCGGCAGTCCATGCGCATCGCGTGATCGCGTAGCGGTGCGCGGAGCGCGGCGGGGAGTGTCGTGCAGGGGAAGACGGGAGATGTGTTACGTACGTGTGTGCATGTGTGTGGATCGAGTCTCGCCCTTTCACGAATCGACCGTAAAATGTACTTTGTGGTCAGCGTACGAACGCCCATTTCCCTATGGAGTACGAAGGAGAATCGGAGCGTGAGGTGGTTTTCCAAAGAAAGAAGGGAGGATTAAAAATACAAAGAAGAGCGAAATGGAGGCTGACAAGCCCGGCGGGCTGCCTATATATAGAGTGAGGAGGTCCTCGCGAGGTACGGTTAAAGGGGGTGGAGCTTGCATCTCCAGGAAAGTGAAGGAGGATCGTGGAATCGAAATCGCGAGAAGCTGCACATGTGTCGGGGCGTGCACGGGGAAAATCTCGTGGTATGTATGAAAAAATTTGCAGGAGGAAGCGAAGTGAGATAGAGATAGAGAGAGGGCGAAAGTGAAACAGCAACAACAAGAAGAACAGCGAGAGAGAGAGAGAGAGAGAGAGAGAGTAGGAGCGCTAAGAGATAAATTATGCTTGAAAAACGTTGACATAATAAAGGAGGCAATGAGAGAGAGATTGAAAACTCGATGACAATGAGAGTCCGGGGAAATTGTGTCTGTGTGTGTGTGTGTGTGTGTGTGTGTGTGTACGCTAGCGTGCATTCGTGGATGTGTAGACGTACACACTTCGAGTTTCACTGAGAGGGATAGGAATGCAAGGTAAATGAACGTATAGAGTAGGATGAAGAGCGGAAGAAGGCGACAAAATCGTATTCTTTGCTAAAAGACAATGCCCAATATCAAGGACTTTCAATGTGAAGTTGCTAGGATAAGAGGATGGAGTGAGGAAAGTACGAGTGAAAATCATATACAAGATAAGAGGGGCTGTAACGGCAATGGAGGTAAACGCTCTTGGGCCGTTAAGCACGACAAAGGCATTGTGAAGCTTTCCGCACAGATATACTTTTCATACTTCTTATTATTAGTCTACGCCTGTTTCACCCCAACACTCCCAGCCCCGCCAACTTTTCCTCTCCTTGTCGTAGAGTATTCTTTTTCCCTTCTTCTCGTTTACCCACTTTATTTGAGATAAGGATATCGAGGAGTCTAACGTATTTCTCCAGCTGAACATTTTCCTTTCGGGCGAACTCTAATTTATGCATGAGGAACTCCCGCGCATTGACGAAGAGGAAGAACCCTTTTTTGCATGAATGAAAGCTTCCGTATGGTTTTAGAATTTGCTAAAGGGTCACTCTTAAACATTTTTCCTCGTTTAAATAAGTTCAGAATTCGCATCGACGTCGTCAATACAGTTCAATTCAATGTTGTGATGTTCTTTGAGCGTTGCAAAACGAAAAACAAAAAAAAAAAACAAAACAAAGAACAAAAAACAAAAAAACAAAAAAAAAACAAAGAATTAAAAAAAGTGTTCGAAACTACTCCTATCTAATGGTATTAAAAAAAAATTCTTTAAATCTTCAATGCAAGTCCGTATTAATTCAAATGCCATAAAGTTCAATTAAACGATGTAAAATCTTTTTTAACGATATTGATATTTGAAATTTCTTGCTTGAATCCTGAATTTAGTCGTGCAAAGTTTGAAAAACTAAAAACGACCGTACCAGAGAATGATAAGATAAATCGATTATCAATAAATGCCTTTATTTAATAATAAAGTATTAGAATATATTTCAATAATGTCGCGTATTCGCGCAATCATATTAATAAGTTTTTAATAATTTTCAAATCACTGATATTTGCAAGGAGGGGAGCCCATTGTGAAAAGCCGCATTCGCGATAGTGGCAATTGATAAATAAATAATAATTAATAATTGACGACTAACGCTTCTAACAATTCGGCAAGCAGATTAGCCATCAAGAGGAAACAATCATTGAATGACGATGAGCTTCTATGAAATTTCCAAAGTTCGTTCTACGAATGAATATACCTAGCACGTGCCATCATTATACCCTTATATCTAATTCATAATTAGAAATCGTAAAAATATCGGTATTCTGTATATCATAAACAGACAAACGTTCCCAATAGACTGTCAAATGTTAAATTAAAGCAGCGATCGAACGAATGATAATTGTTACCAGAGCTTATAAAAGAATTCTCTTTTAATTGCTTTCTATGAGAGAGCTAACCTTTTTCCTGCTTTTATAACATACTCGAATCTGGCACAACGACAGCTTGTTATAAAATTGTTAAATGCGAATCTCGTCCTTTTCTGTATCAAGCTCCGCGAGTAAGCTGCAGTTTAATTAACGTGATATCAAGCTCTGAAAAGGAACAATAACGCATTCTAACAAGTTCATTAAATAGGAGATTTCCAATTAGGGGCAGCAGGATCAGGGCTTGTAATTCATTGGCCAAGACGGGCATGAGAAATACCCTAACATGCATTTGCCGTTGTTTTACATGAGTTACGTACGATCAACGAAAATAATATCCTGACACATTACAAAGAAATAGTATCGATAACGAGAAGTTTTATGCACATATGCATTTATAATTAGATTTTAATTTTTTTTTAAATATTCATATATATATATATATATATATATATATATATATATATGATTATGCCGAGTATTGGGTATAAAAGGACGAGTGCTTATCCGTTTGAATAAAAATGGAATTATCATTTGATTTACTTTAGCTTTGGTTGCAAAAATTATCTTCGCACTATTCGTTTACATATTTAAACAGCTCCCCTAACAAGTCCTACTTATACGTTGAATTATTGACCAATTTTTTTTTTTTCCTTCCACTATATTATAGCGCGAATGCTTTAGAATATATAAATAATAATTCTTCCGGCCTAGCGATATTCGAGATTCATTTATTCGCAAATTGCTTGGGAACGGCATTTTAGCATATTAATTGCTCGAATAACATTAATAAACTGCAGTTGCGTTTTTGATTTGACAGTAGATTAAGAAGATGGAATGTCCGGCGGTCCAATGATCAGATATTTCAATAAATGCTTGAAAATCCTAGCAAATTACAAAACCCTTGATTTAATAATTTCTATCCCGTTACTAACGATTAAGCTTCATGACCTTCAACTCACAATCAATGAGATTCTAATTCTAATAAGAAAACCAGGCGCATCCACATCAATTGAATTCCCTATATCAACCTCGTCTATTGAAGATTATTATAGAAACCATGCAATTATGTGCATTCGGATGAATGAGTAAAAATAAGTTAATAAACATAACGATTAATACAATGATCGATCTCTATACTCGCAACAGCATTCATACACTCGAATGTTTATCGCCAACGATCCACTAGTTCCATCGGCAAAGCAAACTCGAGTCGCCCGGTATCAGCGACCACTCTTCCTCCTCCCTTCCTATCCCCTTTCTTCTCAAACGACCACGCATCCTGTGCCCACACTTTCCTCCTATGCCACCCTTCGCCGTATGCCCGCTGATTTCCATGCATTTTTAACGTTCACCGTTGGCCATTAATCATCCCTCTAAACAACAACTACTCCAATACGCGTTTACCATACCATATAACTAAGGTCGCGAGCATCGCCGCAATAGCATTCAGTAGTGTATAAAGGGTCGTCGACGACTGTTGTACGTCATAATCACATCATCTGCCTTGGCCTCCGTCTCCTCGATTATCACGTACCACCATGTACGCTGCGAATTTCCCCTCCTTTCGATCCCCGATCATCGACAAACGTTAGCGCTAGCATTAAAGCGCCGAGTAAATTCTCGGCTCGCGAATCTTTGGAGTCTTTTTGGTAGAGCCTCCCCTCTTCCCTATCCCCTCTTCCCTCTTCCCTCTCCCCCACGGCTCTCGAGTAAGAAACGGACGAAAAATGAGATTTTCGCGAATTGATTGCCAGCGGAACTTTTTTTCGCGCCGGCGAATCAAAGCGAGCCGATGTTACGAGGTGACACGGGAGATTCGGACAAGTGTCATACGCAGGGATGTAAAGCAGGGAATGTGGTAAAGGGGTCTGTGGATGTAGTCGAGGACCAGCCAAAGAAGGAACTTTACTCGACGGTCAGAAAAGCATCGCCTCCCACATCTATCCTTGTCCTGTGGATATACGACGCGGCCGTGGCGGGGGTGGACGAAAGTCTCAGGGGTATAATATCCATAATGCTAGGTGAAGTGCAACATCCCCGTCTGCTTCGCTCCCTCAAGCTTTGTTAAATTTGTCGTTTATAATTCAGTGAGTTTAGAGCGATTATATTTGCTCGGGAAATGAGTTTGTTGAATAATTGTTGACTGGCCGTTAGTCATTGATAGTGAAAAAGTTTCGGGACAATGTCGGCGATTATTGGTTTGCTCGAGACCGGACTAATTGAATCGAATTGCGCTTGGGAGGCGGATTTTTTGTTCAGTTCGCTCAAATGAATCTTCGCCGTGGCATTTGACACTCGATTATTCATTTCGGTTCTTTTGCCGATTGTCGGGAATTGCGCAGCATTCGCAAGTTCTTCATTTTTCTTTACTTTTTATTTTTTTGTTTTAAACGCTGGATTTTATAAGGCTGAAGGATAATTGAGGATCAATTGCCGCTTGTAGGGCTTTACTTTTCAATATCGAAACATTTGCAAACGAATCTAGTGCTCGAGATTTTAATATCGTTGGAATGGAAAAATGTCGAAAAGCCAGCTACGTTCGAATTGACTTGACTCTGTCACATTTCGTCATTTTGTCCCGATTAGTTTGGATATACTACCTAACGCCCTACCAATTCTTACGAATTCTCGGTTCCTCGATTAATCGAAGCTCTTTTTATTCGTGAGCGGATTGTCGGATGCAAATGCATGAAATTATTATACACAAGTTCCTGGAAGATTTCAGTTGCATATCACTACATTAAAAGTTTGCTTAATTGGGAGTATCATTTTTATCAAAAAGTTTTTGCTCGATAAGAAAAAAAAAAAAAAAAACTGCCTTGCACACATAACGTGGCGAGCAATGATTCTCTAGCCATTCGAGAATATTATTTAGCCGCGCTAAAAACTCAATATTCGTTGTATTAGCGTGTAGAGTTGCCTAAGAGCAGAACGCGAGGCGGAAGCAAATTTCCAAGAAATATATGTATATATATATATATATATATATATCAGTGCATTAGTAATATCCCGGCATAAAGACATCGTGAACCCATCGCAGCAAAAACTTCCTCGCATCCCTCGCAACTTTTATCATCGACTCCCAAAGCACAATATTCCATACGTCTCCGCAAAAACACGTACTTCCCTTCGTCGAGAAATTGTTATCCCGAAAACCTTCCCCCCCCCTTTTTACCCCTTCCCCCCCCCCCCACTTCCCCCTCCCCCTCCCTACCAAGCTCTTTGTTCAGGCACTCGCTACGGGAAAAACAAGGCAAACATCCATCTCGCGTTCGCCGCCCCCTTTCACCCGTCCGCCCCTAGCTTTTGCACATCTCTCACCGCGTGTGTATGTGTGTGGGCGCGCGAGCGCGCGCGTGCGTGTCTGCACTCGCATACGTCGCTGCCCGAGGAAGTTGCGATGGCGATGGCACCACAGCGGCGCGGCCATCGGCATACTTTATGCCGCCCCTGGGAGCGGCCCTGAGAAATGTGTGCCGAGAGTCCGATACCCCCTACCCCATCTTTCCGCCCCAGCCCTCCTCCCAACGCCAACATCTCCTTCGCTTTTTCCGAAAATTGAAATTTCAGAGCCGCCCATTGACTTCTTTACGCCCGTGCATCGCTTACGTTGAGCTTTTTACGATTGCGGGCGGGGCGCACGGACACAACATCGACAGTCGTCCGACGACCGACCATTCGCCATTGGCCGATATTCGAAATTATTTTTAAATAATTTAACGGCTACTGGGTCACGAGAGGCCACGTTCCACGATGATCTGCTCTTAGGAATCCCGGCCTTGACAATACCTCTGCCTTCCTTATCTCGAACTTTAGCCGGGGCTTGCTGCTCTCCCAATTATCCTTTCCATAATCTATAAAACCTCAACAATAATCGTATTCGTAACTTTTATTTAAAATGCACTCGCTCCATCGAATGAGAAAATCCTACTTTAAATCAACATTATTCCTATATTCATTGACTCGATTTCAACTCCATCACCCTAACACAGTACATTGCATAGACGCCTAAAGGAGAATCTTTTTTTAAACAAAACAAAAGCTCCAAGATTGAAAACCGCCAAAATAACAGAGAAAAGGACGAAGGTGATCCCGGAGAGACTGTTCTAGATCCGCCAATCACGTGGTTTCCGGTCAGTTGTCTTACCAATAAGCTGCCACTAGATTGATGGATTACACTCTGCTGAGCTACGATTGTTTTTCTTTAACTGGCTGCCGCCCTCGCTTCTATGCGTTTCCGAGTTGCGACCAAATGTCGAAAGTACGTCGATCGTAGCAATGTCGGACTTGGCTTATTAAGGACCAAGAGCCGATTAGAGGTTTGTCGGCGCCGTAGATCGATTAAATATGCTAATGCGCACGTTCGTCCAAGACCTACTTTTGCATCGTCACAATCGTCTGTCGTTAGCGTGCCAAAATTTTGCTCTTGCGAAATGAAATTGCGCGAGCCATGGTGACTGGTACTGTTTCTTATGCATATGAATAATCATGACATTGTACATGTCGTTATGGGAATAAAATTTCCTTAGGTTTGTAAAGGTACGAGCTATGCGATATTTCGCCCGTGCGGTCCAATTTTTTCCCTCTTTCTATCGCACTCAATGCTTGTACAACGTATGAAATATTCCCTGTTTTTATGCACTTGAATAGGTAAAGTTCATATTAAATTCTTCTATTTATAATAATATTTTTATACCATGAATGTCGAAATTTGAAAACTTTCATTCGCCCATTTAATGGTAATAAGGCCTTGAATATTGATTAATATCAATGAAACATTATGTTTCACGCTTTAATAATGTTTATTGTTAAGAGTAAAATAAAAAGAGTATAATAAGCATTATCGTCGTGCCATATGATTGTTCCTTCTCAGAAAATGGATATTATTAGTATCCTTTTAACTTTTCGGTTGGTACATTGGTTCTTTCTACATGAGCGTTACCATCCGACTTTCTGCCTAAAGAAAGCATTATAATGCAATTGCCAACAATGGAAATATTTTCTCTATTCGTCTAATGTAATATCTTAGAGATAAATTGATTTTAAAATCGTCGGTATGTTTATTTAAGTATACGTAATAATGCGAATAGGATAAATTTCTTACTTTATCTTTATATTTGCTTATTCAGTGGTATACCGTAATTTATTGGATCGTCAACCATATCGCAACCATATTACGATAAAAGCATTTCTTTTTAAAATTTTCAAATTTCGATTCATTGGTTTTCTAACGTTATTGGAATGCCACAGGACAAATGTACATTTGTAATAAAAAGTTAATATTTCAGGACGACCGAATCATAATGCTTTGAGGTATTTATTTCTTTTATCTTTTTTCTTTTTTTTCTTCTTTTTGTATTGAAACGAAAACTTCAAGGTATCATGTGCGATACATTATAATCTTATTAACGCGTAGTAGTGCGGCGAAAAAGTCAAATTCTATTCTAGACGTTTTGTCTTCTTCAATAGTCGCGAGAATGAATGAATACGAGGTAGAAAGAGTGAGAGAGAATTGATTTACCGTTGGCCGATAAGCAATCAATGGTAGAATTAATAGAAATTCTTTCATTGAAATCATGACTTGAGGTTTACTCTCTCTCTCTCTCTCTCTCTCTCTCTCTCTCTCTCTCACTCTCCCTCTATCTTTATATACATATATATATATATATATATATATATATATATATATACGCATACAGATACACACATACACTTTTTTTTTCTTTGGAGAGAATAGTGGCGGCTCTGTTCGATGAGTATCTCATTGTCAATAGAATAAATCCAAAGGACTTTGAGCTTCAATGAAACGTCGCTATTGTACACAATATAATTTGGAAAAGATGTAAGCTTAGTGCGACAAAACAGCGAGAAGAATGAGAGAAAAAAAGAAGGATGTAGTGGCGAGATTGTTGAAACGAAACCCTTGTGGATTTGTCCATGAGGTGTGATCCGATATATCGGTTCCTCATCTCCTCCAAGCTTCTGATCCCCTTTCCTTCGACTCTACCTTTTTTCCCTTTTTATTTTGTTTTCCTTCTATTTTCCACAGTCTAGCATACTTCGTTTCTTTTTCCTCGCATCAATTACTATCTCTTTTTCTCTGTGTTTTACTACTACCTCCTTCACTCAACTTTCTTCCCGTTCACTTTGTGTCCAACAATCTCTTATCAACTTCTCTTATCTTGTTTTCTCCCTCTCTCGTCCCCTCACACATCACGTGCACATCATCGCTCGAACGCGCGTGCATTCGCATGTGTGTACGTACGTTCACATCGCTTTACTAAATACGTCTTTTTCCCTCTACGCCTTTCCTATTCCTTATCATCGTTTATACTTTATTCACACATACTTGGTATTGAGACGCCGAGCCTTTTCATTTTCGAATTTCCGAGCTGCAGCTCGAACTAAACCTTCGTAAAATTCATGCTTAATTCTTGTTAAATACAGGTATTATTTATGAATTACCTAATTGTCATAGGGTAATGAACGAATTCATAGCAGCCGAATGATAATAATAACAATAATGATGATAATAATAATAATAATAATTGTAATGTAAATTTGTAAAATTCATAAATAACCATTATTTCGTTAGAGTTTGAAATATTTTAAAAACATTTTAAAAATTATTCACTCCTCCAGCATTGAGTGATAAAAATACACATAACTCATGGATGTTTACCCAATATATATTAATATTTAAATTAGAGAAGAGAAGATAATTACTGAAATAATTATTGTATTGTTTGGTTTAAATGCAATTTATTTTATGCTCTCGTTTTTAACGACTCGATTTAATTATTTACACACAATACTCACCTTTCTGCATAGAATAATAAAATTACTTTTCACTACTTGTGATTTAAATATTTTCAAAGTAATGAGCATATGACGAAATAATGGAAATCTTATACGTAATACACTATCAGGATCTAACAACAATGAAAATTTAAATAAAAAATTGTCCATAACCATTTTATCTATGCAAATATTTATTATAAAATACGGATATAATTGTGGCTTATTAGTTTTATCTTTATTTCTTAATGATTAGCATTAGCAATTTTTAGTTGAGGTACATCTACGATGCGCAAAGATGAATGAAATGAAAGTTGCCTTCTATTCGCATCTCCAATGGCTAATAAAAAATATGCGTCTCTTGCTTATCACCGCGTCGAAGAAGCAAACTCTCGCAATGATAAAATTTCTTCCACCTCATCCCAATGCCATTTATTCCCCGGTCAATTACAATATAAATTCGCGAAATTCCGTACACACCGATCTGCCGATTCCTCTTGCATTTCTAACAAAATGCCCCCGGATTTATGACTCGCCACTAAACGTGAATTTTGTTTTTTCTAGATCGATTCCATCGAAAAACTCAAACCCTTTCCGAAAAAGGAGTAAAAACGAAGGAATCCGTCTGTTCTCACCCTCCTTTATCTCTAACTCATCTCTTTCTTTTTCCCGGTGTATTCTCAATAGCCAGTAGTTGCTATCTTTTCTTCTCTCATCTATTCTCCTTTGTTCATTTATTTCTTCTGCAGTATCAGAGTGAGAGTGAATGAGTGAAAGAGTGAAACAGAGTGAGAGAGAGAGAGGGGGGGGGGAGAGAAAGAGTGAGAGTGAGAGTGAGAGTCAGAGGGAGAGGGAGAGATGCTTCTTGCGACCCCTCCACACTAATATATATAGTAATAGTATATATATATATATATATACTTCTGGGCTGCGCCCGACAGAAATCCAATGGCTCGCACGCGCTCAAGCTACTGGAAAACGTAAAGTTCGCAGATTTATCGATCGAAGGTTAAAAGGAGCTCCATTGTCCCTACGGTCCGCGCAACGCGATTTCGCGGTGATAAGTGGGCCGGCTCCGATAAACGTATAATGGCTGAGCTCTCACCCTCTCGTTTTACTTCGTTCACCCCGCCCCCGCCGTCCCCACTCAGTCGTACCCCTCTCTACTACCATCGTGCCTTACCAGTGTTAGTATCAGAACTATGGGATAGTTGAAAAGCCGTATATTCAGCGCTCAAGTGACTCCTCTATATTCTCCCTACTTCTCTCCCCTCCCGCTCACTCATCCACCCGCCCACTCTTCCTCATACTCTTCCCAACCGCGCCCTATTTATCCATCTCTCTTTACCGAAGTGCGAGCAGGATATGCGTGCGTGCGTGCAAGCGTGCGTATGTGTGTACGTGTGTTGAAAGTATGGAAAAAGAGGAATGGATTTTGATTGAAAGTAGTTTCAGCTATTGGGAAAATGAAACGCTGCCTGCTTTTGTCCATGTTGAAAGTTTCCAGGACTTTTTGGGCCGGAGGCAAGCCTGAGTTGGGATTTTTTTCGTTTCGCGTCTGCGAATCGAAAATTGCGTCCTTTTTTCCCTCCCCATTCTTCTTCTCCTTCTTCTTCGTCTTCTTCTTCTTCTTCTTCTGTGTCGTTGTATTGCACTCCTTTGGCCTTCATTCTGGCTCTTAGTGAATAGCAGAACGATGGGAATAAATTTGAACTAAAAAATCCTGATATTAGCCTTTATTCTGCTCGAGTCGACAGTTCTTTAATTTGGCAAAGTTTCTTTGCGTTCCATTTTTTTATATTTTGCTTTTTCTTTTTTTCTTTTCATTTTCTTCTTCAACCTGAATCTAAGCATTCTAACAAGAAACTCATTCTCTTGAATATTATAAAGCTTCGCTTATTCCATTGATTTTCATAAAAAATAATACACGGCTTCAATCTACTTTACAATTATGTATTTAACGTGCAAGTATGTATGTATGAGTAAATACAATTGTAGATTAAGTAATTAAGTTGTTTTCTATTCGTAATTTAATTATTAAGAGTCTATGCTTTTTGTTAACATCCGACGAAAAAGCTTCTATACACATGTTAATATATTTTAATGATTAAAAAGTTAAATGGAAGTTTATATTTCAATTGATTTGTTATAATTATGACATAATTTGCCAAATGAACAATCTTTTTTTAATTATCGGATCATGAGATCTCATTCTACATAACGTTTCATCAACGCTGAATTAATGTATTATTTCTAAATAGTTTATATATGTATATATTATTACTATTATTATTCATTATATCAAATGCCCTAACTACATATTTTTAATTTAAAATTTCTTTGATATTAAATAAAAATCTGTAATGACATGGGACAATAAAATTAATTATTCATTAAATAATTATTAAATTGTACTTGAATTTGTACTATATGTTTATTATGATTCTTGTTAAAGATTTCGATTCTGAAATAGAAAGGTAAATAGTACCGATTGAAAATTGTAAAACCAATCATAATTTGATTATAATATGCATTGGGAAAATTAATTCTTTCAGCTCATTGAATGTGAGTGAGAAAGAATGAAAGTTCCTATTTGATTGATTCTTTGAATTTCCTTATGAAATCAAGTGATTTTTAGCTCTCTTGCACATGCAAATTTATTTCAAAATTAGCGTTTCTTAGACCTTTTCTAAAACTTGCTTTCTTCGATTAACTTATGCATTCTGCTAGAGAATAGTGATGAAAAAAATAAATAAATAAATAATAATAAAAAATAAATAAAAGGTGAAGATTAATGAGGAACGGTGATCCTTTATCGCATTGGAATAGGGAGGGCACTTTCACCCTCTACCCTAAGAAAGAGCCCTAAGCAGAAAAAGATGTCTCTCTCTCTCTCTCTCTCTCTCTCTCTCTCTCTCGCTCTCTTCATAATAGATAAAGCGCAGTTTTCTTAATTAACTTGGTATAATCGGGATCTATATGAAGATAATTTTTAGCCTCAATAAAAAATGCCCTTCCAGCTCATAACTGAGTTACCAGTTGCAAGATAAAAGAACAAGTCAAACGGCCATATGAATTGCGAGTAATTTAAAAAGGAAAAAGAGAACAGAAAAAGTGAGGAGGAAAGAAACTTTATCTCGATATATTTTAATAACTGGCCTTTTCATCGTGTTAAATGAAACGTTTTGCGAGTACGCGGGAACGAGCGTGAACGACAGATATTAACCAAATGAACTTTTGTAGATCCATTAACTTTATCAATGACACCTTTTTGAAAAAAGATTCGAAACTCGGCAATGTATATCCGTATGAATAGATATATGTACCACCATACTCTCATCCATCTCAAGGCTTTTGATCTATCTCTGTAATATTAGAGAATGAGTTTTAGTTTAATTTTGTTACATATATTTATACATATTCACCTTGCGCTTTCAATGAATTGACAATTGACAATTGACATTTTTTTTTTTTTTTTTTCACCAGTTGTCTTATTGAATTAATCATAATGCTACATACTGTGCTAATCATAGATGAAAATATCCGATACAAATTACTGGATCCCTAGATTAATGATTGAATGAAAAACAGAATGGAATTTTAATGAAAACTTTGGCACGAGGAAAAAATCTTTATGGAAGATTGATCGATAAAGATAATAGAGTGGACAGTTTTTACAATGTCATGTATACAAATACAAATAACTGAGATGTCTAGTTTTATATAAATGATCGTCACGACATTTATAATAAAAGCGTATTCGTTTCGCTATTAAATTATGAAAATAGAATGTCATTATAATAATATGAGATAAATGCAAGTGTTTCTTGCTAAGACAGCATCTATATAAAAATAGTCAGAATAATCTCTATCTAAATGAAAAATAAATGTATAAAGTGGTTATAAATTAGAATGATTTAATTTTTTCATTTCTGTTACAGGTGAGTCAGTCGTTTTATTACTTCGTCAGATTGCCTTTATCCGGTATGTTATTCGTGATAGTTAATATTTCTATCTGTAGATCTATTACAAAAGTATTATAAAAGTTCGTTAAAAAGGCATCGCTTTACTGCCCAAGCTATGCACTTTATTTAAAGCAATTTTATTTCAGTGGCAAACAAATATATACTAACTACACTTTCAACGCAACAGCGTTATAATTCTTTGTATAAAGCATAGTATATATATTTTTTTTTTTATTATTTTTCTTTTTTTTCTTTCTTCATTTATTTATTTTTTAATCAATATTACGCTTTAATTCACTATGCTTTCACGTTTGTCTAATGTCTAAAAGTTTTTTTACACAAAAAATTGAATGTTGAATACGGAAATTTCGAGAGAATGGCAAGTAACATTCGATTCTCTGATATATGTATTGTGCCGTACAAAAGCCCGAGAAGGAAGGAAAAATTGGACGGAGAAACGATAGGATAATAATTCGAAACATTTAGTTTCCGACTCGACTCCGAGGCCGTTAATCCCGCTAATGATCCATTTCTAAAGTTTAGACTCAAATAAACACTAGCCGCTACAATGCAATTAATCAATGGAGCGAGCATTGAACGAACAGACGGAAAGTGCAAAAGAAAGTCCTCCCGACCTCGTTAATCCTCGCTAAAATATTAATCCGCAGCGCAATCAGTCATACCGAAATCCACGACGAGCGAGTCTCACGGCGTCAGGAAATCTTTCTTCCAACGCTCTCGGCTCTTAATCATAATTTCGCACCTCCAGCGCTCCTTCCTCCTACAAAGTGCAAATAGAAGCATAGAAAGCGAGAGCGTAGGGAAGGATTTGTCCTGGCGTTAAAATAAATAGCATCCAGGTTAGCTTTTTCGAGGTCACGTTGCCCCGACTAGAAGCTCATTTTGAGAGAGTTTTCGGACAACGGAACATTAAAAAGAGTTCCTCGTGACTGCTCCCTCAACTATTAATGCGCGTCAACGTAGTAATTAGCGATACTTTTAGATAACTCTAGAGCGCTAATTCTCTCCTTTTCAGATTTTTCATTCTAAGAGACATGGTAAGCGAAAATCTATCGACCCTAATTAACGCGACCTCCATAAATATTGCAAATTTAGCTATAAACGAGCTTAATTCAATAGGCTTTTAGCTGCCCTCGTAAAATTAGAAACTTATTCATTTGTCGTGTCGATTATTATTCTTATTCTTATTATTATTATTGTTGTTGTTATTTTTGTTGTTATTGTTGTTGTTGCTGTTGTTGTTGTTGTTGTTGTTATTCTTTCTGTTCTTCTGGTGGTAGGCACCAATTTGTCCATCGAACGCGGAGGAAATTCGCATTCGTCGTGCTTGTTATTAGATCCCTTGTCATGTCATCGGTCGTCAAAGCTGTTAAATTAGACGCTGAACCCATTGAATATCGAAGACGCGTAGATATAATCAGTCCACTGGCGTTAATGATGGGTTCGCTTCAGTTTGACACGATGGCAGTTTCATTACTGCGTGCACTCCAGCGAGCCGCTACATTTGGAAAATATATTGCCGAGCTTCGAACAAGAGAATTACATTATCTACAGAGTTATATTGTCCTCATATCCGTAGTTCTGAATTCTTGGCGAATGAATCAATTGCTGATTCTGAAAATTAAGCGAATTGACGTACGGTTATCCAACTAATAGTACCCATAATAAATCAATAATAAATAAGTCATAGATAATATAATTATAATATGGCGGCAAAGTGTTTGTTTAATAATGTACCGAATGTATTGAATGTAATGCAACCGAGTGATATTTTAAGATAAAAAGGAGAAACAAGTGAAATTTTAGTATTTATAAATTTATCCGTTATTCGCTTTTAATAATTATTATTCTTTATTATTTTTATAAAAGGAAAGTTACGATGATGAAATATTCCCTTGGCTTTCTCACGGTAAGGCTTAATTAATCTTACGGATAAATTTATAAAATTTTCTACTGCAAAGCGATATTGTACATTATTCCGATAAATTAAAACGTTGTAACAACACTTAATCCCATCTAACATCTCATTCCTCTTCCAATCTTTTGATTTTATTAAATAACATTTCTTCACCAAGTAAATTTTTTAAAAATTTTTTCACATTTTATTTGCAAAGAGTATATAACATGAATATAGCCTAGAGTTTATAACTCATTCGATACTTTTTTTATCCTTTTTATCATTGCATGTAAAATTCTTTGGCCCATACATTTTTTTAAGATACTAAATCTTCTTTTTGTACCATACCAAGTTTATAGATTTCCTTACCTAATGAGTGTAATAAGCAAACATATGCTGGTATAAAATAGTTATTAGTCTCGTGTCGTTTATCTTCCCTATTTGTCAATTGATAAGAAAGTTTTTTTCCCCATATTTTACATTAACGTAACGTGAAAATTGAAGAATTCATATTTTCATTGCGTTATCGTAAATTTAAATGACAAAGTCTTTGCAATATTAGCTAAATAATAAACTAAATATTAAGAAAAAAATGCCAAGAAACCATAGTAAACGACATTACGTTTAATAGCTGCATTATGATTAATATTATTATTGGATTTTAAATACAATTCTAATACACGCCAATATCAAGACTAATATTAAGAAAATTCGTTCAATGCAAATTACTATTAATCATTATTTGATTGGGCATTCGATTTTTCAATTGCCAACGAAAGTAACGATTACTTCGCCATCACAAATTAAAACGATAAATGTATACATAAGCGCTTACAGCGAGCTCCATCATTTTTTTCTTTTTTTTTTGTTCATATTTTTCCTAATATACTGTATATGTAATATTGTATATGTGATAGGTAAGCCGGAGTCTGATATATTCATGATTTATGATTTGTTACGCGTTTGGCAATTGGAAGCGAGCGAGGAGTGTGTCACCTTCGTCGTATATTAGCCAAACACGTACAGTTTATGTTATGTGACGATTGCCGCTCGGATCTCTGCCGAGTCTTCGGGAGGGGCGACTAGAGCTACAACTGCGGGCACAACGACTGAACATAAGCTCCCATCAATATGTGTGAAGTAATTCTGACTGCGAGTCTTCGGCATTAGACGGCTGAATCAATATTAACAAGGGATCGGCCGAACGCCAGTGCCAGTATCAATCTTTGCTGTATTGGGAAAGGAGCATTGTCGATTGATGTCCCTGTCATCACAGGAAAGTAATTCGCTGTCGTTGCTTGCTTTTTATGATGACGGTTCGGCCCCATACGCGTCTTATTAAGCGGCTCGAATCGAGTCCATTGTTGGGGCTACTTTCTTTGGGAAAGAGAGGCTTCCGGGAGCCAGGATCTTTAAATCAGTCTTGAAAATTGATCACCACTTTTCGAAACAATTTTCAAGTAAAATATTTGTGCCAGCTGACGGAGCACAAATAATACCTTTGCATTCTCAATGCTATATTCTTAAATGTAATGCAACGTTTGCTACAATAAGCAGCCAATAAATGCCGTGTAGTTTACGATCAAAATACTGCTCGCCGTCATTATCATGAAAGTACTAACGCTATATAATTGATTGTATGTATTTTAATATCGATAGACTTTCCTTGCTGTCTATAAATAAGTTTTAAAGTACGTCTTAGGCTGGCACTTAATACATTCATCATATGGAAAATTTTCGAAACTCGTAGAAATCAGGTGATTCGTTTCGACAAAGTCGTCTCAAGAGCTTTTGCGTGGCATATTATTCTGATCCGAAGTTGATTGAGGTTGCGTTGAGTAAGCAAGAAAAAGATCGCGATATAGGAAAAAATAACAGCTACTGTGGCACGGAGGGAGGGTGGGAGGAAGGGGAGGGGGCAAATGGGAAAAGAAAATATTGCAGCAAGCTTAAGGAGCTACTAACGAAGTTGTGCTTTTAAGCGATAATTTGATTTCGTAGTGTTAATGGTACAGAAATCAAGGCAATAAGAAGAGTGAGAGAGAGAGAGAGAGAGAGAGAGATTGCGAGTGACAATGAGCGATTAAAGGAGATAATGAAGTCGATGTGCCATAAGAAGTGTCATAAAGTTATAAATTTAAAAAAAAATCTCTTAACGTCTTTACTAAAATAGATGTATATTTGGTGAATATCGTATTAGACGGTTTTTAGTTTGGTTTTATAAAATATAGTGTTAGTATTTTTATTTAGATTTAAGCTACACATTTCTTTACTCCTTTACAAGATTAAACTAATTGATTATTTATTATTGAACAATGCAAAAGATGCTGTGAAAAATAATGTTCCATTTTATAATGTATAAGTTTTAGTGTATTTTATTAAAACTTTCATAGATCCTTGCATTAAAAGCATCTTCAAATAGTTAATATTGATAATAATTAAAACTTAAAAGTTAATCTTATTTCAAGTTAATTAGTGAACTTAACAGGAATTACTTGGTATCGTTCTTTGATAGAATAATAACTACTTAAATAGTATTCTGTCAACAAAAAAGAAGGAATAGTGCGGGACCCACATGTGGTAGGAGCGTAAATATTCAGGAAAATGTGGTCACATTCAAGAGACACGTAATAGGAGTCTTTAGCTATTAATTTATTAGGTGTAGAGCGACTAAATGCAAGTATTAAAATGGCATAAAATATTTACAATATTTGCATAAAATCTTTAAAATCGGTATTAAATAAGTATTAAATAAAAACTATTCCATGTTAAAGTTTCGTGAAATGTATATACTGTTTATTTTTTGTTTTCCTTGTTCTATAAAGAACAAAAAAAAAGAAAGTGTAAAAATAATTGAACAACGTGTGGTATTAATTTAATATTTTATTCGATTCAAATCCATATATATGCTCTATCTTATATATATATATATACAAGAAACTTGTTTTAAATAAATTATGTTATCATTTTTTTGTTGAGAAATCTAAATTTTGTTGTCTTATTATCGACTCGAATTATTATGAAGCATAGAGCATAGAGCATAGATTTTGAATATTTATTCAAAGATGCAATTATTAAGATAGATTATAAATAAACATTTATTTATATCGAAGAAATGTTTTCATTCTCCATCTTTCTCGATCTGTAGGGTAGTAAAAGAATTTCCGCTTGTATAGATTGAAACATCGCGGTATTTCGATATTCTTATACATCAAATTCAATTCAACGACTGAGATCATAAGAAAAAATCTTTGATTTTTTAGTTACGAAGATAAGAAAAAATTGTCGAGGACAGAGTCGTGACATATATACACACATATATAGATAATAGCGGGAGTGATGTTTATTGGGATGAAGTTTCGCAGTTTCGCACAGACCTCATATATAGCAATGAGTCTTTATTGCTTCACTCGATGTCCAGTCATCCACATTGACGCATACGCATAAAACGGAAATATATTTTAATTTTCCTGTGATATTTTCATAAAGTAATCGCAAGCCGATTGACAATTGTTTCCACTTCGTTTAATCATCCGCGCTTAAACAAGTATTATAAAAAGTCGTCGAAAGAGTGGCAATTGTAGCCACTCTATGACAAATATGCATCCAGTCCCACACAAACACACAAACACACGCGCAAACGCGCGCGCGCAAAAAAAGGAAACACACACACACACACACACACACACACACACAGATATAAAATCCATTGGTTCACTGATATTTTATTGTAGTAAAGGAAAACTATAGCTGCCAAAGTCACAACTCCAGTAAGGTCAGCTTTACGTATTTTATTCGCGTATCGGGATTTGTTGGATTGAAATTGAATTCTCTATTGGGTTTATTCCATGTCGATAAAAGCTTGGAGGTATAGAAAAGTCGGAAAGAGCGTAAAGCGTCAGCGATGTCGCATAAGGTAATTGTTAATTTTTTGTTGAACACATGAGAGCAGATGTCATTACCTCTCATCGATAATTCAACCGACCCGATCTTATGCCAAATAACAAATCGAAATCAAAATAACGCAATATTGCATAAAACCATTTAATTGCCTCTAAACTTTTCCACGCCCCATTATCCACCAACGTACAATTCCTATTTATTCCTCTTCTATCCTGCGTTCCTCTATAAATACCGCACCTAAATTCTAATGCATTTTAGCTCGTACCCAGTTACGCGACACACTCGCTCTTCACATTCGAGACACATTTGAATTTCCTGCGGTACCCAGACTCCAGATCCGTTCGCCGACAACCCGCAGCGCTAATTTTATACCCCAACCGCAGCGCTGGTCGCGAATTATCTCTCGGGGGCAGCGCTCGCGCTTAATTTCAATAATTTTGGCGCGCGACGTCGAGGCAAAAGCGACGCCCCCAATTGTCCATTACTCCGGTCTGTGTTAAAGGGCCAAACATTGCCCGGCAGCACTATTCTTATATTTTTTCAACTCCATGGAGCGCTTCTTGATTCGCTGATTTGGTGGGTTTGAGCGAAAGCCCATTGTCCGTTTTAAAGGAATAAAAGTTTCCCCGAGAAAGCCATTCGCTTCATTTTTGCGGCGCCGTGCCTCAGAAACTTAACATGGCGTCTCCGGGAATTATATTCTCCGTCGAGCCTACAACCTGAGCGTAAAGCGAAATTTACTGTAGATAATATTATTGAATTAATGTACTAAATCTCGAGTTTATTTATTTATTAATTATTATTATTATTACTGTTTGAATATAGAGAAAATATTGGCTTGATCTACGTTGGTTTGCTAGGATAATTATTAGTCTTTACGTACTTGTGGGAATGTCTATTCAAGTGAGTAGAAAATATCCCTTCACTTATACGTATTTTATATTTATGAAAAAGCCTAACGAAATTTCTTTAGCTGATTACAAATAATAAAATTGTAAACTGGGTACAAATAACTTTTTCATGGGACGATTTTATTTCATAATTTGCATATAATTGATGATATGTTGATATTAAATCTTTGTATAATAGAATTGTATCGTAGAAAGTTTTTTAAATTTGTTCTGAGAATCGCTGGAGTTTGCTTTTTCTAATAATTCGAGCCAATCAAGCAGAGAATTTTCGTACGTATTATTAAGGACATTTAAATCATTTCGGTGTGTGTTTGCTGCTAGATTGTAGGTAAGGTAAGGTAATCCTAATGTAAGATTGTAAAAGAAGATTTCGTTTAGGTAAGTTGTCGAATGTTGCAACGAGAATTCTAAGTTTTAGCGTGAATAGTAATAATTGTATAAATTGATGTAAAAGTTTATGTTAAATTATATTATGATTTATCGTACTATTTCTGATAAAAACAAAATTAAAAGTATTCAGAACTCTATCATTACTTTATTAAATATTTTGTTATTTTTATTTTTATTATTATATATATATATATATAGAATTAAATAGCAAACACTATTATATAAATTATGAATGAAAAACTTTAGATTGTTTTAATTCATAAATATTTGATTTCTACGTAAAGATAATGAAGCAATGATAATTCATTATTCATTTTATTCTTATATACACATTAAATAAATGCTTTACAATAGTAAATTTCTTGTAATTAGGTTTAAATAATGAACGCGAGAGGGATCAATTGTGCCACAATGTTTTCATAAAATAATTAGGAGACTGCGGGCTTCAGTTTAATTTGCTTCAATTACCAAAATGTTGATTTAATGTCATCTGTATGTATATGCATAATCGAGTAATTGCAGCAGTGTGCGTGATCGAAGCCTACGATGATAGATTAACCATAATTGGAATGAAATAAAATCTACTACATACATTGCTATATCTTGTGAAGAAATTTTTTATGCCATTGCCATTGCCATAGACAGATTGATTTGCTGATTGGTCGATCGATTAATGGTATGCTAAGTTATTATCTGCATACTAAATCACATATTTATATACAGATAAACGCATGCGTATATTATACAAATATATAACTACAAATACAACTATAACTCTCAACATCGCACATATGCATTCAAATATAGTAAAATATATGGGCTTAAGCTTATGTAAATTACCATGGGTATGTATAAGTGAGTTAAAGAAAAAAACAGTGAAATAAAGGCTAAAATGAATTCGCTATAGAATATTATATAATACGTATAATAATATGTGTAAAAGTGAACTTTTATATACGAAAGTATGTAAAAGTATGTAAAATATTGCGGAAAAATCATTTGAGTTAATAATTACTAAAATCCAACAAAATTATATATCGAATTCTTCTGTATTAATAATAGTCATTTTAAAAATATCTATCTTTCTGCTTTTAAACATAAAATCCCAGCAATACATTTGAAATTTTAAATATTTAACTAGTATATCAAATATTATAATAATTTTAAAAAGTGAAATGGTTGCTTTTATTGGGCTATGCTTTGTATAATATATGAAAATTGAAAGGATATCCCATCTATATGCAACCTTCATTTATTTGTTTATATTTATTTCGAATTTGTTCAAATATTCAGATATCTATATTCCTTATCCAAGACAATTTTAATCAATAATTATTAAATATACACTTAGACAAAAACATATTTACATAGTTTTTAATATCAACCACATCTTGTATATAATTCAGAATTGAATTGTTAATATGATTAATCAGGTAATACGCATGAATTATATTCAATAATTATACTAATAAACTTGAACATAATCAGGTGTTTATATTCAAGTTTCATCCTCTTTATATATATATATATATATATATATATATATATATATATATAAATAAGGTAAGGAGGCCAAAAGTTAAATGATTATTTAGCTAACAATATACATTTTCATTTTATAATTCGAAAAGATAAATATGTTATTGATTCATTTTTTGGATTATTATTATTATTAGTAGTAGTAATAGTAGTAGTAGTAAAATTTCATTAATAAGTACGACACTAATATAGTATTAGCTTTCTAATTCACATATATAATTCTTATTTTTAAGTGACAACTAATTTAATTCAACATGGATTTGCATTATAATTTTTTTTTAACTGCTCTTACAGCAAGCACAGTTTCCTCGTTCGATTCTTAATTTCCCGTGTAATCTTATCTAACCGTTTCCATGATCCATTTTCACTTTTTGTCCTTTTATTGATGTAGTTTGAAGTGTTTCAATACTATCTTTACTATTCCACAACGACGTAGATTTTTAAAAGATAAATGATAGTGCAACAGTTTGCAGTATTCGTAACACTAGTCTTTCAGATACACAGATGATTAGCTTCGTAGAACAAAAACTTTTCACCGTATTCACTGTACTATCACTATAATCACCGTAGCTTTCTAAATGAAGTTTGTTCTAAATTATGTATATATATATATATATATATACGTGTGTGTGTGTGTGTGTCTGTATCACTTGCTTCTTCTGCTATAATATTTAAAGTAATCATCTAATAATTCTATTTCTTACATGTGTATACAATAAATGTTACATTAATCAGTCGGTACAGTAATAATCATCATCTCTCCTATAAATTTTAAAAATATTTAAACAGTATAATTTAATATTTTATACCAAATATAAAATAAACTCCTATAGAATTATTTTATTTCTGAAATTATATTGTTTATTACATATAATTAGCATATGTAACACTATAATTAGCAAATTATGTAAAATTATAATTTTGTTTAATCAATTTAAAGGAAGAGTAGAAAATAAAAAATTATAATTTAAATTATGACAAGTGAGAAATTAACTGAATTAGAATATATTATTTTATGTATTTTATAATCATTTAATAATTCATTACGGTAAAATGCATGTATTTATGAGAATGAATTTTCAAATTCATCAAATTCTATTCTTTAAATACATAATTTTATACAAACATTTTATATTATATTAAAATTTTATTTGTAATGTAATTTTTCCAAAAAAGTACGTGTTATTCAATAATAATCAGCTATTTAAGGAATTTTTTTCAACAACTTTCATCCTCTTAAACTAGTTAAATAAAATAATTGAATTATTTGTATATTCTTTGTTTATAATACTAATTTAAAATTATGAATACAGTATCCAGCTATTTTTTAATATTTTCTTTTTCTTTTATTCATGCATTAATGCTACTTTTACATAAATACGAATACTTTATACTGTAAAAAGAAGTTGAATTTTCATTTAATACATTATCGTTTCAATTTATTATCATTAAATTTTCAAATTAGCAAATAATTTAAATATACAATGATTATACAAAAACTAATCTATTCCTCGTGTGCCGTCACTTCTGCATATTATTATTACTCATACTCAGTTAATAAGTTTTTTAATATTATTTTCAGAAATCTTGATAAGATATAACTATTATTTCATGATTTGGGAAAAGTAATAGATATTTATTATTTCAAAGTTGTTGATATTACTACAGGAGTTGGAAATATTTATTTACAGAATTTTAATATCGAGTAATCAATAAATTCCAGAGACTTGCGACAAGCCATGTAAAGAGTTCACCAACATTGGTTGTAATTCTTATTAGTTGGTTTTATACAATATTGTGATTTCCAATTGAAGTTTTTAATTAAACTGAACACGTCGTAAGCGAATACTTTACGATATATTGTGTATAATATACTTTCTTTTAATCTTTTAATCTTTATAAATACTAGAAAGCTTGAATTTTAATATATATATATATATATATATGTAATTGTATGAGAATGGCCATTCATATATGCTCGTTAATTAATAAAAATAATTTTAAAAACAATTTCAAAAGTAACTGCAAGTAAAGGAAAATGAAAAGATTATTTTGTAAATTTATATTTAAATTTCTTAGAAGAAATTAACGCCAGAAGTGTATAATTGATATGAGAAGAAAACTCATGCTGCTTGACCCAGTAATTCATTGTTTTTTTACTATTCATTCATTCATTTGTCTTAGCTTATTTTCTATACCGAATACAACTACTACACTCAACTGTAATCTTATATTTTTAAAAAATTTTATTTAATATTATGTTTGTAAAGTATTGTGCACAATTCTATATTTTATGGAATTAATTTTGCCAGAATAAATTTCATAAATCTGGTATTGTATGATAATATTTAATTGAAATTTGTAAAAAATTTAAAGTTTTAATTATAGAGCTGACATTTGTTGTTATTATCTTACATAATTTTCTTAACGACTTTCGACAATTTTTATTATTTCCCTATAATAACTGCAACTTTTAACAATAGCATTTTTAAACTGTATCCCAACAATATTACAAACAATGTTACAAAAAAACATTTTTTGTTATTGTCCGTATTGGAAATTGTAAAATTTGAAGCAAATTTTGGATAATTTCATATTAAATTTCATTGAATTTAATTATTTAATTGAATGTTCCCTTTAAATGCGTTTAATTTGATTATTTACAAAAACTGAAATTACAAGATTCATTTACGAATGTATAATTCTTCAACGATGTATAAATTGTTCTGTTGTTGTTAAATATGTCGAAATGTAAAAATAACAATTGAATCGAATGTATCTCCCAAAATAATTTTTATTAATAAATTAGGAAGTATTTATTATAAATCCTGTAGAGTATTAAAAATGTGCGATATCAATTCTTATTTTGGAGTTACTGTCATCTTCAATTTCAGTTTACTTTCATTTTATCAAATCCATAAATCATTCCGCGCCATTATTAATTACTTTCACGTTTCAGAAAGATCAACTTAAATTATATGTGCACAGAATTTTAAGATTTGTTTTATCGTTGAAGCCAAACTTACATAATGACTCGGGCGAGCTCAATGATCCAACTGTGTAGTTTATACTTCGAATAAAAAAAAAAAATCGCATTCTTTTCTGTTGGTGATTCTCGTCCGACGCCAAACGAAATTCAACGAGTTCAGTAAATGTTATTGGCGATTTTTCCTTACACTTGGACAAAATATTATACGCGAACAAAGCATTATTTAGATTTTTCATTCTTCTACGGGCTGTGCTTTCCTTCTTCGTGGAATATTTCTCCTCCCCATACGTCGATATCTCGCTCTCCTCTCTTACGAAAACTCTGTTTTTCCTCGTCGCGCCTCGACAGGTCGTACGATTTACTGCGCTGTCCTACTTCCCGCTCACGCGCCCGACGACGACGACGACTTCCACGACGACGACGACGACGCACGACTACGACTACGACTACGACTACGACGTCTACGTGCGCTCGTGCTTTTTCGATTTTTGAAACAGAGTGCCTTCGGACTTGCGCGAAACTCGCTGCCGTCAAGCTTATACCAGGCTTTTGTTTACTTTTTTGCTCTCTGATTTTTATTGGGAGCGCGAGCTCGAGGAAGAGGGCACGAAGTGGATTCATAAATCTTACGAGAACCAAGTGTCTTGTGTTACTCAAGATCGCGGTGCTTCGAAAAGTTTTTCCCTTCTGGCTAGGTGTTCTTAAATAACTGATCTGGAAACTTGGCGACTTCTCGATGTTGCGCGAGCTTAAGCGCCTTTGACGTACGATTATGATCATTCTTCTTCTTTTTTTTTTCTCTCCTCCAACACGTAAGAGAAATAAAACAATTGCTTATCGGTTCCAGGGAGTGCGAAAATTTCCCTTCTCGTCGAGCGTTTCAGTGGGTCATTATTCATACTTGCGCGGAATGTTTGGTTTGCCCTTGCTCTCTAGGATTTGAAGAAAGCAAGCCATCACGCATCCCACGGTCCCGGAGAAAATTTCTCCGGACGCTGTTGCCTCCTAACGAGACGCGACATTTTTGATCCTTCGCGTGAGTTGCTGGCCGGCCGACTTGCGGGAGATGAAGGGGGGGGGGGCTGTAACTCGGGATCCCTTCCGCGGAAAAGCCGTGCTAGGAACGTCACATTCTCCCGTGAACGCGGATAAAGACGAGGCGGCGCGGAAATGTTATTCGCCGACCATCACTTAACATTCCACCGGCACGAAGCTTGGAATCGGCAATTGAAATGCTTCGTTATTACTGATGACGCACTCGTGTACTTTCTTTAAGCCCGGCCTCGGAAAGTACATGAAAAGGTATAATTAAGCTAGATGTTGCAATTTAAGTAAATTGTCTTTTGTTTATTAACTTTATTGTAGCGATGTGAGAATCGGAGATAATATGTTGGAGCGAGGATGCGAGTAATTTTATTGGCACGAAATATCGAAATTTACATTTCTTATGAAACGTGCTATGAGGAAAGTAAGATTTATTATAGCCTGAGTATTGAAGTTAATGAGAGGAAATACATAAGACTTTTTCACGGTTAATCAAATGCTTTTTAAGTATAAAATAATTTATTGAGAGGCACGGATCTTCACTTTATAAGTTTTATTTGCGTTGAGCTTCAAACGGCTTTAACAGTCAGAGAGACTTTGCTTTTGTTATATTTCAAAGTATTAAATATAGCTTATATATATTTATATATTTTCTCAAACACATTGATCAAACGTATCAATAATCCTGAAATTCATATAATTGATTATTCATTTACAATAAGTATGGAAATTATCGAATATTCAATACAGCAACGATGCAGTATTGAAATTAAAATATATTTTACAGCCATAATATTTGAAAACATTGCTTTAGCTTTCAAAATATTTAATGTCTTTAGTAGATTATAAGTTTTTATTTACTTATTAGTCTCGATCATTGTACAAAGATTATTTATTTTTATATCTAGAGTGTTGGAACGTTAGAATTGTTGGTTGAAATACTAAATATGCGATATGGGCTCTTTATACTCCGAATATGTATATAAATTACCATATGAATTCTGATCAAATAATTGGCGTTCAAAATAATGGATTGCGAGTCAATTCGGATAATGCGTATAGCGCGTGTTCATTCTTTTTATAATCACAAACCGTCTATAAATATATATATATATAAATTATTTATAGTTCTTTAAATGATTGTCCCACTTTTTCGCACATGAAGGATTGCGGATTTAAAACATATAGTGCATTTTGTATTAGACGATACTTTGTCATAGTGAATAATTGTTAAAATATTGACAATTTAAGCGTGAATCATTCTTTAATGTAGCGAAAAACTTAATCTGATTTATATAATTATGTTGCAAATGATACTTGAATGCGAACGAGACAGTTTCGATTGGGTACACTTTTTTCACAATGATTATCAACATAAACGGATGAATTACTTTGGATCGTGTAATATTGTTTTTACCGATCATTATTTATGAGCGACGAATGTAAATTTTTGCTTTACAATTGCGGCAATAATCGTAAGATAAAATTAATAGGTCTAATGTATATGTTCAAGCGATTAACAACACATGATTTTAACGGGTGGAGAAAATATTTTATAAATTTATGAAAGTTATGTTATTTTATAAATTATTTGTTACTTTTTGTCGATTAATCGAAATTTGCTGATTCGCTGATTTGCTTTTATCGCCTGCAGGCAATATGGCTATAAGTAATTTTCAATTTCAATAATGAAGCCCCGTATCTAGTTATTCAATTAATTTAATTTATGCTCAGCCCTTATTGATAAAATTTAACATCCAAATATTCTTTCAATTATTGCGTATATAACCGGACGGCGAATAGTAGGCACTTTTTTGTATTAAAAAATTTATATTTACATTTAGATTGTGAATAATTGAAACATATTTGATCTCTACTAATTTTTAATTTTTTTGTTCTGTTTTATTTTATTTTATTTTATTTTTTTTTTTTTTTGTTAAACGACATACCATTTAAAGAATAATGTTAATATAAAATATGCGTATCGAGTGTGGAGTTTGAGGTAATTTCTAACAATTCCAATATAATTTATCGCGTTAAAATTGCACTCTAAAATATTTACCATGTAGGAAAACAATCCGTTATAAGATTGAGTTATTAATGTGTGGGAGTTTTAACTGGAAGTAATTTGACGTCACTTTATTGAAAATATGAATAATGAGGGCGTATGAATACCTAAGATTGGTAGGTAGTTTATGTCAACCACTATTACTCACGTTATTATAGAAGATTAAAACATAATCTTGAAACGTGAAGTCGCAGATACATATGAAAAATGAATCAAACATTAAAAGGAAATAATTTTTTCGAGAACGAGAAGAATTAAGAAAGTATTAATCATTGCTTAAATTTTATTCAACTATTTTACTGTATTACTCGAGTTTAATAGAGATCCATAAACACGATGGCGCAATAGAATTTTAACTACAAAACAGCTATAAATCAATTTAATTGTTTTAAACCTAAATATGAAATTGTGTCACTTACCTATAGATTAGCAATTACGTTTTTATAATTGTGATGTATCGTTTACGAACATTCCGCTATCATATTCTATGTTATAAAGCCGAAAAGCTGCGAATGTGCATCGTGTTTGAAATTATAACGAGAAAACGTTAGACGTATAAGTATTTTGCCGATAGAAAATTCTGTCTACTTTGAGAAATGTTGG
The DNA here is from genome assembly GCF_000503995.2 of Ceratosolen solmsi marchali. NCBI lineage: Eukaryota > Metazoa > Arthropoda > Insecta > Hymenoptera > Agaonidae > Ceratosolen > Ceratosolen solmsi. The sequence continues at coordinate 3,380,992 of NW_011948436.1, read as the reverse complement.
AAGTAAGGATAAACATTATACGTATATATATATATATATATAATTTCGTATTCAGCAGTAAATCATACGATATTAAACGCGAGGATCCTTGAAAATATTGTAAGAAACGTTTAAAGAATTGATTCAGATTTTATCTTTATTCCAAAAAAAAAAAAAAAAAAAAAAAAAAAAAATTGTATAAGATATTTTATCGCAATGTTTGTAATTTTTTTGCAGCATTCAAAGCATATTCATAGTAAATATTAAAATTTATTAATTAGAGCATAAACGCGATCGAGTTTCGTAAATTATATGAAAATGCTTGCGCTTCTCCATATAACCTTTATCAAAATATTTACATCCATTAATCAATCGATAGGAGAATTTCGTCTATCGAACAACATTGTTAACAACAAAGCTACTTTCCAGCCAACTATGATTAAAGGGTAAACGTTTTCTTTAAAAATTCATAATACATTTTTAACGCCTTTGTCCACCACCCATAACAAAAACATCAGAAATTATGTTTGATTACATAACAGAAAGTCGAGTTTTGTCTCTCAATAACTGAAGCTGACACATTAAAATCCACGCATCACTAAAATGTCACGACAAGACCCAAACGTTTCTCCAAATTAATCGACGTTTACCATTCACACTCGAACAGTCACGACATCACCGCTAGAAAATCGCTTGACCTAACGGCGCCCAAAGAAATCAAAGACGTCCCCCCCCCCCACATCCTCATCCTCCTCCTCCTTCTCCCAATCCCCACTCATCGACTCCAAAGCTCGACAGCCCCACCCCTTATCATCATGCCCACAAATCCATCACTTCGTCCTAGTGTCACAATGGCATTCACAGGCAATAAACTCAGCTACAAATAACCGTACGCCCGGAGCTTTAGTGGCCTCGTGCTAGCGGCTGCCGCTTTAATTGCCGGCTTGCGACAGACAGGATGCAGCTTATAAAGAAAGTCTCTGCCGGAAGGGGCCGCAACATGGACACGAATGACCAAGCGAGCCCTTAACGAGAGCTCGAGCGATCAGTCGATTGTGTCTCGATTCGTCACGAGGGATTATGACGAGGAATCCTCATGACTTGGAGCCTCCGACATAAATGCTTTTTTCAGCCTGCGATTTCTTTGCTCATTTCAGCGATTTGGTCGGCTCGGAGCCTAAGTAGCGAATCATCAAAACAATTCCATCCTCTAGAGAGAATTTTTCGTATAACCTGGATCTAGAGATTTTCAATGTGGACGAATTCCTGTGGAATATAATGCTGTAGCTATGAAGCACGTGACAACATACGCTCGAATCCCTGCCTACGACAATGCGAATAATCTTTTTTTGCTTATTGATAATTAACTATTTGATTCCATTAACCGACTTACTTATTCGTGTTTTTTTGTTTTTTTTTTTGTTTTGTTTTTTATATTGCGCTTTAAACTATTTCAAAATATTATTTTGCTTGTCAAACACAAAGCCCAACTTGTTTAATAATATTAATGTAATATGAACCAATCGACAAAGCTGGCAGTGATAAATTGATTGTTTGTGCCCAGAGCGTCACCCGTATTATTATTGAAAAACGCATACAATTAAGACCAAAATGAAAAAAAAATGTAAATAAAACAAATAATTAAGACAAAAACAAAATAAAAAACAAAAAAAAAAAAAAAAAAAAAACTAAAACAAATGGAAAATAATCGAACCGTGTAAATTTTCAAATATCTTCGAAATCGAGACTGAAAACGACGCCTTCTAAAATTGAAAAAAATGCACAGTATTTTGTACAATAATCCGTAATAGAATTTAGTCTTCGATCGAGGATAAATTTTACTATTTAACCACGAAGTTCAGATATACGAATACGTGTTTTAATTTACCGTACTCGATAATTGGAACAGGCGCATTGTGCAAAGCTCATCAATACTCATTGTTAGCGACGTACGGGAAGGGGTGGGTGTGGGGTGGGGGAGGGGTGCGCGCGAATGGCGCACATTGTAAATTATGGGCAAGGCTCGTGAACTTTAGGAAACAAAAGCGGGGAAAAACCATAAAGTCGGCTGAGGAAATACAATCGCGTAAGCTGAATTTGAATTTCACCGACGTTGCGACAACAAAAAGATCTCATCTCCCTTTGGGAGTCCGATAAACTAATAAACAATATGCACCGGACATAGGAGAGTGATTCGCCAGCTGGCCGATGAGTCGCGCAAGGATAATCGTTAGCCGCGCAATGCTCACCTCGTTTATGCGCGTCCGGGGCGCATTGCAAAAGCGCTCGCGCAACTGTCCGGCCTTGCCTGCCGCATAATGCCATTGCGCCGCTCTTTTCCCGCGTGCGAAATTCTTCGCGGGACGCGGCACTTCTTAATTGCATGTATTTATTTATCTCGGCGCGCGTTTTTCCCCGGCGACTTTCTTCCTCGTTTGCGCGGGCAATCGAGCCACGGCAAAAAGCCCGTCGTCGTCATTAGGTGCGCACGAGCCGCTTTTTGCCAGCCACACGGCTAATCCCGGCCGGATTACCTTCGATTCATCGGACGCTGCTCCCGATGAATTGCGTGTTTGTCCCGGGAGTCAGTAGCGATCGGCGATCAGGAAATTGTCCGTTGTTTCTTTACGTACGAGGAGGCCGTCGCAAAAGTGGGACAACGTAGCTTGTTGCGGGTCTACATGTACAATCTACGTCCCGGGATTCTGGATTGTATTTGTTGGGCAATATTTGTTGTAAATAGTGGTGAGCCAAAATGCGCACGACTGGCTTTCTCTTCGTTTTATGAAACGCAATTATTTATGCATGCGAGGAGGAGCTACGAAATGCAGGACTTGTTGTTGTCGTCGTCGTCGTCGTCGTCGTCGTCGTCGTCGTCGTCGTCGTCGTCGTCGTCGTTGTTGTTATTGTTGTTGATTTTTTATATGATTTCGGTTTTCTTGTTTCTTTGACTTTTTTGTTTGTTTATTTGTTTGTTTGTTTGTTTGTTGTTGTTGGTGGTGGTGGTGGTGCTGATGTTTTTATCTTTATAAAGTTATGTTTCGCCTATTGCGAGTAGTCGCGACACAAAATCGACGTGGACGCGTATGTAAATATTGGCGTTGAGCCAAATGAAACTACCTGCTTTGTCGGGGTTAAAAATCTCGTTAATCCAGTTAATCTTTGGTCGCCTTCATAAAGTAGCTGTGGGACACAAACAGTTTTAAAAACGGAAAGAAAAAGTCATACGTGCTGTCCGAGTGATTTAAAGAGTTGATTTAAATATTGTTTACTGCAGCACAACATTAATATTCAGATAATTTTTCTCTCCGAATGCCATCAGACATTTTTACGCCCGCCAATGTCCGCCAACTTATCCTTGACTCTCATACTCCTGCTCTTTTATTTTGCAATGCACGTACATGCGCATAAGTGGATGATTCCAAGAATAATGATCCGTACGCATTGTACGAAGCTGTTATTTGATACGATTATTCAACGTGCGCATAAATTGTTTGCGTTAAGTCAACAGCGCTCGCAATTTTCATTCCTATTTATTTACAAGCTTTACTGCAAAAGAGAATCGACCGGATGATGAAGCAATTCGCTTAGCTTTTGTCCTTCAAAAATGCTGATACAGCGACACTGATTAGCTCTACGTGCTGCTGCTATTGAATTTACGCACACATAAGGGTATACGCAAATATTGATTATTTTATCAATTCCATGAAATTGTCGGGGCGTTATTAGTCAACGTCTGTTTAGGTTAATGCCTTTCTTTAGATTAACGTGGATCACTTTTAATTTGACGTTTACCGTTCCAAGCAGACGTGAAATTGAATTGAAGTTTTGAATGTAGAAATTGAGACCCTCGCGACAAGACTCGTGCAAAATCTCATCTCTCGAATTATCCAAATGATTCTCTTCTCAAGCTGGTCCAGCTACAAACTTTTTCACCACTTCTTCAAGGAATAACTTTGAAAAAAAAAAAAAAAAAAAAAATCAAAAAAAAAAAAAACCATATACTTGCTTGAAATCAATATAGTTTATAACTTTTACATTGCGAATGTAGCTTTATTCATTTTAAATCACGTCCATAAATCTTGATGTCATTTTTGTTTGAATTATGCAAAGTGTAACCTTAAAATTTACAATTTTTAGAAAAACTAGTATGCTAATGGGAATTCGCGAGAGAAGAATGGGGACTGGGAGAGATGAAGCGAGAGAATGAACGAGAAGGCACGAACGAAGCTTAAAGATACACGGAAATATGCTGGAATACAGTTGGACGAGTGACCTTGTCGAGGAATCGAGAGACGTCAAAGACTTTCTAAATGTATCTTTGGGATACGTTCTTGATCCGATCGATCGATGCTGGCCAATTATTTCATGATATATTTTTTTTTTCTATCTATTTTCATGCTAACTCGACGGAATTATTCCTTTCATTATTAGTTCTTCCCTTCCATTTTATTATTACCACTATTATTATTGCATTTAAAACTACTCTACCTATACTCATAAAATAATGAGCTCTCGTCTTGTAAATAATACATTAAAAAGTACTTTGTAAAATATAATAGGCCGATAAAAAGGATCGTATATTTTTCTCCCTCTTTATGTCATTTTCAAAGTTTCTCCCTTACTTCTTCTAAAGCACGAGACCAAAGAGATTTTTCCAATATCGTCCATTCAAAGAATTAGGAGCGCGTGTCCTAACAACAGCGAGAGAATTAACCGACATCTCGAATAAAAGGAGTAGCGAGTAAAAAAAATATAGGCCATTGTGCAAATACAATCGGGCCCCTCTACATTAGCCCCAAAAACCACTCACGACTCTTTTCTCTTTTAATTACGAGCCACAAACGAAAGAAACAAAAAGGATCGACGCAAAGCAGTCGGTCCCTATTAGATCATTCATCTTCGCTCTCCAAACATCCAGTCGCGCAATCAGGAGGATCTCGTATTTCCCTTCTTCCAAGGATTCTCGAAACAGGATCGATGTGTTCGCTCCACCTCCCAGTGATGCAACGATTTCGACTATCTATATTATTTTCGAGAGAAAGAGAGAGTGAGAGAGTGAGAGAGTGAGAGAGTGAGAGAGAAAAGCGAAGGAGGGCAACAGTGACGGGGCGCGCACGGTAAGACGCGAACAACTTTAGCCGGATACTTTTAAAGGCACTTTCCTACGTAATCGAATCAGCGACACCTTCGAGCATAAACAAAGCGTCGTCCGTGCACCTATAAACACGAAGGGAAAAGGACAGAAGAGGACAGAGTGATCGCCGCTCTTAGCAATGCACCGAGAGAGATATATGCGGCATTCCATTGCCCGCCGCTGCCCGTGTAATTCCTTTAACCTTATAATACGCGTGCGCGCGTATGCATTTCAAAGGGCTCGAGTATCCAGGTGGTCCCCGTAAAAGCCCCTAATACCTACAAGAATTCCTGCAATATCTCTTTAACTTGGTTATGCTATTTTCACGTAACTACGCGCTCTGTCGTGGATTCGCTCCTCTCTCTCTCTCTCTCTCTCTCTCTCCACCCCACCCCCACCCCCCCTCCCCATTCACCACGCAATCCCGGTTATCATAATCCTGGAGTTACTTTAAGGTGCTTAATTCTTCCGCGAAGTAGTTTCTCGGTCCTCTCGCAGCTGGCACTTGCCTACATACTTTGAGAGCGGACAGAACTTTGTCGTAAGTGTCGGGCGATTAAGCATCTAAAGAAATGAACTTTGCCGTTGCGGAGGTGTGCCGACAGTATAAACTGGAAACAACCAGTGCTCGTATGGGGATGGTCATATAATGGAGTGGAAAAGTGTTGAACGATTAATAACAATGGCTTGGGAGAAAGTGCCAAACATTGATAATGTGCGGGCTCACTTGTTTGATCAGATATCGATTATTGAAGTTGACCTAATTGCCCACTGGTCACTATTTCCATTTTTCCTTTACGATGTCTATTTCCCACACATAGTGTACGTCATTATTGCTCAATATGTGGCCGAAGCGCAGTGGGAGTAAAAAAATCGATGAAACTTTCCGATTATCTTCCATAAAATTTGAGCTTGACGAACCACTTAATACAGAATGAAGATTCATCTTTACAGTGATTCTTTTATAAACACGCTTCTTTCCTAACAATTTATGCATCAATGCGAACAATTAGGTAGTAAAATAAAAAATTACCAACAACAACAGCAACGACAAAACAAATACACGCGTGGATGAATCTGAGAGTTAAATGCATGTAATACTAATGCGTACACGAGGCGAGAATTTATTGTTTTCATTGACACTACCGTTGCTATCGATTTTATCGATTTATGAATTGATAAAACAATTCCAAGCAATAGAGCATAACGGATATCAATACGCCTAGGATATACAAACGAGAAATATGATTTTGTAAATTTATTTTATATTTACAGCTCCATTTATAATTTATAATGGTGTTACCTTGACAAATATTAATTATTGTAATAATATTAAATAGCATTAAATATTTTATGAATTTTTATATGAATTTTTTATAATAAAAAATGCAATTTTTTACTTCGTAGAACATTATGCTTAGTCAGTCTTAGTATAAAACGCTTATAAATGTGCATAATACATTATAAATACTACTGACAGTTATTTTAATGAAACGATATTTAAATGTTAAAGTGTAATATAACAAAACATTCGATAACTTAAAAACTATTCAACAAATCGCATAATTGTCGCAATAGATGTATGGTAATGAAGAATAATAGCACATAGTATAATGACAATGGCATAGAGTTTTTACTTTTTTCCATTATAATACGACACGTCTGCTAATTATATATTCATATAATTATAATTATAAGAAACCTGTTCCTTATAAAGTTCATTCTCCCATTATATATAATTATATTTTAAAATTGAAATGTTATTTTAATTACAATTAAAATCGCATTAGAGCGAAGTTGTTCAACAGCGTCAAACGTCAACATTTTGTAAAAATGTGTTTAAAATTTTTTTTACAAATTAAATGTTTTGATAACTTAGATACAATATACTGAATATCATATGATAGATCGATCGATAGGCGAGATATCTTGGCATTATTTACACGATAAGTGTTAGTAAATCACTTATATCCCCAATATTTGGTGCCATAATAAAAAATTAATTTAAGTAATTTTTGAGATACAATACAATTTAATACCCCGTTATTTATTTTTAAAAAATGGAAAGATGTGCATACCTAGATAAAATTTTGTAAATATTTATGCATATTAATAATATATATTTTATTGTATTGTTCATGTAAATTTTTGGAAATCTTGAACGACGAACGTAAATAAACATTTGTAGAATGCGATGGAATAATGTAATTTAAATTAATAATGTTCATGTTGCTTTAAACGAATATTATTTATTTAGGAAAAAACAAAAAGAAATTACACATTTGTAATAATAATAATAATAATAATAATAATCTACTTCGACGATCTAGAGCAAATAATATATTGAAATATAAATTTTCTATAAATTTATATGGGGATAAATTCAAAACAATTATTAAATAATAAATAAGCTGATTACCTACATTAGTATTCGCATTTCAAACTTATTTCGTGGCTATTTTTGAGAACGTCAATTGCAATATTTAAAAATAAACTTTGCTTTTATTTCTCTTACAAAAACCTTTTAATTTGAACGTTTGTTTACTTATAATTAAGAGGAAAGTTTTACAAAATTAAATGTAAATAATATTCTTAGTTCATTAAAGTATTTAATTATGTGCAAAGTATCGATGTAAATGTTATGAAGATTTAATATTGTAATTTACTTGCGCCAACATTTTTTAACAATTTAAATCATATTATTTAATTCGTTAATTCTCAAATTTCATATAAAGTTTTAATATTGAATTTAAACAATTAAAAGTTAAGAATATTTAGCAATATTTGGAATCTTTATAGATTTTATTAGTAATACTCTCGAGGTAGAGACTTAGAATACAGAGCATATAAAATAATTTTTCTATGCAAATGTAATTTAATAGTTAATTAATCGAGTAATTATAATGCTACTCGGTAAAGCTGCAAAATTCAAAATAATAAGTTGACCGAAAATGCATAATGTCCGTGTACGCGTGGGCTTGTACAAAAAATTGTTTCATGAAATAATTTTGTTTTTTTCCCCCTCGCTTAACGAATACCAATATAATGCGAGATTATTCGATAAAATAATTAAATGATTACATGCAAGCATCATATATTTAACATTTATCCGACAACTAGGCGAATTTAATCATGTAAAAATCAAACACGTTCTTACATCCCAGATAAATCCCCCGATCATCCAAGTTTCCATCGTACGCGCGCGCACTCGCACTCACACAACAAAGGTACCTCATTCTGTTTCAAGGTAAGATAAACCCCAGGAATAAATAGCATTGAGAATTCAGTAACTCTTTTCTAGAGAGAAAGTAAAGTGCACTAATGCACCAGTCGAACACCAGACGGATTATTTTTATCAAGAAATCGAGTCACGCAACAAAGTGCGCATTCCAAGCATGCGTCCTTATATTCTCCCCGCCACCCAACCCCCGACCCCCCACCCCCCCCCCCTCCTCCTCCTCCTCCTCCTCCTTCGTATCGGTAACTTCCGATTCACTCGGATACCACGCGATTCTTACTCAGCGTCCAGGTCGGCTGCTAATTCACTGACAAATAGTGAAACGACCGGATCGACCCAAATGCCTATCGAGCCTTCCTCGCTCTAATGATCGTCACGAAGCGGACATTTGTCACGTAATGGCCGCGTTATCCGCGCGATCTCCTTCTCCTCCACGGGCATGAATTTTAAGCTCGCGACTGTGATGGAACAATTTTTCGGGTCTCTACCTGCTGGCCGAAAAATTTCCTGATCGGCCGCAATAAATCATCTTACGTATTCATCGAAGCCGCGGCAATTTGCATGGAAAAGCAGATCGACGTCGTCATGACCCAGGATTTTTATGCTCGCGCCGGGGATCGAGTGCCGAGGGACCGACACCACCCGCTGCGGGGGTCGTCCTCGCGTCGATAGCTCCATTCTTTTTTCCTTCTGACGGCGCGTGTTCCTTTTTTCCCTTCTCTTTCGATCTTACCGGTTCGTGCATGTGCAGGGCCTCGGTTTTTCTTAGGCGCGGCTACCGAGTGACAAGCGCACCTTTTGAAGAATAATGATTGAGTTGTCCGCTTTTCTTTTTATCTGCCTTGATGAAGGATAGAAATGTTGCGTACGTAAAGTTCCGGCATTTAGCTTCTGAGAACTTTTTCTTCCAACTTTAATAAATAAATCGTATCGCCAACACCGTGTCTTACGATATATTTATGTCGTATAAACATTGTTTTTTTTTTCTTTTTACCTGGAATGGAATTTGGAATAATTTATTATTGAAATACACAAGATCTGGTTATTCCTTTGACTAAAGAACTTATTTGAAAAAATTCAATTTCAATTAATAACGTAAAGAAATAGCATCCACGCAATGCTTGTTTGTATTGCTGTCAATAGCAATTTTCCTTACAAATTGTCAATAATTTTTCGTCCGTTTGTCCGTTATTTGATTACGGACAAAATACTTAAAACCAATGAAGTTTGAGAAAAGTTAATATAACTGTAAAAATAAAGTACTAAGCCTTAATAATGTTTACATAAACATATATTTATAATGAAATATAAATATCTATTAAACAATGTAATATATTAAATTCAATTTTTTATTATTTTTGACTTCAAAATATTTATTCGCTACTTTCTGATAGCACGATAATTGGTAATTGATGATCGAATAAGCTTTATGTTTTTATGTTATTCAAAAAATAATGAAAATATGGCTACGGAAAATTAAAGTCAAGTTAATTACGTGTTAACTAGAATTCTATTGTAACGAAGTGAATTTCTTTAGTTCAACTGTAGAAACTAAAATTTATTCTTTAGATTATTATAATGATAATGCTTCCTAGCGATGTCAGCTTGAATAAGAACTAAGCTAAAATCAAATCTCATTCTCATTTTGACATAAATAATGTTTATGTAGATTTAAATTAGTACTATATTAAAAGTCATTTTTATTGATTTTACAAGTGAATAATTTAAAAGGGAACATCATTAGTCATTGTTGTCACGATAGAAATAGACACAATGAGAAAATAGTAATGATAAAACCGTTATAGAAAGGCAGTTAATAAGAATTTAAAACTACATTTCAGTATGACTAACTTAATATATGTTTTTATGTAACAACTATAATTCTTCCTTCATATATTTAATTTGAGAAGAGAATTTATCACGTAAAACATATTTAAGGTTTAATGATAAAAGCTACGAGTTTTTTTTTTAGATTAATGTACTGTTCTTTTTCCTTCTTTCATTTCTTTTTCAAATAATATGCATAAATTTATAATGAGTTTGATTGTATTTCATATTTAAATTGAATGAAATATATTCTTCATATTATTTCTCCTGTAATTATGCATAATGTCAGTATAATAGCTATAAAATGCTAATAATTAAATATTTCAAATAAATACCCAGGTTTATTCGAATAATTTATCCATGCATTAATAATGTTTAATTTCTTGGATGACTCTTCGAAAAGGCCTTCAGGTGAATTATGATTATCGAATGATAATTTAAAATCAGAGTGCATTAAATATTTATGCCAAATAACATTATCATATAGCATTAAAAGAAATAGTTTAAAGCTCATTTTAAATGTATTACCGTAACACTTGCACAGTTCAGTTCATTAAGATATAAAATATTTATTTATTCATATTGCTCATAGGCTTTGGAATTAAAGATAATTGATTAATCTTTTATATTTTTATTATGATTTTGATGCGCAAAATGTCATAAGGTGTGTAAAATTTTTAATGTAAATATGGTAAAATAGTAAGTTTAGTTATCTAAATTTGTAGGGAGATAATAATTAATTGCTTTCCCTATTGAATCCGCGGATATTTCAGGAACCTTGAAAGACTAAATTATAACCTGATAATTACAGTAAGTCTATAAATTATCTGCTTTATTGAACGTTAAATATCGAAATGTTTACTCGATTGTATTTTCCTCTTTCATTGATGAAAAAATCAACGTTTTTAAGGATGCGGACGATTGGGTAGAGAAAAAATTTTTTTTTACACAAATTCATTTATCTTTATTCGTCTGTATAACGTATATTTAATTAATTGATAATATTTATGAATAATTTATAAGATATATTGAAATTTTATTGTATATTATGATAAACGTTGTTATTAAAAAAGTATTAAAACTATGGACTATTATAATGATCGATAAAGTTTCAATTTTCTATTTATTTTGTAGGCATGTCCGTAAAAGCTGAAAAAAAATATCAATGAAACGCAAAACAGCAAATGTGAGTTAAAAAATATTGTTTACAACTTAATAATGCAAATAACTAATTTTCAATTTATATCTGAAATTTCATTTGTATTTTAAGCGAAGTGGAAGTAAAGACACAAGTATCGGAAAATAATCTTTATAGTAAAAATGGAAAAGGGAAAGCATCAAATTGTTCAATACTTAATGCATAGTTCTATTTCATAGAAAAACAGTTGTTTTTAATTTTATGTTTTGTTTTCTCTATTTTTATTGAATAATATTAGATAATATTATTCATTGAATAATATTAGACACTGTTAAAATGATAAACTGATATTATAACAATGTAACGCGAAATAGATAATAGTACATTGCAAACCGAATGAGTACGTTGCCATCGTTTATTACACTTGCGTTGCCCCCACTTCTTCTTTTACAATCAATTCCATATATTCCCTTATTTATGTGAAATATGGCAATATTGTATTATATTTGTATTAGCGGTATAATAATTTTGAGACAGTCTAATCTCATAAGTAGGTGACAGTTGTTATCTTCCCAAGGAATACAATGTCTACAAAGAAGAATTTACGATCTTCAATTAATAATAACAGAAGCGACGAAAAGCGGCTCGAAACCCTCGAAAGAACCCACAAGGTGGAGCCGCGGCACTTGACGCGCGCCAGCATAATTAATCGATCGAAATGGAGTGCTGTGCACTTGGGTCGCTCGTTCGTGAAAGAAAAAAAAAAGGCCGAAGCGAAAGTTCTAAACAGGCGAGGGCATCGGCTTAATAAATTTAATGAAAAATGCACGATAAGCCGTAGCTCACTCGCGCAAATGTGACACTGGCATTGTTTCGATTATTTCTCGAGCAGTTAAGCGACTGGCGGGTTGATGGGTGGGTTGGACGTGAGAGGGGGTTGGGGAGGTGGAGGAGGAGGAGGAGGAGGAGGAGAGGTTTTTGCCTAGCTGTGCAATTACGTAGCCAGTCTAATATCGTCCGCGGAATCGCCGCTGGGATGTCCCATTGTGTCCCAGTGTATATAGATACGTCCTCTCTAACGACCTCTTCTTTCTTTCGTTCCCAGTGGTTTTTTTGCATCGCGGTTATGGCGTGACTGTTTCTTTACTTTTCTCGGTAAAATAGCCGCACTTCTTGCGCCCGCTGAAAAGCTTTGTAGTTATGAAGAAATAAGGCAGAGTATCGCCAGACAAATGTGTATTTTGACCTTAGCTGTGGTGAGCAAAATGTTTCATTGTAATGGATAATTAAAGTCGGGCAAAAAAATTAGTGATACTATTGTCTTTGACTTGGCTACATTCGAAGACGTAAAATGGAATTGTTAGAACGCAGCATTTGAAACGACCGTCTGTTGTTCTCTAAACTAGAAGAAAAAAAGAAAAGAAAAAATCATTTTCTGTCTTTTGTGAAAGTGAATTTTCTACTTTTTTAGAAATTTTCTAAACTATGTTTATGCGCAGTTGTTTCCTTTTTAACTTCATTTTGTAATTTAACGTATTCAAAGTTTACTTAACGGAAAAGTAAATTATCAAGTATATTTAATAAAAGCCGAAATTGCTACAATATTATCGTGTTATTATTTTAAAATATGTATAAATTTTTCTTTGACCTAAATGTATTTAAAAGATAGCTTTAACAATCAATATAATTTTAATTTTCCATTCTTTTTTTCAAACTTAATAACTTAATAATAAAACAACAGCATTTATAAACTGTTTATATCTTGTCGTTAGAATCATTTCTAACCTACCATTTATAATTTTACTTTTTCTTTAAAGAATAATTCAATGGTGACTCAAGCAATACACACACACATATATATATATATATATATATATATATATATATATATATATATATATATAAATGAGCAAATGCACTGCTCTGCTCAGTCGGGTGAAAAGTTTTCACCTTTTCCAGTAAAGTGTTTCATCTAAAAGGCTGTGATTTGGTACACAGTACTCACTTAAAAAAGTAAAAAAAAGCAATAGTTTTCTCATATTTGAAGTATATATTAATATGCCAGTTGTACGATGATGATATACATTATATTTGTTTTATTAATTTGGCATTGAATGCCATCTATCTTTTATAAAATTATTTACAAATAACCTGTATTTACGATCTCATTAATACTGAATTTCAATCAATTTTTAGCAGATTTTAAAAATTAGTATATAGCGATCTATTGATTTAATTGAGCATAAATTTAAATATAATCTCAACCGAGAGGAATCGTTACTACATTTTTCCGAAGCATGTTCAACTTTGAAAGAGAAAAGAGAAAAAGAAGAAAGGCACGAGCGATAATTATACGTATGGCCGATAGTATGCCCGAGAGGCAACAAAATGCAGTGGCATGTGGTAAAAAAAGTCGTCACCCCCGTTATCCGATCTCACATCAGGCAGGCCGATCATTCACATTACAGTAGTCGAAACAAAGGCTCCCCGATCTTCCGAGATACAGGACTCAAAATATTTTTCCGCACCTGTCGGCCTTATATCCTCCCGCGCCTTCGCACACAAATTATCCCTCGTTCAAGTCGGGCGCGCGATCGCCTGGATTGCTTGGCCAATGGACTGGAGGGAGAAAAACAGAGAAATAAGACACGGGGGTGGTGGTGGTAATGGCGGCGGCGGTTTCGGTGGAGACGTATGACGTGGGGAGGCGGAGGGTGAGGAGGGGGGTGACAAGGAAGAACAATGCCGCGTTATTATTTGCCTCGCGAGGAAGCGCTAAATCATCTTCCTTATCTGATTGTCCGCGAGATATTTCTTTCAGCGCGAAGAGTCGCAGGAGGTAAAGCCGCCACTTCTCTTTTCATTTCGTCCTCCTTCCTCTCGTTCAAGACGCAGCTTAAATTATTGGCAACGTTAATATATAATGTAGTCTAATAGAATCGTCGACTTATGCGCCCCGAAGCCGATACGTACATTACGTATGCATATATGCGCCCACGAGTTGGTACGCGCCGCTGCCAGAGAATTAATATTTATATACTTTAGCTGATTTATTATCGGCGGGAAGTCGGAGCGTTTATAATTGTTGCAGAGCGCCGACAGTGCATAGGAATGGCCGTAGTCCCTGTCCTGGCAATTAATTTCATGGGTTCGATTTTCGAAAAACAACTCAATCTAGCCATTAAATTTTCACTGGCATTACGACTTTGTGGATTATGCCATTTTTTGCCTTCGTCCCTCCGCCCCCCCTCCCCCTCAAACCCCACAAAACCTCACTTCCCGCCGTCCCACGTCCCACTAACATTCCCCGCCCTTCCCCTCACCGCCCCTGCTCCTCGGCGCCTTTTATTGGTGTGGATATGTCAGGCAGGGCGGGGCAAAAAGGACGCGTATGAATTCGATTCGCTTTCCCTTTTGCGAAAATCCATGTAAGTATTTAATTATGCCGCTGGAATATTTATGACGCTCGAGAATTATGTGTAATGGCGTGAGAATGTCAAATCAAATGCACCGTTGTCGTGTTCATATTTTACATTCTAGTTGGAGCATTACGTTATGGAGAATGTTACGCGATAGGGGAGATCGGATCAAATTGATCCCTCTTTTCGATTTTTCAGTTTCTAGGGCTTATGGTTTCGTTTATTTCGAAGTTATGAAACTAGAATTTTTTATTTTTTATTTTTGTTTTTTTTTTTGTTTTTGTATGCCACCTTGCGCTACGCTATTTATGATGAAAAATGAACGGTATTTTTAAAATTGACGTTATGCAGTGAATATTATATTTTACAGTAATTTAACAGGCTGACTAAAGCTGGACAAGGTAGTCTCCCGAGATGATTTTGTTCTCACTATTGTTCTTAAGCTAAAAGTTTATCTGCTTCGATAACAGTTCTGTTACAATTTACCATGTAAATCAATTTATTAATTACTGTACCGGTTCTTATTTTATTTTTATAATAATATAATTGCAGGTAGCTACCGATAGTCGATAGGAGGGAGTATTTTCAAATAATTTTACATACTTGTGTTTCAAAAACTTTATTAATTCGTGCTCCAGTGGCAATTGTAGCCGAACATTGAAATAATTTAATAATTCTAAGATAAAAAATGTATACGAGAACTTGGATTTCATTTAATCATGAATTTTCAAAATTTTAAAAGACATGGCATGGCAATGTTCACTTAACTCGCGCCTCCTTTGTAGCTTATTCCATTAAATTGAAAATGAATTTCGCACTCCGACAAACGGGTCTTCTCGTGACACATTCTTCCCCTCTGAGCACATAATTTTAGCGTAACGCAATCAAAAACGTACTATTAAGCGCAAATGCATCAAATGGGCAAAATTGGCCGACAGGAAATTTGGGAAATTCAAAGAAAGACGATCGGAGCGTCGGGCTTTTAGCGATAAATGCATTTGAATAGGACATGTTTTTGAAAGATCGACGGGTAATTTGGTGCTGCGCTTTATTTACACTTTGGCTCGCTTTACCTACAATAACAGCGACACGTCAGATAAATTGAAGCCTAGCCATCTCTCGATGACCACGAATTGTAGTTAGAGTGGAGAAAAAATTTGTCAGCCCGGTTGCAGCGCATGACGAGCGCGCAATAGTGAATTTCATTTAATTCGAGATCTAGAAAATGGGAAAAAAAGAAAACAAAATCGATGGTAAGCGAGTACGCCATCTTACTTTAACTTCCTTCATTTATTGTTATAAAGAGAAGCGCTTGCCGGCAACTCAACGGCCAATAGAAAACTCAATTAATCCGGGATAGGCAGGATAAAAATTCAATAGCAACTTTTCGAACTAAGGAATGAATCCTCGTTCGCAGCTCTTTGGTTTCATCCAACGTCATTATATATCATGAGAGGGCTGGATTGGCTCGTGCAGCGCTCAACTCCCATGCGCACCGTCGTTCCTTAAAAACCAAAAAACCAAAAAGAAACAAAAAAAAAAAAAAAAAAACCAAAAAGAAACAACAAAAAAAAAAGCCAAAAAAGAAACAAAATAACGAAAAAAAGAAAACAAGACAGCAAGGAAGAAAAAAGTTTTGCCACGTCGAGCGAGAAATCGCGCGCGCACATATCTCGTCGCGAGAAACGCAACGTATCTAATTAAAGAAAGCTTCCGCGGCCGCCGGTAATTGCCTTCTGGCCGACGATATTTATTGCTTCCTTCGACGAAAGCGCAATGCTTTCCTCCTCTCGTGCCCCCCCCCCCTCACTCTCTCATCCCTCCCGCGATTACCACCCTCTCCCCGCTGACCGATCGTTCGGGGCTGGTTGAATGTTAGCGACGGGCGGGGTAGCGAAGGCAGGGGCTGCTCTCTTTGGCTCGGGTGTGCTTTAAAAAGTTTTTCGAGTGTCGAAAGCGAAGGCTTTAATAAACCCGCTTGTTTGCTATTTACACAACTTTTCCGGCTGAATAAAGAGCTAATTGTGCCTCCGTTACGAGGGCTGAAACTCGCTTAATGAACAACCTCGAATCGAAGATTTCCAGAGACCCGCTTTTTATTTCCGGCTCGTGCCGGGCGGGATTGCCTTTGCCGTCGGTGCAGTGGAGGTGCCGCTGCAAGACTCCGTTATAACTCCGACGAGAGTTTACGAGATGTTTAGTTTGCCGCTCGAGGGAGACAATTAAAGGGACACGGCGACTGTAAGTAGAGTTCTGGATAGCGTCTTGTGAAATTCGCAGATTACTACGGCGCATGGAATTGCAATTTCTATTTTTTTTTTGTTTTGTTTTTTGTTTTTGTTTCTTTTGTTTTTTCTTGCCATTGTGCCGCCTTTAGATGCGCTTGCATTCCTCCATTCCTCCAGAGTACTTAATAAGTAAGCGCGGACCATTCTTGAGCAATGAAATGGATATACACTGTTGTATTTATTAAAAAAAAAAATATAATTAATACGTTGGCTCGCGCATAAAGTCAATCTTGTCGGATGAGGCCATGAGATTAATTGGTATATGAAAGGACTTTCATAATCGATATTAATTAAATTAATGAAAATTTTATCCTTGTATCGATGCTTTTTTAATTGGCGCCGCATTGTTTAAATTCACCGGCAGAGAATTATTGCAAAATGTCAACAATTTTTTTTCTTCTTTTATTACATTGCGGTATATGTTATTAATTTGTCTTTTAAAATGCTTGTCCCTTTGATTGGAATCGAATGGATTTTAATTTTTAATCATTTTTAACGATGGATCGTCGAGTGGAGTTCTCTCCCTCTTTTTTTTCTCGGCTTTTTTACTTTTTTTTTTTTTTTTTTTTTTTTTTTTTTTTTTTTTTTTTTTTTTTTTTTTTTTTTAATTTAATATCATCTAATTTATCAGACTTGGTAAAGGCGCAAAGTATGTTTAAAATGGAAAATCTAACTTAAAACAGACGGCAAAAAGAGTTTGCGCTAAACCGACATACGTGACGTACGAGCCTAACCTTGAATGAAAATGTAATTACTGCATATTGCAGGAAAAATCGTGAATTCGCGAAAGAATATTCCATTGAAAAAATTGCATTAATGTTTTATCTGAAATATAGAGTCAAGCCGAGTGAAGGTAATGGTCAATAGCGATTTACGTCTATGAATTTCATCTCGTAAAAAACCCACGTGTGTGTCTTTTACCTCGTTTATTAAACGAGGTCCCTCGCAGAGATTATGTAAAATAATTCAAGAAAAGCATTTAGCTATTAGACGTAATAAATAATTGGACACGAAGCGGTTGGATTAGATTTTTTATGAGAACGCGCGACGCTTGTAAGATCATTAGTGTCGTCCATTCCTCTCACATCGAGGAAATATTCTTGGTGCAGATGCGCGTAAATAAAATTTGACGAAGGTTTAAATGGTGTGGTGGTGGGACGGAGGGGAGCAGCGGGTACCTTGCCAGTGATTAGTTAAAGGTAAACCAAAGATGGCGGCACATAGAATGAAGATTAAAAAAGAAGAGCGTGAGAAAAAAAAAGAAAAAAGGATAGATACTTTGTATTAAGTCAGAGCAGGGGAAAAACGAGTGTATCGGGAGTGCGCGTTTATTTTCTATTGCAACATTCGCCACGTGTAAATAGTTTGCAAAAGTTGGGTTGAATTTTTCTCTCCTCTTTGGCCGAAAGAGATATACGTATCCGAAGCACAGTTCTACAAAAGTTCCACCCTCCCGCCCCGTCCCTCCCCACCAATCTAACGGCCAGCTTCAACTTTGTCTCCACTCGGCGAAGAATTTCAGTATTTAATGTTTGATATATAAATATGCATTCTCGTTTCATCGAAAGTGCTTTACATGATAAATTCCCATCGCTTCGTAAATAATGTTGATGTAAATAGGAAAAGTGTTATTTACATACAATCCGAATTCAAAAACTTATTTCTTTTGGAAGAGAGAAGTGAATACACGTCTAAGCTTATAAAATATTATTTACATTAGTCAAATTCAAAATAGTTGAATATAAAGCCATTTTTTAATTTAATATGTATAGCTGAACGAGAAGAATCGCGAAAAGGACAAAGCGCTCCGCTTAAAATATTTTTCTTAAATAATACAATTCAAAGTTAAGTCAATTTTTCATTATGCGACGTATGCAACAGAGGCATCACTTTTCCTTACCTTATGTTGCACTTAATAATTTCCTTACGATAGAAATAACTTCACTTGCATATAATAAATATTTTTAATATAAGCGGCACATTCTTTAATAAGTTATGTAGATTGAAAATGTAATAATTGCACATACCGTATGGCATTTGAATTGCTTAGCGGAAAGAAATGTTTATTTCCAGATGAATATTTGTGTCTGGTGAAAGCAGGATTTCTTTCAACAATATTCTTATATGAGGATATGAGGATATGGGGGGGGGGGGGAGGAGAAAAAATGATGAAAAAAAGAAATAAAAAGAACGGGAGAAAAAAAAACGATTCCCTTACATTTTTGACGAATAAACATTCGACTAGCTTTTAAAATTTTGGACTTTAGAAGTATTTTGAAAATAACACTTTATCGGTCGTGTAATTCTTGCCATCCGTCAGCGCCTCATAAATTTAAACTCTGGCGCCTCGAAAAATCCAAAATCCATCAACGAAATAGAGAAGCCATAGAGAGAAGGTGAGTTGGGGATAAACTACAAAAAGGAGAAGAGACACGAAAATTATCGGCTGCGAGCTATAGCGTTTAATCGAAATAAAAAGTGTGGGATTTGCACGAGTCCCCGTCATAGCGACGCACAATGTCGCTCTCAGCTCGATCAAAAACACTTTGTATATATTAAGCGTCCCTCTCAATGTACATCATCGCGTCGCGCGTGCATGAAGACTCACTTTTGCAAATTGAATGCGAAAACGGGGAACAGATTCTCGGCCGTAAGAGAATTGATTACGATCGGAAGGTATATATAATACGGGCGGAGTAAGGGTGAGGGTGAGGGTGAGGGTGAGGGTGAGGGGGGGTATAGTGGTTGTAGTGGCGGTAGTGTGGTGAGGGGTGAGGGGGGAGGTGGTTAGAGGAGAGAGGCGACAAAATAAAATATACAAGACGGAGCTATGAATGAATGACAAATCGTCACGCGCGACTTTGGATGAGAAAAGCTACCAAAGACAAAAATCCATGAAAAGTAAGTACATTTTTCACGAATAACAAATCAAGCCATTAGAAATTTCTAGCCGTTTGGGAGTGTGTAGAAGAGGAGGGCGCCTCAGCAGCTCGATGTCACCGACGTCGTAATCGAACGGCTCGAGGGTGAAATAAAGATGGGATTGACCGAGCTTTTAACGTCATGTTCGCACGACGCTAATAACCGAGAGTACAGATGTGGCTAAATTGTATATACGTTTGAATGACGTCAAAGAACATGCAATATGCTAGTTTGTTTTTTTTTATTTATTTTCTTTCTTCCTTTCTTTCCTTCTTTTTTGCTTTTTAGGAGGGGAAGTTGCGCTCTAGATGTATGGAAATCGAGGGGTGAATATTTTTCGATGTGATCAAGTGTTTTAGTGCCCTTCGCTAGATACGATAAAATCCTGTTATTTTATTTCGGAGTTTGTTGATGAGAAATATTATACGAAGGTCTATTGTTCTGCACTCTATACGCCGTAGTTATGTCTCCGTTATAAAAGCGGCATGAATCATAATGCATTTTTTATGCCTACTGCATTGCGGTAATGCGACTGAGAATAATGTTGCAGCTTTGTGAATTTTAATAAATTAATCCTACTTTGGAAAAACTGTCGGTTTCTCTTAGCCTCGTTCGCGTTGAATTAAAATAATTTAGGAAAACGCATAGAGACGCCTTGCGGGATGTGAGATTATGCCAAGTATTTTCATCGGATATTCCTATAATCTGGTGTAATTGAAAAACAAGCGCACAAAGTGTATATCAAATACTTTCAAAGCCATTGGATATTTTTGCGAATCCATAAAGCTAACGCTCGAAAGCACATCTGCTTATTTCGCTTTTTCGAAATTGCCATCCCGCACGAGCGCGCTTCCAATCTCCCGGATTCAATTACTGAACTTTCATTGAAGATCATCGTCCCTTTGCCGGGGAAACCCGCGCTAGACCATCCGTACGCTGCTTCGTCATTGATATCTACCCCCCCCCCCCCCCCCCGCCACCACCACCACCACCATCGCCGTCCACACGCGCCACGGTCACCGTCGCCAAAACTCCACTGAAATTCCATTGTCCGTGTGTCACTCGATAACAGGTGCCTCTTCCGTCCGCACAGACACGCGCAAACACACAGTGCCCCATACAGTGCATGTCGAAATTTGCCATACATCGCTATGGTCCAGTCGTCGAGTGTAAGCTGATTATCGTCCGTGCGCTCGCGACGCGCAATTTCGCGACACGTCCGCTTTTCGAATTAGCGCGCGAAATGGCACTTAGAGCGAATATTCGCACGCGAGCTTACATTATTTAATGTGGGAGAGCTTCAAAAGAGCCGATATCGTCAAGCTTCACCCTCCCTCTCCCTAACATACGCACGCATGCGCGCCCACACACACACACGCACACACAGGATCTCTCTCTCTCTCTCTCTCTCTCTCTCTCTGCCTATATATATATATATATATATATATATATATATATATCCATCTCTCACTCACCCTGTTGATTTCTTTCACATGGTGTAATGAATAATCCGCTCGGTAGAATGGAACTTTTTATTTTCTCTATTTTATTCTCTATACCACGTTGTCCTAGTAAGTGACTTTATAAGTGAGCTATATTTTAATTTCGCTCCCCCCCCCCCTCGAGATTTTTTTTTCTTCCATTCTGTTGATGCCCTTTATGCTGCTGGTAGAGTTTTGGTAGAATTTCGCGCTTTTGGAAAGTGAAGGCAAAATGTGATTTAGCTCTGCCAACTACTTTTTGTCGGATACTGTACGGATGATCATTTTTCTTTTTTTAAAAGACTGGACTGCCCTTTAAACGAATCGCAAGGAACTTTTGCTCGTTCCCTCTTCGCTGGCAAATCCAACGTGGACGCAAAGTCGAAATTTTCAAATGAATCGCGTCCTTCAACCGAGATAATATTGTAATGTCATACAAATGAAAGTTTGATGAAATATTGCGCTTAAGATTGCTGTTAGCGCGTCGGTTATTATGAACGATACATTTTAATCTTCGAAATGATAAATTACCTACGCTTAAGTACTGCGAATTTCAAACGACCTTCAATACGCTGCAAGGAATACTAATTTAAATGTAGATTATGCCTTAATAAATAAGAAAAAAAAAAAAAAATTAATGGAAATAGTATTTATGCTTGTTATCATGGACGTTTAGTAAGATCTAAATTTCATAATGACTTAGACCTGTAGAAAATGTATAAAAAAATATTAAAATTAAAATCGCAGAAATTGATGTAAAAATCAAATTCAAAGTTGAATTGTGTTTTTTAAGTAAATGTTCGAATATATTAAGATTCAACATTAATGAATTTTATTGCTCTACTCTGTCAAAATACTGGTGATACCCACTTGCTGAATGCAACAATGCAGCTGTTAATTTCTTGTATGTTTCTTATATGTTTCATGTATATCTTTTATAAAATAATAATAATGTTAATAATAATTAAAAAAAAAAAAATAAAATAAAAAAAATGCATTCCAAATGTAAGTAATGAGAGCGGAGGATTAAAAGAAATTTAAGATGGTTAGTTTGAAATACAATCCGGCTTACGTAGTCAAGTGACTAAGCATTTACGTGTAATTGGTATCGCATACATTGTTGTTAAATAATTTCAATTTTACATGTTGTAAATTCGATGAAAAGAAATTTATCGAATGTAAAGTAGTAGCGATAACATCTAAATTATGTATATAATAATATTATTGTACTACATTATTAATTGCTCATGAATATTATTTGGATCATTCGGTGGAAAAGAATAAAAAGAATAGATTTGTTGAACAATGTTAATCTTTGCATAATCAATATATAATAACAGGCAAGGACAATTCGACAATGTATGTATAACGCGAAAAGCTTGATTAGGTTGATTATTAATGAAAATACAAATTATTACAAGTGTATATCAAACCAGTTCCGAATTCATTCAATTTTAAATAGACTTTTGTATTCAATATTAAAAGATATAATTCAGCTACATCATTTTTGTATAAAATCCATTTCGTTTACAAGAAATATTACAGCGCGTAATCAATTTTGTACTAAAGCTACGTGAAATATAACGTGTTAAATGTTTATTTGAGTAAAATATTTTACACGAGATATAAAATTTACGATTGCAATAATAGCAAAAATTTATAGGCATCATTTATTTAAATATTATTTTTATCAGCATTTTATCGATACCCATTCGAAGACTGTTTTTCATAAGCGAAACTTAGTTAATTCCAGTATTTAGAAAATTTATAATAACTTTTATTTTAACAATTTTTTCACATTACAAACGAATAAATTTTGTGAACAACGATAAACTAAACTAAATGCTGTTTGTGCCGATACTTGCAGCAAACTTTTCAAATTTCCTCTCCAATACCACAGAGAGCATTCCTTTTATATAGTTTAAAGCAAATATTTAACGTGACGGATCCTGTACGATAACTTCAATTATGAATAATATTTAAATACATTATTGTAAAGTTATAATTATAATACGCCGTTTAAAATACAAATCTGAAAGTCCCCAATACCGTGTATTTGTAAGTTTAACTCGATGATTCGCTATCCCATCGGGGCCCACGAAATTTGCTAGTAAAACTTAAAAGATCGCGAATGTATTTTGCTGCATTTTTGCCGTAGCAAACGCAAAGTTTTGCTTGTGCTAGCCTGAATAATTCTTGATTCCATATCCTTTAGCCTTCACTTTTCCGTGTACTATAGGAGCGTTCGTTGCCGCGTAAAATTCAATCGAAGCAATTCAATCGATTCAAGAATTGCATTGCATTCCACCACCCAAGGCCTTTAATTTCGAGCCGAACAACAATTTATTTTGCGTATCGTATCAATTGCTCGCAGCTGCACGGCTGGACGCATGAAAAAAGACGAATAAACAATCATCGAACAAGCCGCTCTACGATACCTACAATTTTTACAAAAGATTGCGTAACGATTTATCGCTGGACAAGTTGTAACTTCTTTCGCCCTCCTTCGCCGATCCAGCCGCATCTCCGCAAATCCATTAAAAGTACGCGCTAACATTCGCACAACATAGCGCTAACGCATAAGCGACTGCAAATTACTAGCAGAAGGGAAAAAAGAAAAAAGGTAACGAAAAAAAAAAAAAAAAGAAAAGAAAAGGAAAAAAAATACGTTAACGAGGGGCGCGCGTGCTTGCAGCTCGGTTGGGAAAAAAATGCAAATAAAAATCTCGTTCCCCAGGCATTGGCACCGTTAATGCGGTTACACGCAACTATTGGCGTGAGTTTTTTTAAAGGCTTGATTATTGGTACGAAAACGACAATTATTTCGATCGTATCAGCGGGACGTTGAAGAGCAGCTCACGCGACAATTGAGCGGCCATATATGCGACGCTTAAGTTTAATAATTCGTGCGGGAGAATCGAGACGCGAAGGAAGGCTGGGACCGGGGCTTAGTGTGTGTGTGTGTGTGTGTGTGTGTGTGTGTGTGTGTGTGTGTGTGGGAGAGAGAGAGAGATAGATAACCGAAACAGATAAAAACTCTGATAAAAAGTTTGTAAAATTAAAAGTATGAACGGCGTGCATTTTTTTAATGTGTCAATTATCATATAATGGGTGAGCTGAGGAAAAAGCTATACAAATTACTGGGTTGCACTGGAATTCAAGATATCTAGACCGATCGAGGAGATGAACGATAATATTAAATTGAACTTAAAGGACGTAGAATGTATTTGGGATTAATTTCTGAATTAGTACGTTGCCGAATGATTATGTTGTTGAGGACTAGTTGATTGTAGAATTTTTTCACATATTTCACGTATGATTGCAGCGATATGCACAGCCGGACGGTAATTCGATATGATAAGTTATAAAAGTTTTGTCGGTAAAGACGGGAAATGAATTTTGAAAATTTTTGATTACGAAAATCAGGTAAATACGTGCGGATAAAAATATCCATTCCAAATAGCGAAATTGTTTAAACGTTAAAAATTCTAAAAATTAAAGCGTTTGAAAAGGTAAAAAATAAATTTCCCTCTCGCAAGAATAATTGTATCTTTCGTTTATTAAATATTCCATTCCATAGCTCAATCCAGTAAATTTTGCTTTAAAGTTAAGTCACGTCTACATTAATTATAACGATGTAAGATACAATCGCTCCTGGAAATATAATACATTCGAGTACATCATCTCCAGAAAAGTCTAAAAATTATATTATCTACCCTTTGGTTAATAAATATTCCACGTTTTAAATAATCGTTGGGAATACGAATGGTCTTTATCACTTTGTTTGTTATGCATTACTAATAATAAGCTTGGCTTTTAAATCCGCCAGTCGGAACTAAATTTCAAACATTCCCTAATTCAGCAACATCTTTATTATGATAGTATCCTCTATTATTGTTACTATTATTATTAGAATTATCATTATTATTATCATTATCATTATAATAATAATTATTATATACCGAAGGCAATAATAATATAAATTATTATATTACTACTTTGTTAATATTAAGGATATAATAATATTGTGCTATTAAAGTAATTGTATGCTTGGGCTTAAATTTATGCTTAAATAATATGCTCGATATAATGCCGTTAAATAAATTTGAAATTATTTGTTAATGCACATTAAATAGTAGGTGAGTAGACCAATACTGACAAAATGATGGACAAATAAGCTTGCAGCCATAAATAATCCTGCTTTCATCAATAATCTCTTTTCATCAAGTGCACAGTGTGCGTTTGTGGTCGACGTTAGCGACGAGGATCTAAGCAGCAATGAAAATGAGCGATTACATTGAAGTCCTGTGCAATGGTCCTGTGCAATGGTCCTGTGTAATGCGCGTTCTCAAGCGAATATCATTTCATTTCAAATATCAGTTATTGACAAATACGCAAGTAATCGTAAACTAGCGTATTAGGAGAGCGTGAAGACATTTGAAAGTGACATTTTGCAAGGACATATTATAAACTAAATCGATCGATTAAAGCTGATTATATTGTGTAAAAATGTGGAAGAGAGAACGTAGTAGGTGACTAGTTAATATTCTCTATAGCCAAACTTGTTTGATGGAAGAAAATTTAATAATAATTTTGAGGTAGTGGAAGTATTAGGAAAAATATTTATTTAAACTTTCGAGGTAACAATGCTTTTAAAATATTTATAATCACTCGTAATTTCCTTATTTACTTTATTACGTTTATTTTCTTTATATCTGTATTATTTCTATTCTATATCGTAAATCAGCTCAAAGCATTTATTAACCGAATACAAGATTAGTGTCAAAACATTAAATTCCATATACTACGAAATAGACTAAGATTGTATATACATGTAATTACAATATTATACGTACTAATTATACTCTAATATTATTTCTGAATGCAACATTAAGCTTATAATTTGCTATCTACATCACATTTATTAATGCTTTGATAATTACGATAAAGCCAAGTGAGTTAATACTTTGAAGACATATAAGTGCCGGTGATGTTAGATAGTACTTGGTCTTGTCCAAGTTAAAAATAATGAGAATATTATTACGAAGAATTATTATAGAAAACACAAAAAAATAAAATAATAATAATAATATTAATAATAATAATTAAAATAAAATTTTTCAAACATTATTTTTCATTTATATGGAATAAATGGAATTTATTGCAGTACTATTACTATTTATACCATATTTATAGTTAAAGGTCAACAGAAACTCCGTTGCATAACATAATATCGGGCTTTCTGAATTTATAGATGAAAAACTTTTACTTAATCAACAATTCATGCAATGGCTTGAATTTATAAATTTTCATAAATTTATTTGATTCAGCGATTTATTAATTAATTTATTTATTTATTTAATTATTTTTCATTCAATTCAAATTTTAATTAACTCTTTCATTTTTCAAGCATTGTGTTTATGTAAAAATAAAGCAGAATTATTGAAAAAAAAGCCGATTTTATAGCCTCGTATAAAATATATTTTTCAACTTCAATTTTCTTATAAAAGCCATAATAACAAATAAGTATGTGAGTCATTGTAAAGATATTATCTATTTAAAAATTTTACGCTATAAAATATAATATATCAAGTTTTAATGGGTATTAGCAAAAAATTACGTGTAAAAGTTATCGTATATATTAGTGATAAAGTTATTCGAAACTTTTATGGTATAGCTGGAGCACAATGTTTTTATAATTTATAATTATCGTTAGGTTTTGCTTAAAAAAAAAAAAAAAAAAAAAAAAAAAAAAATTAATTCGAAAAGTCTGCAAATACAAATTGATTTTCATTTGTGAATTTTATAATTATGAAATTAATTGCATAAATCATATTGTGATATTAATACATTGAAGTTTAAAAGCTTAGATTTAACATTAATATAAATCTGTATAATTTAATTTCCTTCCACGTTCTATGGTATAAGTATTAAAATATCGAGAATAGCTCTAATAATTTTCCATTTGATTTTCAAACATAATTGTTGACAAAATAATGCGCAAACGCGATAAGATAAAAACCAAGAATGTGCATTATCGTTTATATAATAACATTTTTTCTCTCTCTTTATACATCACTTATTATAGTATTTGAATTTAATTTTATTAAAACAATGTACGTACTGCGAGTCTGAATTTTAAATATAATTCAATTTAATGTATAATAGAGATAAGCGACAGAAAAATGCATCGAATTGGATGTAGCAATAGATTACCGATCACTATCTAATTTTATAAAATCATAATTATCTCTTTCATCTGTCATTTTTCATAGATGATAATCCAAAATAAAATGAGAATCGCTCCTTCCTTTGCAAGTAAAAATCCGACGAAAGTGTGGTCATCGAAGCAAAAAGATAATTCCATAATTGCACATTCGAAAATTCGTATTGACCCGCGTGGCACGATTCTTCCAATATAATTCCAATGCAAAAAATAGCATTATAATCAGAGATTAATTTAGTTGAAAATAAAAGAAATTCACGATTTCAGCCTATCGTTTTAATTCTTATGCGAGCGCTTTTCATTCAATTGGTAAGGAAGTAAAAATTGTTTCCAATAATTACCGAGGAAATACCGAGGAAATACTTTCTTTCATACGTCCATTTATCGTAGTTCAAACGCCGCCGACTTGACTTTCTAATCCAATCATTCATCGCATGCCCGAGGAAAAAACATCGGCGCGGAAAAAAGCATCAAAAGCATCGAGGGCGGGACTTGGTTAAAGATACGACGTCGCGGAACTCCTGAAAATCAAGGGAACACAAACTCGGACTGTAATGCCTGTAGTACGTAAGTAACGATCGTCCCCTAATTTACGATGCGACCGCGGGCGGAAAATTGAAATCGCGGCTCGAATGAAAACAGAACAAAAAAGCGGCCAAGAGAAGGGGGCAAAGTCTGCCGGCGGCGAAACCTCAACGGAGCATAATTATTTGCGGTCCGGGAAATCGGCGACGCGCGTATAATTCTGAAAACCGCAATTAACGCGTCGCCCATAAACGACAGGTCAGCTGCATCCGCAATGATTCCTGCGCCCCGTCCGTTGCAGGCACGACTCTCTCTCTCTCTCTCTCTCTCTCTCTATCTCTCTCTATCTTTCTCTATCTCTCGACCTTTCCTCACCCCACGACACTTCACTCATTTTCATCTCGGTGTCATCGGGTTGGTCGCACTCATTACGTTTCACATACGTCGTCGCCCTGATTTTATTTTATCGGTGTTGAAGCGCCTTCATTTTTCCTCGCGTCATCTCACTTTTTCATTCTCTCTATCACTTTTTCTTTTTTTTTCTTCTTCAAGTTAACACGCGCTTATGGTTTTCGCGACACATTGATGAGTTATTTAAACGTAGCCGTATTTAACGAGAGTGACATTTTTAAAGAACGGAGAGGAAAATGTTGAGGTGCCCCGTAACGAGTATCTTACGTATTCAACTCGACGATTTTGCTCCAAATAACTTAATGTCAAATGAAGTTTGCTTGATTATAAATTATAGATTTAATTGTACTGATTGTATTACTATAGCTCGGTTTGCATTGGTTTTTGTTTGTGCTAAATATTTTCAAGCTATACCATGATGAATTCATTTCATTTAAAATTGTTTTCATAGAGTTGTTGTTGTTAGCGGGCAAAATATATGAAAAGGTTTTTATTGCTCTCATGCAATTGGAATTTTGCAGCAGAAGGTTGATAATACCGAAACTTGTCCCTCTGCTTTATGGTGAAATTGCTATCCTATATTGGATTTGTAATTTATAAACCCTTAAAAGTTAACGCTCTATATATATATAAATTTAATTTTATATTGAATATTATTTACATTATTTTTTTTTTCTTAATTAATCAATTAAATTTGCTTGAGCTTTATAAATTCAATCGTTGGATGAGAATGATTTTTTAAGAAAACTTGTCCGTATTATTTCATCATCTTTTTCCTCCTATATAGTTGCTAATGGCCAAACAAAATATATTTGCATACATTAACTATTCTGCACGTACACCTATATTTTGCAAGACAACTTAAGAAAAACTCATTTAATGTTTTTTTTTTTTTTTTAAATATGTAGAAAACAAATTTTTATCAACTGAAAGAATATTGAAAATGTATCTTCATCAATGACAAACTTATTAAAATGCAATTCGCGAACAAGTAGCTTTTATTACGGTATTATTTACATATTGTATAATATTTAAATGAGACTAGTATAATATTTCATAAATTATATAAACCACAAGTCATTGATTAAAAATGGTTTGTTTCGATGTTTGCGGAGATGCGAATGAAATTGTTGTTCCTCTTTATGCATGAACGGCAAAAAGCAATCGTGAGAGTGCGAATGCGCATGTGCGAGCTGACTTGCGGGCCCGTATATATATTTTAGATCATAAGAATAGATTACGCATGTAATTTAAAAAGTTTGTAGTGTAAATAAGGAAAAAGAAAGGAGGAGATAATCTTGATAGTGCGCTGATTATAAGAGGGAAAGGTATATTGTATTTAATGTGTTTTTGAAAAATCAAGCGATAAATTTCAAATACTTAAAATAAAATGAGAAAATTGGAAATATTTCAGTACACTTAAAATTAGATTTTGAAGGAATAGAATGTGAAGATTACAGATTTCATAATAAATCGAAAGATTCTTAGCAAACAATTATATTATAATGAAGTCGCAATGAACGAATGTGCAAATAGTAATTTGATTAGTCGCGCGCTACTTTATCGAAATACTTTAATTCCAATACAGTATTCCGTGGCATTAAAATCTTTTCACAATATTGATTAACATCCAATCTCACGTAGATAAAAATGGTTGTGAAAGATTTATGCCGTCGAACAATGTGCCAAATAAAAAGCTTTCAAATACATTTAATAATTAGATTGAGAGGCTACTTAATTACTTGTTACCCCATTCCCCGCCACCCCCTTTTTCACCCGTTTTTTTTTCTTCGTTTTTCAAGAATTATTGCCGTAGTAATTGGAATCATTTTTAAATGGCTCTCGTGCAATTTTTAGTCAATTACTTTTTACCAAAGACGGGGACGGTCGAGCATTTTAACGCCTCTCCGTAAAGATAACGCATCGATAAAGCAATTTGGCCAACCGCGGCGATGAACGAAAATGCGTGACGACGTGGCTTTTAAAAGACCGTTTTAGTCGGGGATGCACATTCGTTGATCCAAGAATAGTGTAACAATTGCAACTGCGAGTTGGATTCGGGTATATACACATGCCGGCAGCTCGGGCGAAAATTTTAACTCGATTTGTTCGCCCGGAAGCCAACAAACGCGAGTTTAATTCACCGTCGGTGCTTACTTATCGGGATGCTGGAGCATCGTTTCGCCCAGCTTGTCCGAGTTTAACATCATTACACTGTTGGAGGAGAATCTCGGCGTAGGAAATTAAACTTAAATTCACTCTGGTAGCTGGAGTGCTCGAGCAGAGTGCCGAGTAAAAGTGCAACGGGGATGCGAGGAAAGAGAAGGTCGATGGTCGCAAGATGTTTTGCTTGGGACAAACGATGATGAATGGGGCAGCATGTTAAGAGAGAGAGAGAGAGAGAGAGAGAGAGAGAGAGAGAGAGAGAGTGTGCGCGCGCGCGCGTGTGTGTGTGTGTAAGAGAGGAGCAATGCTTACACCGGATACTTAGAGATGCATTGACACTTTGAGTGAAGCTTGCCTTTATCTCACGACAGGCAATGACTCTTCCAGTTTGATCACAGATCTAGTTACGAGATACCTTGCTACGTAGATCCCAAGCAAATTGTCTTCAAAACCGAAATTTTAAGTGGACATTCGGGCTTTTCCATACTTTACACTAGTTTCCAATAGTTTGCGATGCTGTCAAGAAAAGCTTTTGGTCGTCTATTTTCAAATCGAAGCGTTCGGCAAGCATTAAGGTTGAAGGACCTTTTTCTCCGACGGTATCACCTAGGATAATAGCACAATGCAGAAACACGAGATATGGAAGGAAATATAATCGCATGTTAGATCTGATTTTGAAATTCAAAGTCGTTGAAATTTGAATCTGTTTCGAGATCATTGATGAACCGAGGGTGAAAAAACTAAAACTACGTATCAAATCGAGTCTCTCGACAAACTCAATATCCCCGGATCATTCGCTTAATTACATTAAATAAAGCGATGCTAAAGCTCGAGGCACACTTTAGCGAATAATGATTAAGGCAACAAGAAACAAAAAACCAACAAAAAAAAAAGTCGCGAAAACCGAAATACAGTCAGCTGATTTAATCAACAGTTTGAAAAGGAGCGGATAAACGGCGTGGTTAAAGGCGCTACAAAGCAAATAAAATTCATCATTATTAACGTCGAGTTTTCGAGATGGTAGTCGGATCTATGCGGATAAGTGGCTTTTCAGCAGCTGGAAATAAGAAGCGACGATCGGCCATTATCGTAGCTACCACTTTCCCTCGGTTGCTAATACACGAGCTTCATGACGTTACTGCGGATTTTCATCAGAGGCAAGCGGCTTTGCCACTGCTGCTAGGATGTCCCGAGTGCGCAACCGTAATCGAGAGAGATGGATAATTTATAAGCGAAGATGTATGCTTAGCGGGGAGAGCGAGAGTAAGATAAAACACGTCAAAATGATGGAAAATTGTCCCTGTGCGCGCCGGCTACGGGTATTTATGGACTAGAGATGAATTTGAAATGTCGCGGTTGCGAGAAGGAGGAAAATTGGTGGCTGCGAAGCTTTGAATTACAGTTGAATTAAATTTCCATTTAAGGTTCATTTTATATAGGATATCATCTGTTTATCCATAGTTTTCTCGTTTATGGTGTTTAATTCAAAGTTCCTATTTGCATTATCACATTGATTATCAGTGAGCGTTACTCTCGGTGGTTCTTTGTAAAATGCTTATCGCCGGTCCGCATGATTATCCCGATACTCGAGCCTTTCGTATTGAGAGGAGATAATCGAGATAAACACGATGATGCGTTTTAGGTTTTGAAATATTACTAACAGCTTTGCATATGTTTCAGGATTTTTCCTCTTGTGCCCATTATATCGCGGATTTCAAGAGTAATTAAGGAACAAGGAACAAGGTTTATTACTCACTTTGAATTATTACGTACGAGGCGTAAAAAATGAAACGCTGGTACTAAATTACGAAATGTGAGCTCATTCCGTAACAGCAAAGCTCATTTTAAAGTTGTGTTATTAAACTACTTATTAGGGCACCCTTTGATGTACGTGATGTTTATTTATTTATTAACACTGTTGTTATTCGCATAGATGTAACGCTAGTTTCGCAAAAAGTTTTATAAAATAAATACGACGGCTTGGTAAAGTAAATAGGATATTTTACAATATTTATGCAACGCAGTACGATTATTTCATTGGAATTATATTTTGATAACTTTAATTAATAATTATAGGTGAGGTATTCTGGGAAAAGTGTGCCACAAACGTTCTACAAGTCTGCAAAGAGACTTCAAAAGACAATCTTAAGTTTTAAATTAGATTCATTTCTATTCCATGATTTAGATTTAAATTAAGTTTTCTTCATTTTTATTTCCTCCTACATTTCGGAAAAACTTGCTCATATTTATATTTATCCGCATATTTTAAATACAGATGATTTTTTTGTTTTGTTTTTGTTTTTGTTTTTGTTTTTGTTTTTGTTTTTGTTTTTGTTTTTGTTTTTGTTTTTGTTTTTGTTTTTGTTTTTGTTTTTGTTTTTTTTTTTATTTTAATTCGCACTAATGGTGTGCCAATAATATATAGATATATCAGAATTATAATCCCATTGCAGTTTCGAAAATTTAAAAAATGCAAATGAAATTTACTTTCACCCTCGGGCTCTACAAATTACAAATTGTTTGGGATATCAAATTAATTATCAAGTAATTATCAAGTTTTATCGATTCATGCAATAAGAAAGCCATTACATAATGCACGTTTTGTTTTTCTTTCCTGCCTTAACGTCCTTGTAATGCTGAGTGCAAGCTTCATATATATATATATATATATATATATATATATATATTTTCAATAAGGATAATTATCTCAAGTATAAACAAAGTAGTATCGTCGGCTAGTAGCTAGTACCTTCGGCTAGTTAATGAAAAGCTTCTCACATTTTTTCTCTCGCATATTATATTTACTATGACGTCTCTATCTCAACTCGAAAAGGCAATCGTTATTTGCTCTCTGATGTAAACAAAAAATTATCATTAATACATTCAAATTGAATTCTAAAAAAAAGTAGCTTATATACCAGCACTTGTATAAAAGAGGAAAAAACCAAATATATATAATCAACAATGCAATTGAATGAGATTAAAAGCAAGTGGTACGAAGTGGATGGGAACGGAGGTAGAGTATAAAAGGATGCAAAGAGAAAAACAAGAAAAAGTAGGTAGAGGCGGCAATCTTAGCAATTAGAGAACAAGGTGGTCACGTGGCTGAAGAGGTACGCAGTCGGTGACATTGCCTTCGAGGCGCACACAGATGTGCACACACACCGACGTGCATACGTGCCTTTCTTTACTTTGCGACGGCATCGCCGCTGGCTCCTTTGTGCTCATTTTCTTTCTCACCTACTTTTTTCATCTTTATTTTTCTTCCTCCTCATCCTTGTCTTCTTCCTCCGGCCTCATCTGAAAGGACGACTCGAGCTCAATAGTAGTATTGCGCACCCAATTGTGCAACTTTACCCTCTCTCTCTCTCTCTCTCTCTCTCTCTCTCTCTCTCTTTATATATATATATATATATATATATATATATATATATATATATAAATATCTATCTATCCATCTATCCATTTATCTATCTATCTATTTATCTATCTTTCTATCTATCTATGTATGTATGTATCTATCCATCTATCTATCTATTTATCTCCTCTCTACTGGCTTCGAGGAGACTACTCGGAGGCGAAACCCGCTAGACCTTAAAGACTCTTTCTTTTCTGCCGAGGAAGGCGGAATGCGAGAGCGTCAGAAGGGATTTATTGCCTAACACGGCCAAAAATTACCTCTAATTTATAACCACGGAATTTCACTTGTACATACTTTTTGTTATGTGGCAATTACGGAAATGCATAAAACTCGGTGTTCAATGTCACTGTGTATATTAAATTTATTATAATAAATATTTCGAAACGAATTACATAACAAAAAGGTGCATGAATTAATTGTGTACATCAGTATTTTAAAAATAATGATAAATTTGAAAATTGTGTCTATGCTTTTTAGCAATGTATTAGGTAAAATCGTGATAGAAAAACAAGCGAACGATGTGAAATGTTGTAAGTAAAAAGACTTTGAGCGATTACAATGACTAATAAAATAGGGATTAATATTTAAGATATAAGTTTTAGATATAAGTTAACGAAGCTCATTGATATTCATTATTTGTTTATAAATAAATTATGTAATTATAGTATATACAAATGTAATTGATATTAAAATAATGCTTTTGTTGGTAAAAAAAAAAAAAAAAGAAAGTTCGGTACATTTTTTTTTATAACTGACGATTCTCTCGATACTGTCACTTTTGAAATCTTTTTTAACGATGTGATAAAGTAGTGCATTTTATCGGACATTGAGCATTTAAAGCGAAAAGAAGATTTGAAATGATTGTGAAAGTTAAAAATAACATTCTATTAATTGATTATTAATCGAAATAATTCATAGATCTTCAATTTGAAAATGACAGCAGTTGATTTTTGTGATTCTATTAAATAAAATGTTGAAAGCAACGGAAATTCAAAGTTGAATAATCAATATTTCATCTCAGTCGTTATATCCTATAATGTTGCATTAAAGTAAACGCACAGTGGACGTTAAGAAAATTGTACTTAAGGCAATTCAATTCTTAAAAGTCCTATCTATATACAAGAATTATAAATAAACGCTCGTTCATAAAAGTTGCATTTCTGCAGCACACATTCTCGAAGGAAAAAAACTTGAACACTTTTTCCTGTCATCATGCATCTGAAAAGAGCGAACATCGAGGAAAGAAGGCGAGAAAAAAGTGAGCAAGCAATAGGAGAGGTGAGAAAATAAAAAAAAAAAATATATATATATATATATATATATAAACGCGTAAGTTCGGACAGGGGATATAAAGGAGTAAAAAATTAACTCGGACTGAGTAACAAACGTGCGACGCGAAATCACGCGAATCCCTTAAAAAAAGAAGAGCGAAGGGTAGATAAGGAGATCGCGGCGTAAGAGCAAAAACCTTAAGACGGCGGTTCAGTCGTGTCGAGGGAAAAAAAAAGGCGCGGCTGCGATCGCCGCTGGGAAAGGAGACGCGCGGGTAAGATAAAACGAACGGAAGGCAGTGATGCCTTCGAGTAGAGGCTGATAAAGTACCGAGCGAGATAAAAAACAAAAGACAAAAGAAGAAAACAAAAGTAAAGAGACGAAGAGGAAAGGGGACTGAGAGCGTCTCATCTACTCGGTTATATCGGCTGGATTATAGTTGAGCTTAAACAATTCCCCCCCCCCCCCCGC
>NW_011948436.1:3338098-3345007 GCF_000503995.2 Ceratosolen solmsi marchali | reverse complement strand
GAAAGCACCCCCCCCCCCCCCCCCCCCGGAGATGCTTAGAGGAGCGTGAAAATAAAGCGTGGAGCGCTGTAAGAAAGAGAGAGAGAGAGAGAGAGAGAGAGAGAGAGAGAATGGAGGGCGGAGGTGGCTACTCACAAGCCGGTTAAATTCCATAGGAACACAATTTTCACTTCCAACTCAGCTGGTAAAGCATTTATCTTTTTATTTTTTGCAAACGATCTGCGCGGCTCCCTTAATAGCCTCAATTCGTTTTATGGCGAGCGACTGATTAGGATGTTTGGCTCATGCTACGCGCACTTACATAAACTCATCTTACCTCGAGGGCTAATCCGGACAATCGATGTCACATTTCATACATCCGAGTTTCGCAATTGCGTATTACTTCGATATTACATTTTCGCACTCGAGCCGTGACTGCCGCTCTATAAATTCCCGACAAATACAAGATCATAAATACGCGGCTTAAGTTGCACTAATCCTTTTATAGACTCTGAAAATTGTATTTAGGCCCTTGTTACCCCAACGAAGGTCAAGCATTAACTATTCCTGTAAACAATATAACACATATAATCCGAATAATATGAATCGATACGGATCCTACGTTTTTTCATCTTCGTAGTTTGTTGTCTGTTCTTTCAATCGAATGAAATTGTCAAATTTAATGCGCAGTATGGGCATATAAAAGGCCAAAGATACGCAGCCGCGACACGTAATCTGAAAAATTTCAGAATAAAATTATATCTCGATTGCGTTAAATTTTCATATTTTCATCATAGCTGTATAATGAAAAATGTTTCATTTGAAAAATATGTATCGTAGCGCATTCGCGAATAATAATTTCGCTATCTTTAAGGCGCGCGTAAAGCTCTGTGAATAAAGTCATATGACGTAACATAAACTACCTTTCCGACGACACTTTGAAAGCGCAAATTCGGTTTTCCATCCAAATACAGCTTAACTGATATTCGACGGCAATTTATTATGCGAAACAATAATCTCGAGCCAATTGCGTTAAGAGTAACGATAACGATCAAATGCGCAACGGGTTTACAGTCTCACCCGACTAAGGAGGGCAAAATGGGGAAGGCGTGAGGAAAGGGAAAATAAGGGCACATTCTAATAATAGAAATCGAGTAACAAATCGTACTCTAGCAGGCGCGCACTCCAAGATTTATGGAGAGGGACGCTGGTCCGCCGTTAGAAAGGTTGATATACGACTGGCAATCAGGGGCGCGACGAGTACGCCTGACGTCAGGGCGTCCATTTAATGGCTCGCCGATGGCGCAAGCTGCACTTAGGAATCAATCGCAGGACGAAAGGCGCGACGTTACAATGAGGGGCACGCGAGATTCGTCGCGGCGTGTCTATGAAAAATAAATCGGTGCACAGCCCTTGTGCGAGGCCGCCCGGCTGGAAACGAGGATCGAGTACGACCGAAATCTTTGTCGCGGACAATGGACTTGCGGCGAGGGGGTGGAGGAAAATCAAAGGGCCCAGATCATCTTTTGTCGGACACGACAAATCCGACATGCATCCGTTTCCTTCTCCTTCTCCTTCTCCTTTTACCTATTCCACTCCCCCCCCCCTTTTTTTTTTTCACGCCGACCCCGACCCAAGCGCCCACGCACTACTGTCGCTCACCGCCAGCCAATGTAACTTCCCTCTAATTCTCCATTCGGCTCGATCTTACTTTACAGTAGTCCCGACTCACCGGGGTTAAATACCTGATGCCTGTTGCCTTTTATTATCATCGATCTTCATTCGAAAGCATTTACATCATTGTCTCCCTTCAATTCACTCGGACAAATTATCTTCCGTATTTGTTTATTGTATTGGAATGAATCTGGTTTTTGGCGATGTTGGCGATATTTTTGCGTCGACGTGTGTGTTTTTATATTTAGCCGACACATTGGCATAGTCATTTTGGCATATCTCATAATTTTGCGACCAGCCTCGGCTATTTATCCTAAAGTTCTTCAATTGTTTGCGGAAAAATTTCTTTTAAATTATTAAATAATGCATTTTACGATTTCTGAAATTTGCATTTCATTCGTATAATTAGACAAATTAAATTTGAAACGATTATTAAACAGTTTATCAATCAGACTGCATTTACAATGAATTGTGGAGTGCGATTCTTTGAATAACGTTAACAAGGACACATCCATCACCTTTAAAAAGTTCGGCGAACATAATGTGGAACTCCAGCACTCACTCATCCCTATTA
This sequence comes from Ceratosolen solmsi marchali, assembly GCF_000503995.2. Lineage (NCBI taxonomy): Eukaryota > Metazoa > Arthropoda > Insecta > Hymenoptera > Agaonidae > Ceratosolen > Ceratosolen solmsi. The sequence goes on along the minus strand of NW_011948436.1, from coordinate 3,342,780 downwards.
CTGTATAAGTGTCATATTTCCGTATCTCGAATATTCCATTAATGCACGAACCGACAACTTTCTTGTCACCTACTCAAGAACAAATTTTAATACACTTCAAACTTTTTCAGAGAATCGCCCTCCATAAAATAGATAAAATACTAATACTTCCGTTCAGATGGCATTCTATTTTACGGTTTTAATCAAAATTCTTAATGAAACGTTAATTTTTATTTTAAGCTAAATTTTCGAATCATAGAGAGTACATCGATTCATTTAATCGCTCAAAATTTACTATTTGAATAATTAATGCATTATAATGCCATTTCGGAACCTGAAAACTTTAGCTCTCGGGCAAACATGTAAATGTGTGTAAGTGATGTAAATGTGTAGCCGTGCTTTTGTGCTTTTGGATTATCGTCATAGCCACAATACGAAATTGCCATAGTTGGAATATATTTCAGATAAATCTTTCGAAACGGAAGTATAAAAATAATACTGATTTTAGTGTTTAGCCTCCTCGTACGCTCCAATCTTTCTATTTTAAAGTTTCGATAATAATTTTCTTCTTTTATCGTCAGTCTGATTATTTTGTAGTATATAATTTTGGCACACAATTTTATATTAAAAATTTTTTAGAATTTCAGGAAAAAAAATCCTATTATTATACATTGATCAAATCCCGTTATTGAATAAAAAAAAAAAAAAAAAAAAACTCCTTTTTTTAAAAAAAAAAAAAAAAAAAAAAAACTCTCATTACTTACAAATAATCAAATAAAAATATTATTCTATCCTATAAAGTAAAAACAAAATAATAAAAATAAATAAATAACTAAGATGATAATTAGATATTTTTAAAATATCTATGCGCTACTTAAACAATGCTACATTGCTCACGATACTTACATTTCTCAAAGATATAAAATACATTAAGTAGTAGTTTAAGCTCACCACGACGCAATTAATTTTTCTTTTAACGTTTCGCAGAATCCCTAAGCCGTGCAACCGTGCAACTGCATTCGAACAACTACAGCGTATCATCTGAAAAACAATTTAATCTTCTCTCTTTATCTCTCTCCCCCTTACGTTCTTATCCTCGATTCGCCTCAGGTTTTAGGCAACGACTTTTTGATCATGTCTGCTTCCCTCTCGCTCAGTCTCTTCTTTATTCAAGAGCGAAACGTAGCAGCAAAATCGGACGGTCCGCAAAGTCGACTGGCAGTACGAATACAGAAAAAGAACTTTTTCTTCCTACTTCCCCCTACTTCCACCACCACCACCCCACCCCCCTCTTCAGCAATCCAAATGCCTGCTTTTACGAGCGGTTCGTAGGGGGAGTTACGGGGTGGTTGAGTGCGGGCGGGGGGCAGGTAGGGGGGGGGGGGGGGGGAGGTGAAGCCGCAAATGCATCGGACGAGTGATGGACCGTAAGAGCGGTGGTGCATTGCACACAGAGGGAGAGCGCGTGCTTCTATTTTCCTTTTTTATTATTTTCTCCCTTTCGAGACTTTTTACTCGGATTTTCCAGGAGATTTTTCCAGTTGGTTCGATCGGGAATGCGTCGCTTCTGAGTCGTCGAGAAAGCGCGCCGAAGATAAAATTGCTCGATAGATGCGAGTGATTTTTCATTTCTCGTGTAAGTAGGCTCTGCAGTAAAGCAGCACTTTCACATCTTCTGCATGTGCAATTTGATGATAATAAAAGGGGGTTATTTTATAAAATGGTTTTTTGATTGTACCTTCTAACGTGAATAAATATTTTGTGTGCATGCGTGCCTGCCTGTCTGCATAAGTGCACCTATATTTATAAGTATGAAATTATTTTTTCTCGGGAGTAATAACAACAACAACAACAACAACAACAATAATAATAATGTGCGAACGGTAGAGTCTACGAAAATAACGTATTAGTAAAGAATGTGTTAATTGAATTTACCGTACATGGTTGTACGCTAAAATTAAGCATACTATTCATCGGTCGTTGGTGGTCTTATTTCTTTGATAAAATTTAATTGTCAAATTATCATCTAATTGTTTTTTTTTTTTTTTTTTTTTTTTTTTTTTTTTTTTTTTTTTTTTTTTTTTTGACGTATAATCAGCAGTTAGAAGCGAACAATATAATAAGATTCTTGGCTGACAGTCGCATAAAAATGGTAACAAAACGTAAGACAAAAAAAAAAGTAAGCACATGCGCTTATGAATATTTATGTGAGAGCTCCTTGAGCACAAATCGTGAGTGTATTTAGTTTTTGTCTGTAGCAAAAAAAAAAAAAAAAAAAACACAGAAAAAAAACAGAAAAAAATAGAAAAAAAATGGTGGAATTAATTTCAATTTGTATAATAATCCGTGATTTAAACTGATTCATCACAGTACATAATTATGGGCATGTTTTATTAAATATTAAGCGACACTTGACAGCGTCGCTATAATTAGACAACATGAATAAACGAGCGTCCGGTCGCTTTTATATTTGCCCTAATGAAAAAAATTTTAAGTAAAAAAAGAAAAAAGAAATGAAAGAAATGAAAGGAGAGAATAACGATAACGCCGTGTATACGGGAATCGACGCACGCAACAAATCAAAAGTGAGTAAGCAGTGACGGTTAACTTTGTGGCCGTATTTACTCGTAGCGAGAGGAATCCGTCCTTAAGAAGTCATGATTGTAAAAACAGACATCGTCATTTGTCAGCAAAATTCTTCACACTTAAAAACTGACCGTATCATGCCGACGGTCTGTGTAAAAAGCCGTGAAAAGGCATAGGTTCACAGATGCAGGGTCAACAATGAGAAAATGATATATAAAGTGAGAAAGAGGAAGAAGCGGTCGAGGCGAGAAGCAGGAGGTGAAGGAGAGGAGGAGGCGAGGCACTCGCGCCTGAGGTGTAGGAAGGAAGAAACGACTGAGAGAAAAACGCGGCGGTCACGCCTAAGCGACCTCAAAGTCTGTGAAAACGTAGTCAAGGAAGAATCAGTCGCTGCCGGGGCGTTTTTAACCTCGAATACATTCAATGACCGCGCTTCCACGAATATCCCTTGAATTTTCGAATGCTCAGCCTCTATTTATTCCCGTCTCGTCTATTTATCTTTTTTTTCCAACGCGCGCCCCTCCCTCGATCGTCTTGCCTCTTGCATTTCTTTTTTCGAGCATTTTTCGCGCGTCAAAGAAATAAAGTGGCAGAGAGGGGTGGTTGGGCCGATAGGAAGGGGGAGAGGGGTGGGGGTGGGGGGAGACGAGACGGATAATCCGGAGCAGGGAAAACACATTGGAGCGAAATGGGCATGAGCGACGACTGGATGTATACACGTGTAGTATGGTTGCCATGTGCGCTTTATAATAAATAATGGATCGAAGCGAAATCAGACAAAGTAAGAGAATGAATATGTGATAATAATACAAGGATGAGAATGGAGTTTGAACGTACGTAGGGACTCGCACATATAAAGAGTGGAAAATATATTTAGAACGAAAGGACTGTGAATTATTAATTTACCTCTCGATAATTCGTAAATGTGAACTCGTATGTAAATTTTTTGACCTAATTTGTTAGATCGAGCATACGCCAATATGAAATATTATATTTATTTTGAAATTTGCTTTTATAATATGATGGTAACTGGTAAATAAATGGTAAAGACTTTCGTTAGTTAATTGATTGGCTGATTTGTTCATATAGGAACGAATAATATTGTCAATTGGTACACTCCCTTTGCATAAAAATTCAACGAATCAACGAACGAATGCCTAAACTAATCGACTAAACTAAACAAAATCTTTTCAATCTATTTCATTGCATAAATTTAATATTTTAGGTTTGTTTACTTTGTCTTAGAATGCAAATCCTTCTGCGATGCGTTTCTACTAGTTGTTCATACACATACACATACACATACGCGCGCGCGCGCGCACACACGCACACACACACACACACACACACGCGCGCGCACGCACACACGCACGCACACGACGCCGACGACGACGACGACGACGACGACGACGACGACGACGACGACACTGCGCGTTGAAAATTGATGTCAAAACTTTTCGTATTTGGTTGACCCATTTATCCTCTCGACTATCATATTTTCAATTATATTTGTAACTTGTAATTTGAAAAAGATCATGGAAATTTTTGTTTTCGATAAAATTGGATTTATTTCTCTATTTATTTATCATTGAAATTATTTCCTTAACTTTGTATCCGAGGATATAGAGGTATCGTTGGTGAGAGCATCAGAGTTTAGAAAAACAATTCACTGTTGTAATGGAAGCTCAGGTCGTTCTCTCTTTATTTTGAAAAAGCCTCGATAAGTTCGTCCGATTAAGGAAATAAGAGAGGAAATGTATGAAACAGATCCGCGGAAAATCCTACGGCCATTATATTATTTTTCGCCTCGAAACCTGTGAGCTTATACTCATTGGCATAACTTAAAAGTGGGCTAGCTGCAACAGGGCTAGCGACTAATTTGAGAGATAAAGGGTTGCGGTCGTAGTGGTAAAAGAAGAACAAGAGCGAGAATAAGTGAGTAGCAGAGTAGCAAAGAGATTTGAAATTCCGTCTTTCGGACACGAAGCGACTCGAGCCACCGAGCTGGGAAAACGAGCGCTTACTCGACCTCCTCCTTTAACCCGGCAGGTATAAAATGTACATCGGTCCAAGGCAGAGAAACAATAAGAGACAGAGAGAGAGAGAGAGAGAGAGAG
>NW_011948436.1:3335950-3338082 GCF_000503995.2 Ceratosolen solmsi marchali | reverse complement strand
AGAGACAGAGACAGAGAGAGAGAGAGAGAGAGAGAGAGAGAGAGTGGGACGGACTGTTGGCGGAAGGAAGAGGGATTGAGAGACGGCTAGATGGCGAGAGGACGAGAGGGAGAGGACATGCCCCAAGGAGGACGTAGGATTTATATAATGGCCAGAGTGGAAGAGAAGCGAGGCAACTAGTGAAAAATACGGGCGTTTATATAAAGAATCGATGTCTTATTATGTACATAGGTTGATGGGGCGCCATATTTCCTGGCAACGTCCTGTGTACAAAGGAAACGAGGCAGCCTGGTGTTTAGTTCTTCGATAAATAAATATTTAATGCATGAAAATTGCAATTCTACGTCAAAAACAGTTGCCGCAAACGCACGCACACACATTTAAATGTCGTGAATGACCCTTTAATCCGTGATCCAGAGGATATTTTACGATGTCACTAAGTGAGCTCGGTAAGCCCGGTAATTTTTGGCAGTTCATACATTTTTGACAAAGTAAGACGTAGTTGAGAAATGTTTGGCCCTGCAAATGTTGCAGGAAGAAAATCTTATATACTGAGGAAAATCGTATTTTTCTACGGTACAGAGTGGAAATCGTAGGTAATTCACCGAAACTTTAGAGTTTACATCTTAATCTCTTCTAGTTTACGTTGGAGCATTCCTCTGGAAACTATAAAAATTGAAAATATGAACTCGTAACTTCCGCCAGATTACCAACGATGTGTCCGTTTTACTATTGGAAATACGATTTTTCACTATACACGCTACGTACACTGAAAAACTATTTATTTACCTCGATAAAATATTATTGTTAATTCAATAGCAACGAGTTGCCAAAACTTTCTCGACAACTTCTTTCAACTAATTATCGAAATCCCGTTAAAGCTGCTGCGGCGCAGTCGTTACTTCGAGAGGACATTCCTGCCCTCGTAATAACTTTTCTTCCACAAACTCAAGGAAGGCTTAAAAATTAGGCCAATTTTTATTTAATGGAGCCCGCGCCTAATTCTGCAATACGAGCTGTCACTGTAGAAACATGTACTTGGACAGTCATTCAACGTAATTTTAAATAAAAATGATGATGATGATGATGATGACGACGACGACGACGACGACGACGACGACGACGATGATTATTATTATATACCCCCCTCCACCCATTCCCCTATCACCCAATCACGACTTCCTCCTCGTCCTCGCCGAATCACCACCCCAATTTCCCGACTACTCGCTAAAACAAAATGTTAAGTTGGGGTGCGTGCTCGAAGCGAGCACTCCCGGCTATTATAACCCTATTAGACATTATTAACGATTTCAGTTTGTCAACGTACGATTTCACTTGGAAAATTGCCCGCTGTAAAGGCAAGAGGACGTTTAAACATTCCAAAAGGGAAAATTCGCTCGCCAACCGAGGTGGCCAGCATTATTTTTATTAACCCCGTGCATTTGGCGTTTGATGTTGGCGGGGTCGCTCCTTAACGTCACCGCGCTCTCCCACCTCGACAATCCAACCAATCATCGCACCCAGCCGACCTCGCACCTCGTAAACCCTAATAATAATTATCAATCATCGAGATTCTTTCATCCTCGCTCCTTAAAGAAGGGATTTTCGCGGAATGCGTGCTCGAGGCTCTCGACCACTCGCGCGCTCCCCGCGGGCGGCCAACCCTGACAATCATTTCCAATTAACCAATAAATCACGGCAGCTGGTCCCGCCGCGACACACGGCAATGGCCGCTGTCCACATGTCCCGGACGAAAATCGCTATTGAGCGACCGAGCGATAAAAAGCCGAGGTCCGGCTCAATGGTCCGGGAGGAATAAGCCGCAGAGTATATGCGCGGTTAGGAGTGCGACCAGAGTGAGTGAACGACGTGAGCGCGTGCAGGTGAAGGACGGAGAGTCGCCGCGGGTTTTTGGCCCCTGACGCATAAAAGCCCCGGGCTCTGGGGCTGATTTTTATTGTTGGGCAGCCGAGGTCCTTTTGACTTTCCTCGTGGCCGGGGAGCGGCAGCTGTCGGTCGGTCGTCCCTCCGATTCCTTGACCGATTGCGCGCCTTCGCAGCCGAAAGTCGAAAGCCGTGTGTGTTTGTTTGTGAAGGTGGGAGGCGGAGGATGAGGAGGATGAGGAGGATGA
>NW_011948436.1:3252086-3335852 GCF_000503995.2 Ceratosolen solmsi marchali | reverse complement strand
ATCTCACCCTAAAGCCAGGCGCTTTTCCGACGGGTTTAGGGTGAGATTTGGTGGTGGTGGTGGTGGTGGGGGTGGGTGGGTGGGTGGGGGGGGCGCACCCCGCCACCCGGGGCTTTTGACTCCGCGAGTACCTTGGGATTGCATTGGGATTGCGATTTGTGCCCCACGACGGGTCAAAAGCATTTTGAGCGACGCGGAATTTGGCGGCTGCCTCGACTCCCCCTCCCATGCCCCTACCGAGGAATGCTACCCGGGAAATTTCCTCTCTCCCGGTCGCGCGTTGCAAATTTATTTGTTCGGCGGCGGATTAGCCTCTCTCGCGAAGCTTTTATTCGCGGCTTCGCCTTCGTTCTTCGATGCCGCGGGCGGACTATCTGTTGCAGCCTCGGCTCACTACTTCCTGGCCGTTTAATTTTTATTTTTAACGAAAGTCCGCCCGTAGGTGAGAGAAAAGTTTTTTTTTTGTTTTTTGTTTTTTTTTTTTTGTTTGTTTCGCCACTACATTCGCAGATATATTCATTTTGGCGTTTGGCGTTTGGCGTTTTATAGCGAAAATCCAGGTGAACTAAAATTCCTTTCATTCACGGAGAGCTTCTTAACAATTGTCCTGGCATTTTCATTGCTAAAAATATAAATATATTATAAAATGTTGTCCGGATCCAATCGAATCTTATTGTATTCGTATAATAAAGTATATAACGCCGGTCGGCAATATGATTTTTCCACGGCAATGTAAAAACATGGAAACGCAAAGAGGCAAAAAATATTTCAACTAATACGATTGTCGAAATATGACATGCCATTAAGCGCACTTTCGCATTCATATGCTACTTGGGCATGTTCTTTTTCAATTTTTCCAATATTGCGTTCGATAAACTGGCTGCTTGAAAAAGTGACGTGACAGGAAGAAATAGCAAAATATTTATTTAAATGAAGGCTATAAAAAGCTTACGGAGAGAACGTCTTCACTGCCTAATTAATACAACTACAAGTCATTCCATCACTCTCCTTTCATTTTTCTTTATTTCTTTTCTTCTTCGTTTCGTCTATTATACATTTGTACGCGTGCACGCACGCATGCATATATTATTGGCAATATGTAATAAAATACTTATGAGCGGTAGCGACTGTGCATGACTTTGTTGCATGACTTTGCCTCCGTCGAGTCGAATTTAGTATGTGCGCTAAACCCGCTTGTCCGACCATGTGAAAAAATTGTTTTTATTTTTCTCTTGTCCATATGCATCTGCGATGCTTTATTTTTATTAGCCGTCGAGTCAGCTTTTCTTTAGCTCGCTGTAAAGTTTAATTCCTAGTCGGTACACGGCTCGTCCCACAGTGCCAAAGAGTTTGGATTCTCTTAATGAAGTTTATTTAAAGTCGCGCGAGTACTTGATAGTTTACGAAGTTTCATAATGACATTTCATACTTGATTAAATCAAAAGTTTATTGCTACGCTACACGGGGATAGAGCGCCGCGAAAGCGTAATTGTTTGAAATATTTTGCCCGTTTAATTATAGCTTGGGTAAAGAAATATTTTCCCTCCATGGGGAGTAGTAGACTCGAGTATTGAGGTAAAGAATTGCTTTATAATTAAAAAATTTTCAAAAATGTTGCATTGCAGTGAAAAGTATACTTCGCCGTTATCCTCGACCAAGTATTTTCAGTAATTTTCATCAATAATAGCCTAATGACACACTTAATCCCAAGGAAAAATTGATATGTTTGATAGGAAAAAATTTATGTTTTCCTCGTATATTGATCCTGACAATGAAATCATAATATTCTTTCCAAACGAAATTCATAATCTTCGCTTAATACTTCATTTCTCACTTAATACTATAATTGTGATAAATTATCATCTACATTATATGAATAGTTAATAAAGCAATATGATTTCCTTAGATATTACACAAATGTAAATAATATCTCATTTTATGTTTCAGGCAATCTTTATTGGAATTCAATGATAGAAATTCCATGGAAACTTGTAAGTACAGAACGTTTCATTGAATCGTGAAACAATAATTTGATTTTTCATTTTGTTTGTTTGTTTTTTAAACAAATCGAGCCTCGCAATCACAATTCCGTCGTATTATTTCATTACGAACGTTCTTCGTAGTCATCGTTGCACACCAAACAATTCTGCCCTGGTCGTTCCATTTTCTTTTCTTCAAAACAAATTAGCGCGGCCTCGCAATATTAGCATATGTAAAAAAACAATAAAATACAATCATAATCACGTCAATTTATTAGTGTATTTTTCGGAAACATATAATGGAGCAAGTAGCGCGTCGTGCCAGAGTTAATGGAATCGTAAAGTTCAAATTTTTTTTTTTTTTTTATTTTTTTTTTGAGAAACCAAACGTTAAAGCAGTTAAAAAATTACATTTTGAAAACGGGGTGATTGATAATCCCAGCTCGCGAGCAAGAACAACAATCTACATTAACCTTGTTCCATTTAACTCTGTTATTATATATAATCACTAAAGATATCGTTTCTATTACTCGGCCGTCAAATTAATTTACTATTCCATTATACCTTCCTTCTCGCAACTAAAACCATACCTACGTCACTTCATTCCCAAAACGTCATCTGCCTTGTCCTCGTTTTTAGCCCTAATCGCTAAACGTAATTACGCTCGTCGTAAATAAGACGATATATACGGAAGGGGAGCCCGTTTAGAGAAAAAACAAAACCAGGACCACGGATTTCAGTATTTAATCTACAAAAACCTAGCTAGAAGTACGCTATTGGTAAGCGGGACCCGCATCTGCGGGTTTCACTCTTCTTGCAACTTATAGCCGAAGCTTGAGCCCTTGAGCGCTGCCGGGGTGCAGGAGAGAAAGGGATGCGTAGAGCCGAGTCTAGAGCCAAAAAGCTATAAAATGTGGCGGGATAAAATGCGTCGTAGGCTATGGGATTGCAGCATCACGCTCGGCATAAGAGCGGGAACTCGTTCCTGGAGGCCCCTGAGGCGAGGAAGTCCGGCGGGCAAGTAGATGCCGCCATTATCGAGTCGACCGACAAATCGCACCCACCTTTCGGCAAAGCCAATCGAAGGCTAAATTAGTCTTGGTTAGCTAGCGTCTTGTGCGTCTTGATCTCCGACAGAGAGAGAGAGAGAGAGAGAGAGAGAGAGAGAGAGAGAGAGATAGGTAGGATCAAGGTGGTACTATACAATGGTAAAGAAGCAGCGAGCGTCGAGACAGTTATTATCGCGAGCGGGGGAGGCAATTGTTCGATGCCGAGGGACTATTTCCCTAAGATCCTTTGTTTGCCGAGGACTCAGAGGTCCTCATGCATTTTATATCCAAGTTTGCGGGCGCGCTCCGATGAATTCGCCAACGGAATCAGCCTGAATAACCGACTGCGTTTTCGGGGCTTTCGATGCCGGTCGCGCAACGAACAAAAGTTATTTCGCGTGGCTCATTCGAAATGGGCGTATTTTGTGCACGCTGCCGGGCACAATGAGCAAAGAGTTTCTTTGTGCCCTCAGCGTTCTATGCTTCCTGTTAAGTCACGCCATTGAAATGGATATTTCCTTGGAGTTATTCAGTACCTCGCAGTCTCCTCCGCTACGCCTCTTCAAGACAGTCCTCTGCTCCCGTCGATATTTTCAAGACTTTAATTCTCCTCGAATATGACTTTTGACTTTCATTAGGGGATCTTTGTTGTCCTCTTGCACGTTATGGATTTTCCAACATTTAAGCTTTACGATGTTTAATAGACTAACGTTGGCACGCTTTTATTCGATAGCTTATTCTCAATTATTCCTTTAAAGATTTCACTCCGCATTGGCTTATTATTACCTACGATCTTATAATATGTCGTATGATGGTCACGAGGCAAACAATTATAATGATCTTTGTATAAATAAGAGCAGTGTCGATGTGTATGATCATCGATTTTGTTAATTAACGGCGACTGACTAAAACTCGTGACAGACGTGGACGGACGATCAGCATATTAATTTCTTTATTATTTATTTATTTCTATATTAATAGTGTCAGTCATTGTGTAACTGCTTATGCCTAACATTGGCGCTTGAATAATTATTTGACCAAAAAAAAAAAAGTTTGAAAAATAAAAAAGAAGATAATGAAAGAGAGAGAGAGGGGGGGGGGAGAATTGGGTCTAGAAGTGAAAAAACGCGATCGTACTGTCAATCGTGGCACATATCACCACTTGCTTCGCACTATTCACTAAATGAAAATAAATTTGTTTGTGTACACATGTTAAAAAAATCCCATTAAAGTCACAATCCTTTATTGTAATGACAAAATAACCTACCGCATAGAGGCGGTGGGCCGTGAAGTACGATTCGCTCATGTCCGAGAGTAATAGGTTAGCGGGAATGGGCAAGTTTGGCGAAGAGGGTATGGGACGGGGTGGATGATGGGCTGTAGAGAGGTGTAGAGGGCGGTGGCGTGAGGAAGAGACGGAGTTTAAATAAAATTAGACAATGCTCTTTTTTACGGCCGCGGGTAATGCGAATATTTGACGTTTTTATTATTATAACGAATGCTGAAATAATTATGAAAAATCAAATTTCCTCTCTTCATCGCGCCATTCTTGTCATTATAATTACAATTGCGATAATTATTAAATTACAAGTGTTATAAAGATGTTATATAGATATTTATGACGATTTTTCAATAGAGAGGCATGGGATAATAGATATGTCATAGTGGTGCGCCGTGATAGAAGAAATTTCATTTTAATTAATTAACGTTTAATTTGTAATCGATATATGTCGAGTAGCAATCGTAATCCGTAATGGCGTAGGTGCGCTGCTATGATTTAAGGATATCGCATTAATACAAACAATATTCATAATATTTATTTTATCGATTATTTTATTTCCTTAATAAAACTCATCTCATTCCATAAAAGTCTCATTTACGACATTTGCTTTATAGCTTAATCGAATGGTTGACTGCTGGAATTGTTTTTCTTTTCTTTTTTTCGTTTCAAGCTATAATGGCGTTTGATCGAATCGTATGGAAAATACTCCGTAATTAAAGTCAATATTTAAACATTTTATACAATACAAAGATGTTCAATAGATCGGCGCATTGCCTGAAAAAAAAACAAGCTTTCCGTATTTAATTTAAGAAAAATGTATGACATAATAATTTTTTGCCTTCATAATATTTAATATAATTGAAATGCAAACACGTGCTTTTCTCAAGCGCAAATTAAAAAAATTATAGCATAATAATAGTTAAAATCGTATATATAAGTCTTTCTCTTTCTTTTTAAAGTTCATACATTTTTAACAAAAGACTGGAGTTGTAATTTCTCCCCAAAGCTTATATATCTAAATTTAATGGAAGGTGAGGTTATTATATTCGCAAAGATTGTTGAAATAAAAATATTGTTGCACCATATAAAATGAGCAAGATGTTATACAGTCATAAAATATCTTTATAGGATACTATTTATCCGGCTTTCCCACTGTTTTACTAAATTATATTATCCGAGTGTTTGGTCTTATTAATGAAACTTAGCGAATGAAAGTTACTGGTATAAGCAATAAAAGTTACGAAATGAAAAATTGACCGAATTCACAATGATAAGTGAGATGCGCCGGTGTTGCATGATCACGAACACTTTCAAACAGTAATAAAATAGTCGCACTAATACATGCCTCGCAAATACGATTACCGGCGAAATATTTCCGTGGAAAAGCGAGCCCCAAAAATGGCCCCGTCCCAGACAAAATCGTGATCTCGGAAAATCATCAGAACTGAAAGTCGCTTTACTTTTCCGTGTCATTTATTAAGCAATTAAACTTTATGAAAATAGCGGGATCGTCGGAGCTCGGCCGTCTTTAGCTTCCGATCTCGCTTTCGCCTTCTAACATTATTCAGAGTTGGAATTGCGCTATAATCACCGACGTAGCCACAAAAGCGCCGAATCTAGCAGCGGCTGATTCAGCGCGGAGTCACTGTTTACTCTCGCCTGAAAGGCCGCGGGGAAGGAAAGCCAAAGAAGCCGCTCGAGGAAGAGAGATATCGGCGGAAGTGGTGGGGATGGAGCAAAGCGCGGGGGATCGATAAACGTGGAAGCGCGATGGAGGTAAGAAGGGTAGGTGCCTTGGTAGCGAACTTCACCGCGTGCGACCAATGAATCGAGCGTCAGCTGAAATTGTCAGGTGATGAGAGGACGATTTTGCATCAAATTTACCTGGCGTTTACCGCGTACACGGGAGCTCGCGTCACTCTCCTCGGAAATTGGGGTATTTTCATCTAGGCGGCGGCTCGGCCAGAGTGTTCCAGAAAATGGAATTTTAGGTGCGCAATTTTTCCCTTTAATTTGCCTCTCTGCGACCTCCCATCTCTCTCCACCCCTGCCAATCGAGTCAGAGAATATCCACTTTCTATTCGAAAGGGGGTGGAGTGGGGTGGGTATGGAAGGGACGTCTTTGACGCTCTTAACTTCTTGGAGTGAGCGAGCGAGCGAGAGGAGCGTAAGTATTTGAGAAGATCATTGGAGAAGATTTATGAGGCACTTTGACGTGCACTTTTCTCATATCTCTCTCTCTCTCTCTCTCTCTCTCTTTCTCTCTCTCTTGGCTCTTGAGCGAGGGCGACGAGTTGGCTCGATCCTTCATATATTCCGAAGGGTTATAGTTATATACGCGCGCGTCCTTCTTTTGAACCCCAAAACTGCTCACGAGCTCGGGGAGGACTGATTATTGTTATTGGAAAAGAGGGCTCGTAAAGTTTGGAAAGCTCAAGGTTGTTTAAACGCACTAGCTGAGATTTTTTCCTTCTTTTCCATTCCCATTTAATGTTACGCATTTAACTATACTGATTTTGAGCTGATACGACGAGTTGGCTAGAGGGAAAGTATTTATTAGGCCAACAAGTCGACCGTAAATTGAGTCGTTGCAAATTTCACGACGATAGTTCCGTGTATGTTACTCTTTTCCCTATATTTCTCGATTACGCTAAATTTTCATTACCGTTATTTATGCAAATTATATTTATTTGTATATGGTCAATGGCTTTAATCTTATTCCTTAGAGATTCAACGGCTTACGACTGCCGCCACACTCCTAGTATCGAGACGTCAATTTCCGAACTACGCTGAAAAATCATCGTCCAACAAATTTGCAAATCGTATTGTTTATGTTCGTAATATTGATTTATCTATTTGGACGAGATTTAACCACATTGACTCACCTCTGGAAATATCGAAATATTTGTCCCTGTAAAGCATTACACGAGATTAATTATTCATAGGGAGTCGCATCGGATAGTCGAGCGATCGTATCGAGAGTTCGTGTCGAGCGATTTAAAGCATTCGTCGATATTATTATTATTGTTGTTGTTATCGTTGTTGTTGTATATGCCGTTGCTGTTGTTGTTATGGACTCATCATTCGATTGCGCTCGATTCCCGATGCCGGTGCTCGACTCTCCGGACGACCGTGGAACTACGACATTTGCCGCGGCGAATCGACTCGCGCTCCGATTACGATTTGTCCCGGGCAAAGGATCGGTTGGGATATGGTGGGAAGGAACTAGGGGGTGGGGGCACTACGCCGGCGGTCTGCCCCGACCAACTGCCCGCCCGCAGCTGTCGCGCACTTGGCCTCGTCTCGTTAGTGCGTTCACCGGGATCCGAGGGCCCAGTGCGAGAGTCAGGTGGACAACTGCGCGGCCCGACGATGCGCACCGTTTCACGCCCCGAGATGCTGCGAGTGTCGCTGGCTTGGCAACGGTGTTTTTTTTTTTTTTTTTTTTTTTCCAGGGCACACGCGATAATGCAATTACTGTCCTACGGGTTGCGCCAATGCCTGCTGAATTTACTCGGCCTATTGCTCGTTGGCTTGTGATAGGGTTTCTGCAGTTACAACCGAATAGTTGGGCATTTCACTCAATTCGATTGGCTTTGTCGAGTCTTTTTTGATAATTAAAGTTTGCGGGTGAGGGCATTTGACGTAATACAAGGACAATTGGAGCGCAGAAACGTATAACGTGTTTTAAGTTCAATCTTTGTTTTTTCAAAATTGCCGAGATGCTGAATTTGCTTTCAATCCAATAACAAGGGGATGGAAAGTGAGTGCTAATACGCGAAACCGATAGTACGTAGGCAGAGTTAAGTGTTTTATTACCATTTGACTCTTGCAAATACGAGTACATAGGAATTCGATAATGAGCCAATGAAACAGCTGAAGCTAATCCGGTGTTATATATTTCTATCCAACGTGTCTTGTTGCTCTGCGCTCTAAGCACACTCGGCAGTCTTATTTTTTTAACAAAATATCACTTCTCTATTTCATCTCTTATATTCGGTATGTGGAAGTTGATCTTAGATTACATTTAACGAAAGCAGTTAAAGATCCAGAAATTCGATAGAATAGCGATTAACGTTAGATTAAATGGAAAAGTTCATGAATTATTTATTTAAAAAGCAACAGATATAACAATTTCTTGCTGTTATTGTAACTTGAATTAATATAAATGAAATAATGAATACTTCCTTTTTTAAAGGACAATGCTAATAGTTGACAATAAAAGAAAGTAGTAAGGATAATGTACAATTAAAATACTTTTTAAATATATGTGTGTCATTCATTACCTTATAATCCCTTACAATAAGCATTGCAGTTATTTCATTTAAAATAAATAAGAAGTCGAACCCTACACTTTAAATATATATATATATATATATATATATATATATTAAAATCACTAAATGATCGCTAGAATTTGGAATAAATCCGTTTTTATTATCCGTAATTACTTAACTGGAATAGCATACGAGTTCTTCGAAAAAGTTGACGTCTCTGTATAGTAAAAATAAAAAATGGACTTTTGGGAAAACATTGGTATCAACAAGGTTCTGGACTATCATAAAAATCCAGTAAATTTTCAGGTTCAGATTGAGATTTTGTTTCATTAAACTTCGGCTTCTGATGAAATATGTAATATAGTATTATTTCAGCCAAATACAATATTAATTCTCGATGTTTTTATAAATGCTAATTTAAGCGTTATTAGAGTCATTTATAATAAAGAGGCATTCTTTTTATTAGAATCTTAAAGTTCTAATATATTTTATGAGATTTATAATAAAAGTCGTTGGTAAGTCATTTGAGAAAATTCAACAATACACTTCGAAGTTTAAAAATGTTTAACTTCTAGTTATCAAACGTATTTGTAAAGAAGTAGGTCAACTAAATAGTCAAAAATTCTGTTTGAAAATATGCGTTCTAGTTTTGTTAAATAAAATCGAGATTTTTATGTGTAATAATGCATTAAAAGAAATTTAAATAATTTATTTAAAGGGAAAGATGATTGGGGGCGATATTATTAATACAATTGTTAAACGATTTCATGAAAATTTCCCACAAATACTCACTATTAATATCATAATGAAAACATATACATTACACATTATTCTGAGAATTTGATGGGCAACATTTTTAAACGAGATATTATCGATTTTACGAAATCTTCGAATCTGTTAAACAAAAGCTTATTAAACGTTCAGGAGCCTCTGTTACATAAGTGTAGTCAATAACCTAAAATAAGAAATGAAAAATATGCTACGATGTTGAGATTCATTAAGGCTTTAGTACTTAAGTAAATACATAATTATGAACAAGTGAGAATGTACGTTTTAAAAAATCCGCCACAATGAATTTATCCATTTACGTACTGATGAAATGTAACGGATAAACATCCACACTGAATACGGCACTTCTCATTTGCCGAATTACTGAAATAATTACCCTCGGCATTTCTTCGAAGAGCCTTGAAAACACAATAAACACATGTTTGGCATTAATAAATTCCTATTTAATTAACAATGTATGCTCGCACACGTACATTGCAATTCCTATTCTTCTTTCTCTTAGCTGAACCGTCGGCGCAACCGCGCGTCAGCCATAATTACATCCATTTCGAATTCTCGTTATTTTTCATCTTGCTACATTCTTTTTTTCTTCAATTTCTCTCCCTCTCTTTTTCACGCTCCTAATTACGTCTCTCGGCAAATGCTAGTTTGCTCTTTCGTGCCTCTTTTCCGTTGACTATCATCCCCTTATTTTCTCTTTTATCTCTACTCGCTTCGATGAATTTTCTCCTGCTCTCGTAACATTTTTTTTCACGCACTCCTCGTCTTATTCTCTCTTTGTCAGGATACAATTGTTTATTCTATGTTTTCATCTCCTCTCCGGCTCGGGCTACTTTCTTTATTAATATGCAACTTTATTTATGCGTAGCTGACTTTAAAACGTCTAGAGTGAATTGTATTTGAGAAAGAATTATTTTGATAATTTTTTAAGTAAATATTGACGTGAACGTAATGTTAGAAATTTTTATTGGCGTAGAGAGGATAAAACAAAAAATATTAATTTTACTTTAACTTATTAAATAAGAGAATGAATACAATTACTTTAAAAGTAATTTAATAACATACTTTTAATGACAATATTTTATAATGTGGCTTTGTTTGAGAATACCTTTATAAGATAATTTTTCTGTTACATTAATGTGTATGTTAATAAAATTAATGGCATAATAAGTTTCGACATTGGGAATGTCTTGAATTTGGTAGTTTTGTATTTTTACGGACATTACTGTATTAATTTTTGTAATTTCAAATCGAAATCGAAAATGTTGAATAATTTATATATTTTTAATTTAAAAAAATTATTTTCAATATGATTAAATTTTTAATTAAACGTACCAAGAGCCATTGTCATCATATCATTTTCCACTGTCCATGAAACATATATTTAATAAAGAAACTTTTTTAAGTATCCAAAATAAATTAAGAAAATACTAGAGATTGGGAACTTTTTAAATGTTAATTATTGATTCAACGATGTATCTACCTTCTGTAATTAAATATTGATAATGAAATTTACATGCGATAAAATAATTGCAAAGTGCTTTTATATCGAAAAATCTTTTGTGAAAACTGTCTGTCCAGAGTATTTTTTTTCATAGCTACTTTAAGTGTGCTGCATTTTTTTCCCCTCTCTTTTTATTTTATTTGACGCGTGCAGAAAAGGTTTGTCTTGCATATAATGATTCAATTCATACTTGCATAG
Organism: Ceratosolen solmsi marchali; assembly: GCF_000503995.2. Lineage (NCBI taxonomy): Eukaryota > Metazoa > Arthropoda > Insecta > Hymenoptera > Agaonidae > Ceratosolen > Ceratosolen solmsi. Next base: position 3,324,774 of record NW_011948436.1, on the reverse strand, counting down.
TTTCTTTTATTTTTCTTTGATAATCGATCATTTTATCGGACGCTTAAGTGTTATTCTTATTATTCAATCGGATTGAGCTGTTGTTAATTTTAAAATTGCTTGGAATTTTACGGGTTACCTTAATTATTGCAAAATCAATTCCATAAAAATTTAGTTTAATATTGATTTAATTTTATTTACAGCTTATAGCTATTTTAATTCTGTAAAAATGACATTTACGATAAATTAAAAATACGAGATCTTTTGTAGCAACGGTGACAAGGTATACTATCGATTCAATTTCTTGCCAATTAAAAAACAAGTAAAAATAGTTGGATGCTTTCTTTCAAAATTAAAAATATGAAATGAAAAGTCATGTCACCTATTAAAACTATTTAAAAACGTATCGCCTTTAGAAAGTAAAGATTATCGTACAAGATATTAGACTTTTAATAAGTTATAAGCTATTAGTACTGGCAAATGGAATTCAATTATTTTTTTTTTTTTTTTTTTTTTTTGCGGTAGACTTCAATGATACCGGTTAGATTAGTAAGGATATTCAAAATAATGATCGAATCTTAAGAATACCGAAAATCAATACATATTCATTATTGAAAGACATGGCACGGAATGGCGTATAAAAGTGTATGAAAATAATGAATATTATTTTCTTTTTAATAATGATAGACTTAAAGTTCTAGATTATACGTAAATATGAATTTTAATTTTATATGAAATTATTAGTGTTACGTGTATACGAGTTAAAAATTACACTTCTTTCTGAAATTATTAATTAAAGTAATTATATCTCTTAGTAACTATTTTTGTGGCATTTAATTTATACCAGTGATAATAAGATGAAAAAATATATACATTTGGTTGGCAACGATATTTGTATGAGATACCGTATGAATTAGTGGAAAAAAGTTCAATATTTTGTATTTATATTTCATATTTTACTCTTAACTATTTTTTTTAAATGTCAAAATCTACGAGCGACTGTTGTAAGTAAGGAAAATAAAATCGATACGTGCATCAATTATTTCATAATGTCATTGCTTAAACGTTACCAATAAATAAGTGTTAGCATTATTATTAATTTCTGTAATATAATGTAAATAAAATGCTAGTGGTGATACAATAAATGTCATCTTTATCGTCGAATTATATATTATCTTATTTTATTAGAGCAAGAAACAATTTATTTTAGGAAAAACTAAAATTCGAGGTCGAAGTAGCTGCACGATTGGAAATGGAATTGGTTAGAATTACATTTTCAATCTAATAAATTGAAATTTCTATCCGAGCAAGCATTACCAAGAAATCGAATGGTGTTGATTCTGTAGTAATAATAATTTAAAGAATGATTTATTTTTTAAAATGCATTATTTAATAATGATAATACGGCTGCGGAAGGCTGTGTAGTGATAAATTTTAAATTATACTAGTGCGATGATATTGAAACAATAATGGCGCAACTCGCTATACTTTATTTAAACGATTTATCAAATTTACGATAAAAACGGAAAATAAATTGTTGTCTTTATAAATCGACTTTCTGAATTAGCGATTCTTGAGAAAATATCAACATAACGGTAATTCAATCATTTTTACATAGTTATATACAGAATAAGCGATTAGCTTGAAGAAACTTGGTATATATAAATTAAAGCAATTTGAGTTTTACAACGATTAATACTTGTAGCTTATTATTACAAAAACGCGCAATTATATAATTATAATTATAATACGAGAAGTAAATAAGTTAAAATAGTTATGTACATTCACATTGTAATATGGCATATATATAATTTTTTTTTAAATATCCATTAAGCCTGAATTAAATTTCACAAAATGTACTCTCGACTAAAATTTAAATGAATTAATATTTATCATTAAATATATTTCTTTTCAATTATGAATACATCGAACCGTAAAAATTGCAATTATAAAAATGAATCAATCTTTTAATGTAACTCTAGACAATTAGATTATAAGTATTATAATAATATATATCAAAATGTAAATCTAGAACAATGTCTTAATTCATTAAAAATTCACTTATATTAATTATTGATTTTAATACTTAGAATTTAATGTTGGTATTGCATTAGTATTAAAAGAAGTTTTTGAAGGAAAATTCGAAAGATATTTGAAATTTCAAGCTTAATTAAAATAAAATTTTTTGTTTTTGTTGTTTTTCGTTCTTTTCTCCTTTTTCATAGAAGACACATTTAATCAGCTTAGTGCTGCGCAATCCTTTTGTATACTTTTATTATCCGTATATTATGTCAGATCAGTGCAAGATTAAAAATACGCTCATTAGTAGTAAAAAATTTCGTAAAAATTAATCTATAATTATTAGCGTTTGGGATATGACAAGCAAAGACGTAATATTTACTCAATTAATATGTAATATTTATTTCATGAATCAAAATTCATGGCGGATGAGTTCTTAAATATACAAAGTAATAAAAAGGGCGGGTGGAGGGGGTATTGCGCAAGTCAATAATGAGCATTAATTCCGTAAGCAGAGCTCTTGAATTTCATTATACTCAAGCGATCATCCGAAATACAAATTACTTGATAAATATTTCAATAAATCTACTGTCACAGAACTCGGTATACTCACCCCCCCCCTCTCACCCCTCTCACCCCTCTCACCCCCTCTCACCCCCTATCCACTCTCCCCACCACCACTCACCGATGTACATCGTCTCCACCGCTCCCGACCCTCGAAAATGTGCAGCAGACAAAAAATCCGGCTGATGCATCTTGTTCTGCCTCCCGGCCCCTCCGCTTTTTGACGCTGCGCCCGTTCAGACGGAAGAGCCACATGCCGCCGTCGCCACCCTCGCTCTCATTAGTCTCTCCCTTCATTGGAAAGAGCAGCGAGGGTGAGAGAGAGGGAGGAAGAAAAAAAATATTTTCAACCGGAAGCGGCTCGCAGGATGACGAGGCGGGCCAGCTAGCACGCGTTAAAAGGATAAGGTGGCAGGCGTCCGCTCGCCCTCCCGTTTTCCATTTCGACCGAGGGCAAGGAAAGCGTTTATTTTCGTAAAATTTAATAAGTTAGAGTTGCTTGCAGTTTTCGCACTTTCCCGGCACTCGTCGGCTGATTTTTCCTTTGACATATTTTATTGGACGCGCGTGGTAAGAAATGGGTTGAGCCATTCGGAAATAATACGAAGGGTCTGCCGCCATTGGATAATTAAAGTTGCATTTTTTTTTCCTCACGGCGAGGGGGAGGTGGAGTGCCCGAGAATTACGCATTTATGAACGCGTGGTTACGCTTAAAAAAAAAAGGCCATTTATGAATGCGTCAATTTGGGTGGGACCATTTTCAGGGAAATTAAAGTATTTGGCTTAAAGAGAAAATTATAGTGTCTGTGTACCCGACCTGTCATATTTAAATGGTTTTGAAAACTTTTTTGGAAAAAAAAGGAAGAAAAAAAATGAAGAAATTAGAAAGTCCCATCGAGGTTGTAGCAACGTTGTAAAATAATTTTCTTCACTTGTGTCACGTAATTCACGCGAGAATTCATCTCGCTTCTCAATAAAAATACCATTTTCTATTTATTTTGTAAGTCCTAGTTACAATGTAAGTAAAATCTAATTTTATCTTGCGCGCAACACATATTAGTTTTCTTTATTTCATAGGATTTTTAGAATTCCAAGTAGCGTTCTAAACATATTGTGGTAGCAGTATTTTTATAAAATGTGTAATATCGCATTAATTTTATGTAGCTGTTGTACAAAATTGATATTTATGCGATTAAGAGCGAGCAAATGTAATTGAAAAAAAAACTTGTTTTCGAGCGAAAGGCCAATTTTGTTGAAATAACAGGTAAATATGAAATCCCATGACCCTTTAATCGGTGCAAGGTAATCGTTACGAGGCGGCAAAGTCAAATGAAATGAAAAAAAAAAATTGAAATTTAACTGATTAGCCAATTACAAATTTAGACTAAATTTAGGCTTTTTTGAGCCACGAAGATTTATCAGGCTTGGATAATATTGTCTTAGCGTTTGATAGGCAATAGCGAGAAACGTCTTTCTCTAACCCTAAATTTACACTTTGAGAGTGCCACAAAAGCACAGAATCCGCAAAAAGTATATCAACGATGCAAAATTTGCAAATTCGACTAATTCTTTATGCCATCGTGGCGATTCTTCGTTAACTTCGATGGTACGCAGAGTAAGCAGGGATAAATGGAGAGAGAATAGAGCAAGGGAGAGGGAGAGAGAGAGAGAGAAAGAGAAAGAGAGAGAGAGAGAGAGCGAGCGAGAGGCGGGGGGGGGGTAGAAAGCACGGAATGTATCGGCCTCACTTAGTTAAGGAAGAGGCAGAAGCATTCAAAGCTCATTACGCCAACAAGGCCAAGGCTATGATGGCTCTCCCTGGCTACAGCTCCATAATAGAAACACGCGAACAGCACTCGCCCCTAAACTCTCCCACAGCGTGTGCGCGCGCGCATAAGCAGAGCAAGAGCTACTCAGAGCGTGTGTGTGTGTGTGTGTGTGTGTGTGTGTGAGTGGGAGAGAATGGAAGCGAGCGTATGAGGGGGAGGAGTGGGGAAGGATAGAGTGAGCGAACTAGCGAGCTGGCGCGGCAGGGAGGAACAGAGAGACAGAGAGTGAGAGAGAGAGAGAGAGAGAGAGAGAGAGAGAGAGAGAGTGAGTGAGAGGAAGAATGAGAGAGCGGAGAGAAGGAGAGTTGGCAAGCAGGTTGAGGCTTTTACGAGCGGGCACTTCCACTGGTTCAACACCGGGCTCTCGCGCTTTTGCTTCTTTTCTTCGGTGGAGCGGTTGGAGGGAGAGCCGTTTCTTCCTCCGCTCTCTTTTACTTCTTCTTTCTCTCCGCGACGGAGTCCACGCCGCCTTCTTCGTGCCTCCCGATTCTTTTCTTGCCTTCGTTTTTGTCTTCGCGGTGCGCAGCTGGAGAAATTGCTCGCTTGTATTGTGCGCTGACAACAACGTCCTCCTCTCCTTTTTCCATAGTCGCTTTAATATAATTGCAGAGTAATAGAGGCTTAGTTGGACGCCTTTTTCCGAGGGGCCGGAGGAGGGAAATGAGAGAGCGGAAATCTAGACGCAAATGTATACGCGTGAATCGCTTTTTACCGCTCTCGTATCCTCAAATAATTTCTTACCGCTTGGCTTGATGAATTGCGCTCGAAGATTTTATTCCGTTGTCGTGCCGTAAATAGATCTTGCAGCTTTCGGTGCGTTCGGATGGCACATTTCGTCTAATTGTCTAAGCCTCGTTGCCAATTTCGAAAAAAAACCTCTTTTTCATTCGTATTGTTGGTATGGAATTTACTTTGCCTGGTCCGATATATATATATATATATATATATATGCCTATTAGAAAATTGATAAAAATACTAATATTCCACTGTCCTTGGGCTTTAAGGCATCAGGACCTCACGTATTGCTTATGAAATGCGCGACGGACGACCCAGGACAACACACGAATACGTTGTGCTGGATCCCCAGCTCAAGTCGATACCGATGATCCTCGATGATTTTTCGTCGCTTATCATTGACAGTATTGATTGAAAATGTGTGGCCGTTTCTCGCTAGTTCCCCATGCGTCAAAATACGTCGGGATATCGCGCGTGGCAGCTCCTCGGCCTCACCGTTCGCAGGAGTAAGGCAACTTTTCGAGAAGGAGCGGGTCGCCGTTCACGAAACCATGAGTCTCATATTCAGCGAGAAAAGCAGCCGTCAACGTCGAAAATTGTTTGCCGAACAAAAAGCAAGAGTGCATAAAAGCGCAAAATCACGATCTCGCTACGCAACGTGGAAAACCTCCTCCTCGGGATTTCCCTTGCGTGCGCTCTCTACCTGGTGCCTCTTCCCTTTCTCTCGCTCTCCCACCTCCACGGCGTGCACGCACGCGATTTCCAAAGCGTCGACAGATGGCTCCTGCGCGCGGCAACTCCCCCCCTCTCCCTCACGACGGCGCTCAGTCGCTCGCTCTCTCGCTCTCTCTCTCTCTCTCTCTCTCTCTGTCTCTCTCGAGCGAGGGCGCGCGCCCATTGTGCGGCGCCGTCGAGCCAACACGGCTGCTCCTCTCTTTCGAGCCGCTCAGTCGGTCCTCGATCCGCGTCCGGAATCGTGTGCGTGCGTTCACAGGAGCTCCTCGAGCTCCCCCTACGGTCAAACGACTTCAGCGAGTGTTGAGCGCGGAATGTCATTGCGAGGCGTCGCGGCGCTTCGTGCCCAGTGCGTTGAACGAGAGGACGTTGGCTGAGCAGGAGCTGGGATAGCGAGCGAGAGGTAAAGGATGTCGTCGACTCCCGATTCTAAATTTAAAGCCTCGAAGGCTATGTAATGCTGTGACCAACGTGACGAGGAGTGTGCGATTTGGCCACGCGTGTGTGTGCTTCTGAGAAAGTGGAGTTAGTTGCCTGGGATAACGTGACGTGGTTTGTGCTTGACAATGTGAGCGAAATATAGCCGCCGTTGCTGCTGCTGCTGCTGCTGCTGTTGTTGTTGTTGTTGTTGTTGTTGTTATTATTATTGATGACATTGTATTCTTCTTCATTTTCTTATTATTCTCGTCATCGTCGTCGTCGTCGTCGTCGTCGTGTTGTTGTTGTTTTTGATGATGATGATGATGATGATGATGATGATGATGATGATGATTATGATGGTGTTGGGATGGTGTTTAGCTATCGTCGCCTCTGTACGCCAACGGCAAATCTGCCCTCGGACAAAGCAGCTGCTAGTTTAAAAGATTCTAATCTTTAGGCTTGACAGTTATAACGGCGATGCAAGCATTGCCGAACGCCTGCTAACATCGTTTCCCGAGATTTTCCTTCCCAAGATACTCGGCATCGTTAAAATTTGCCAAAAGAATTTTTACTCGATAACTATGTCCCTCGCCTCCCCGCTCCTCCTCTGGAATTATGCGTACGTCTGACGAGAAACAACGTGGAGGATGCGCTGCTCCTGCAAAATGATTTTTAGATAGTGAAATGACGAGTTTAGAGTTGCTCGTAAAATACGTTAATTTTCATGGATTCCGGTGAAGTTGGGTATTAGATCATTGGCTGAACATTGTATTTCACGAATGGAGTTTTTCCACCTATAAATTATCAAAATTAACGATTCATTTATTCCTTTGTAGACGCTATCCCCTCGTAATTGATGAGGATTTTAAGACATTAATTAAAAAAAATGAGGTCCCACGTTCAACATCTCATCTTTGGCCAATACCAATAGAAACTTACGAATTCTATAAATTCTTCAACAAGTTGATGAAGCTCAAAATAAAAGCGATGTTAGCGTTCGTTCAATTAAAAGATATGTTTGATTAATGTCATTGGCTCCTTCTCATCCTTTTATTGCCACGGTATTTAGCATAGCGATAAACCTGTTTTTATAAGCAAGCTTATTACCCCGAAACTATGTCCCTCTAATACCACGTAATTCATTAACATAAGCTCATAAAAATTGCAATATCCGTTAACCCTTCGTTTAATTGTAAAAAACGGTTGCGCAACGAGCCGGATGGTCGTAAAATAATGGAAAATGTCAAAGAAAAACGTTGAATAATCGTTAGATCGGTTAACCGTCCTGATTAATTTTCGAATGATAATATTAAATAGATCAACGAAGAAATGACGAAGAAAAAACAGATTGGACGGAGACGTAAAAAATGGATTTCTGACGCTGCGCCGTCACGGGATATAATAACGAAAGTTCATTGTGGAGCGGCTCGTGCACTCAACTTCGTGAATATATTACGCCGTAGACAAATATTTAAGATCGTCGAGTGGAAAGGATTTGAACGATAGATACTGTGGAGAGTCGTAGAGATGATGAGAAAGGCGCGCAAACGATAATATAATCCTCCGTTCCTTCTTACGTTTGTCGTTTCTCTGTCTCTTCCATTCCATTCCTCTCTTTCGGTCGCTTCTCTCCAACACCCCACCACCCCACCACCACTCTCTTTCTCTCAAATCGTCTTGGAAATAATTTAAATTAAGGAAAAAAAAGATAAATGAAACTTTTGCATGAAATACAAGTCAATCACTTGAAATCGTTTTCAGATTAAAATACAATTCAATAAACAACATATATGCCGTAGGATTTAATTTACTTGATGAAAGCTTTCACTTACACTAAATAAAAACAATTAAGTAAACGTATTAAATTGGATTTTTCGTGTATGTACTTCGTGTCTATGTAACGTGCCCGCAATATACTTCTTGCAGAATTTTCTATCTTTGGCTACAAATGTTCATCTCGGCAATCATTCGCTGCACTTGCTTTCTTTTATAAATAAAATTACTTCTTTTTCTTTCTGCTATTTGTTGTTTTGTTTTGTTTTTTTGTTTTTGTTTTTGTTTTTGTTTTTTTGTGACTCGATTTTACGGATAATAATGTTTATCCGTAGATAAATGAGTACAAAAGAACGGCTATCTTTTGTAGCGATCAAGTTTCAATCTTAGCTCGAAGAAATTAAAGGAACGAGGTTGAATAAACTGTTTTTTAGTTTCTTACTTTACTTTAGCCATAGCCAATATCATAAATACAACGGCTTCTTTATTTTTGGGCATAACAAATGGCAAATGTAAAGCAATCGATATATTCATTGATTTTTGTGTAAAATCGTAAAGAATAGTAGAACATGAAAATAATGAATACGATAGTGTTGTTATAAAAGTAGGTCTATCTGTGAATTAAAAAGATTACCGAAGGCGAGGCCGTCAATAAATATTCGTCATTTTATGAATCATAATTTGTATAACGTAATAATTTCCGACATTTATCGCTGGTATTGTGGAAGTCTTAGGAGAAGTCGGTCTTTTAATTTCTATAATTTCCCAATTAAGCACATTTTCGCTCGTATATTATGGCTCTCCGGCGCGTAGTATAAATATAAATATTACATATTCTTAACAATTATAGATATGGCGTTTAACGGTAATAATAATAGTAATAGCTTGAAACTATAAATATATTGGTTAATTTATAGAATGATGAGTCATTTTAATTTCGTTGAAATTGTAAAAAAGGAAAATAGAGTTTATGAAGTTAATTGCCGCCATAGTTTACGGAGCCCCACATACACAATCCCGATGGATTTTTTGTTTTTGTAATTTGTCAATGGCCTATAAATGATTATAAGCACTCGTCAGCTGATCAACAATTGCAAGAAATCCTAGCAGTACAATTTTTATTCCTAAATCAAATACAGATTCGTGTTTCATTCATCGAGATCACATTGTATTCGAGATCGCTTGTGATAATGCGTTCGATAAACATCGCCAACTGCGTGCACGACGAATAATAATTCTTTCCTTAAACTGTAATACGATATGTGCTTGAAATTCATTATCCTTTGCCGATGCTTCTCGAATCACTTTCACTGTAATCGGGAAACTGAATTAAGTTCCTATTGCCCAAAGTATCGTCATCCTCGAAAATACCGAATGCGTAGCGTTTTAAGAATTGAATCGTTCAGCTTTCTCGCACTTTGTAAAGCTCGTAAAAATATAACATTGGTAACTTAATGCATTAAGGATCGTTGTGAAAGTATTCAATGTATTAATAATGCACAGCAATTGCATATCTCCGCACTTATCGGGAAGGGCGTGCCATGTGTCCAAGAGCGATAGTCTTTGACTCGAGTATCGAGTAAATTGAGATTTCAGAGGTGTTATGTGAAGGAGCGCGGGTTCCTCGTTCAAGATCCACTTTCCGCTTGTGATAACGCAGCTATCGGTGTTCTGTCATCGCGACGTTCAAGCTCCCCACCGTACCTCCTTCCTAATAAATCGGAGCCGAGGCCCAACCTATTATTTCATGCCTATCGAGTGCTCGTGAATGGGCCCGATCTCCGAAATGCCGGGACAACGTTATTCCACAATTTCTGGTCCTCTTTAGCCAGCTTAAATTTCCTAATTTACTTGCCTTTCCGTAACACCCGCCGGTGAGTGCCTTTCTCTAACTACCACAACGAATTCCTTTGTAGCAACTAGTCTTGCTAGTTTATCCGCAATCTCGTTTCCTTTAATGCCGCTATGACCCACAGTCCACGGACCACAGTCCATAGTGGCGTAAGGCGGTTTTCATTTTCCAGCAGACTGCTAAGAGTCCTGCTGTACTTCCAAGAGAGCGTAAAGGTTTAACCGCTTCGCATCTTTACGGCATAAAAAAGTAACTTTACCCCTTTGTTAGGGTCACGTACACCCAACACAAGACGCGTAGTGGAACGCGTAGAGTTAACGGGATGATTATTCGATGTGCTTGAATTTGTTTCCAATGCGAGTTTCCTTTCTAGTTTCCTTTCCTTAACGAGTCCTTTGGATCGAATAATACATACATGGATTACACGCATTTTATGAATGTTCGATGGACGTTCAAGTTTTTCATTACCAGAACATTATTGTGTATTATTTACAATATGTTTAACTTAAGGATCCACGAAATTCAATACAGTAAAATAAGATAAACTTTGATAAATTGTTAAAAATTGATAAACTAGGCTGTCGAAGGCCTTTGTAGATTTTATAATAATATTTCAAGTATAATTATAGTCAGTGATAAGAGCAAGTGCTTTTGTATTTAAAAATATTTATCGACTTACGAAATCCCGTGATGAAATGATTTTATTTTATGTTAAAAATCGATGCTTTTCATACAAGGAACATTATTGATCGATGAAAAAGATGAAAAGTTCGGTGCGATTAAAATAGTGATTTTAAGCATAAAATTAGGAATTTATCTGGCCAAAGTAAAATATCAGCTCCTAAAATTATAGCATTTGAAACGAATGACGCATTAGATTTACTTGGCTAAAAGCCTCAATGCCATTGATAATTTTCCTCGAGCCTTTATAAGCTACAAATGATTATACGCGCAAAATAATCAAATATATTTCACGCCTGAATGTTTATATAATTTTAGCGAATGCAACAATGTCTACTTCTTGATATTCATTGCCGATATTCTATGGATCCTAATTGCGCGCGTTTCATATTATAATAATCATTCGGAAGTGGTATTGTTAAAAAGTTTTCCAAATGATAAATCTCTGGGAAAGTGGAACATTATTGACTGTGCTTAACCGTGTATATCGACACGCACAGCCAGGATAGATCGATAGCTCAATTTATCGATACGCATATCTCCATTAATGCCGCAAATTGTTCGGGGTGGGGCTGGTGGTTTTGGTCGGCAGGGATAGTGGCGAAGGGTGAAGTGCGGAGAGAAAGAGAGTCCGAGGTGGAGCGGCAGGTTGTGGGTGGCCTGACTAATTACGAGCATAGCAATGGAAGTATCTGTATTGAGAAGCAAGATAGTCTAAAGCTGCGAGAGAGCGAGAGAAGGTAATGGTGAAGTGGTTCTTGTCGAGCGTATTACCGATACCCAAGGCTACTTCCATCGACGGTGGTGGTAGTAGTCGATATTAATCGTTTGCTGCCGAAAGCACGTTTGAGCTATCGATCTCGCGAGCTCCCGCCCCTCGATCCCCTCCCGTCTGTGCTCAACTTACGAGAGGCAGTATGTACGAGACTTTGCCTGCGGTACCTCGGGATAGACACGGAGCTGTTAGAGTACAAGTACCTGTATACCACCACCGGGCGATCCTCCCGTTCATACACATACTTAGACACTCACTTGTGATGCTGCTGCAAGGGCGCACAAAGTAATTACCCGGTTCCGAGTGCTTTGGGGCCTTGGCTTCCACTATCTATATAACAACAAGATGCAAGAGTAAGTGAGAGAGATAGAGATAGAGATAGAGAGAGAAAGAGAGAGAGAGAGAGATTGAGAGAGTGTGTCAGTAAGAGAGAGAGAGAGAGAGAGAGAGAGAGACAGACCCTCCTGGCTTTTCACGACGACGGAGACGATGATGACGTTCTCGCGCCCTGTGAATCCATATTGATAGGCACTTCCATTTCGTAACGATCCATTAGTGGAGAGAGAGAGAGAGAGAGAGAGAGAGATAGAGAGAGAGAGAGAAGACTGAGAAGCATTCGAGTATCAATATCGAGAGCTTGCAAACTGTCTGTGCAATGGCCTTACATTCCATTCCATCGGTATGCAATGTACGCAGGAGGGGCACGACACCCTTTCAGCCACTCGAATCATGATTTTCCAGCATCCCTCGTATATTTCGTACGTTGTACGAATTGTATTGTAGGGCGCGTTTATCATTTTTTATTTCGTTCGGAGTTATGTTTTTTATGGTATGAAGGCCCAACAAGTTAGGGTAAATTTGCCCTCTTTATTAAGGCATTACGTACCAATGAAAGTTAATTTTCTTTCATACTAGATACTCTTCTTTTCCATATCCCTTTCGTACTCACATTAACCGTTCGTTCGTGTCATTAGCGTCTCATATGGCTACATCTGCTTTTGTATCTGTGTACGAATTAATCATTACATCGTTTCAACGTAATTTATCTCGTGAAATGGGAGAAAAATCTTGTATCCCGTATGCGCCAATAAATTGCCGTTAATTGATGAATGTAACGAATGAAGGTTAAGATCGACTTGTATTGTCCTAAAACTTTTTTAATCATCAAAGTATGCCGACGTTTGTAAATAAATCTTCTTACGGCTTCATAAGATTTGTACAAACAATATTTCAATTCGCCATCAATAATACATAGGCTAATATTAATCAATGTTATTAACTCACGACCTTCGCTCGAGACAAAGAAAGTTTGCGTTGATTAGGAATTACTAAACTCCTACTGCCTACTTTCGATCGATTGTGGGGTGGGGGCGGGGGTAGAGAAATAGCCTGATCGTATCAAAAAATTAAACAACCAATATTTATCCAGCATGGCATTTACTTATTGTAATATCTTTTGGAATAAAATATCGGAGCAGCTTGATAAGTATCTACGGAATTGTTGACTTCCACTTAGCACCCTTTCTTGCTTGCGTATCATAATTCTCGTATCAACTCAACGGCTAATATTTAACAAGAAAGTGCTTCTTTTTAATGCAACGCAAGATCCTCTCCTATTCTGTGCAATTCACCGAAGGATGAAACGTTATTGCAAGTGAAAAACAGATGAAAATTAAAAAATAGCGATAACGGGTAGTTATCGTCAATAAATATTAATCCAGCGAGGTGTTGATGAGAGTAAGGTGGCGTCGATTTAGCACCCTCTCGCGCTTGCATATCATCATTCTCGTATCGACTCAATAGCTAATTATCCAATGCAAATACCAAGGATCCGCAAGGAAATTCTGCACAATGTACCCAGATCTTGAGGTATTATGGTCGAGAGTCCAATATCGTTAGCGCTTAGGTTGCTGAGCTCCGGGCACCCTTTTCAAGGTTGACCGAATTCGTTAATCAAGGGAGCCTCGTCTTGTCTCGCTTTCTACTCCCCTCCCCCTCCCCACCCATCCACCCCCACCAACTCGCGCTTGCCAAAATCCTTTCTCATACTTGCTCTCTCGCATATTTGTTCTCCCTTTTGAAACATAGATTTATCTATCTTTGCGTAATTTGAAATATGGGTGGAGAGATACATTTCATCTGGACAAAATTTACAGTTCATTTTGCAGATTATTAACGCATTGCGATTAAGCGCTACTTTTCAACTTTTCAATAACTTTGTAAGGTAGTGTACAGTGATGCACATAGTGGGGTTGGAAGGTGAAACCTAAACTTGTATTTCAAAGTGGTGATATAATCTAACGTTTATTTAACGTAAGTCACTTTCTACAAAGAAAATTTACCTTCCCCGAGAATATAAATAAGAAAGTAGGTAGTTATTATCTGCAGGACTTCAAACACGCGAACTTACAAATTTTCATTATGGGGGCAAACATCGGAATTACCAATAAACTTTGCCTATTTGAAAATTGTGACTAAGTACACGTCATTTCTAACAATGTATCCTTCCAACTCTAACAATTTATCTCCCTCTAGTTTCCCACCCTTTCTCCATTGACTTTCTCGTTCTCACTCCCCTCCCGTACGCTAGTCACTTGCAAAAGTCGTCGGAGCGATCCCCTCCGTTCGGGTCCGGATGAGTGATGCAGAAACTATGGGTTTGCGCGACGTTGAAAAATACATCGAGAGCGCACGAGCAAGTGAGCCAAGGTTCGAATAGTTAGAATCGAGATTCTCCGAGAGGGTGGTTATACAGTCAGAGTGAACGAGGGACACAGAGAGAGAGAGAGAGAGAGAGAGAGAGAGAGAGAGAGAGAGAGATCCCTTGCAACCCCGTGGGCGTGGTACCCTATCTCAAGAGTCGGCGACTGATATCTTCAAGTCTTTCTCCGTCCATCGTTCTCTTCTTTCCCTCAGGATATATAGATCCTTTACTCTCTTTCTTCTCTATTTTCCAAGACCCCACCCCTAACGCTCCCATGAAAAGCTCTCTATCTTCGTCCTTGAAAGGTAGTGGCTGCGGATTTTGCAATCGGTGCGTGTCGACTGGTGGCTTCTTTTCTTTATCTTCCGTCCCCTCCTTTTTTTGTTTGTTTTTTTTTCTCATTTTTGTTTATCTTCGCTCTTTCTCTAATACCCAGTAGACTAGTGGCGCACCTAGTAATGTCTCGTCCTTTGGAATTTCATTCCAAAACACCAACTTGGGAATTATCGAGTATTCGCACATGGTAAACTTCCTATTTTCTTTATGGATTTCTACGAAATCCCGATTCATTTCATCCTCGTTTCCCTCTCAGTTCTCGTATAATCATCCTTTCCCTTTTATTTATAAGAATTACAAATCGTCAGCGAGGGGTTGGCTGCACGCTGCATTGAGCCATAATTATTAAAAAGAAAGTTAGATACCCGCGTAAAAAGAACGAGGGGCTTGAAAAAATTGGCAAAAAGATCAGCAGTCAGCTGCCGAGGTATACAGAATCGATATTGTATGTTCTTCCGGATGAGGCGAATGGCGAGCGAACGTCAGAGGTAAAAATTGCTGCCCAGCAGACGTGTCCTCGTCACCGTATCACAGTCAGGCGAACTGTCGTACGTAAAGCCGCAGAAACGTAAAAATCAAATGCAGCATGTCAAGATACAGACTATCAAGTATAATTGAATTACAGTTATCGGGGAGCGTGTTTAGAACGAAGAGTCCTTGAGTCGTGACAGAAAGGTTTGAAAAGTATATCGTACACACGCTTCCATCGCCTCCACCTCCACGGCACGGATTTCCCTCGTGCACATGTGCGAGTACGCATAGTCTGCTCCAGTCATTTCGATTACTGACAAATAAGAGGCGTAACAATAGCTACAGTGCCACCACCATTGCTGTCGTGTGCATCCGTGTCATCGTCGTTGTTGCAGCGCATGTTAACTTGGCGAGCCTTGAAGCTACAGACTGTCACAATTCGCATACGCGCGCGCACGCGACCACACACACGCACGCACGCTTATACATAGAGATATGTCTTGTAGCCTCTTTAGTTCGCCCTCCTCTCTGGCTTAGTGGTTTTTGTCCTTCATTCGCGTCACCAGTTTCCGTTGTATTGGACCTGAACATCCAATCGTCTGCCTTCGTCGTTCATTATCCGACTCTTCTCTGTTCTCCGTATAATCATTTGCTGGCGTGTCTTCCTGCACTTTCGAGCTCCACTAGTCTTTACAAAAATTTTGATCAGCGTGCCAAGATCCTGATTTTCTCCCCCCGCCCCCCACCCGCCCTTTCGCAAAGAGATTTGCATAGAGTGCTATTAGCAAAGGTAGTGGTATTCATGCGATTGGTGTTAATGCAATGTCTTTGCAATTCTCCAGAGTTTATGAAACATTGTTATTATTTTTGAATAATTAAGTATGGGAGAATTTTGTAAGTTAGAGGATTAATTCAAGTCCTTGCTTTTGCGAATGTGTCATAAATAATTTTACTAACATAAGGAATTGCCGCTATTGCAAATATTACATTGGAACAAGGAGGTTCGAAGAACATTCGAAAAATAGTCTAAAAATAGTCTAAAAATAGTCAAAAAATAGTCGAAAAATAGTCGAAAAATAGTCGAAAAATAATGGAAAAATAAATGAAAAAATTTCGTTCTTTCGTTCTTTTTTAAATGTAAATTCTTTAAAATACAACTGTCCATTGACATTTATTTTCGAGACATATTATCGAATTAATAGATTTTGCTTCTCAAATAGCATTAACTATTTCTTTTATATAAAATTTCTAATGGACGGTACTTTATAAACTGTTTATGCATGCCCATTATCTCATCTATTTATAAACATTCTGAATTCATTATTTTGAACGTCAACAAAGATAAATTACAGTAGTCAGTGGCGCGCGCGCGTTCTCTCTCTCTCTCTCTCTCACACGCACACATACACACACACACACACACACACACACACACACACACACACACACACACACAGCATCGGACTCGCAATTTTTCAGCATTACCTTGTTTATCTAATATCCACCTATCTGGAGAGCAACAACGCGCCCTGGAGTTCACGAAAATCCGTCTCCGCTGTTCTCTTCCTCATTATTCGTCTCTTGTTCAACCAAACCATGCTCCCCCCCACCCCGGCCCACCCGCCCCGCGTGCGCTCCTTTCCCCGTTCGCGCTAATTCAGTTTCGCGCGTCCGTACGGCCCTTGCAGCATCCCCGACGAATCTTCTCTCTCGCAGGATGGATTTACACTTGACATTCGTCCTCGGAAATTATCATTCATAATGGCTCGTTAGGGCAAAATTATTGGATTAGTTGCTGAGCGAGCG
Organism: Ceratosolen solmsi marchali; assembly: GCF_000503995.2. Classification (NCBI taxonomy): domain Eukaryota; kingdom Metazoa; phylum Arthropoda; class Insecta; order Hymenoptera; family Agaonidae; genus Ceratosolen; species Ceratosolen solmsi. The sequence continues at coordinate 3,308,095 of NW_011948436.1, read as the reverse complement.
GCAACGTCGCTGGGATTCATGAGAGAGCATGACAGAGGAGCCTGTGGCTTAATGCCATGCATACGCTCGAAACTTGCCCCGGCAAGTTTCTATGTAGATGGAGATGGCCCATGTTGGCTGCCGACTGTGGTGGCGAGGGTGGGTTGCTCTCTCCTAGCTATTTTAGCAAAGGACCTCCCACCTTCGATCTTCTCTTCGGCTTCTTCTTCTTCTTCTTCTTCTGCCTCATCTTCTTCTACGGGCTGCGCCTTTTGAGTCGCTGCTTCGGCAAACGGGTTTCGCGGCTCTCAAAGTTAGATTGTTAATTTACCGGCCGCTGGATTAAAAGTACACGAAGCGCCACTGGTCGCGGATATTGCTCGCTTCCAGGGATCCTTACTAATAGTCGTTTCTGAGGCTTTTTATCGCTCTTAGAGACTCATGTTAATAGGCGTGTTCGACATTTTAGAAAGATAAAAGGAGATGGGACGGCTTTCAATTAAGCGGCAACCTCCTTTGTGAAAAATCTGATGTGTAATGAGGCCACTTTTGCCACCGCTTTTTTTTCGGCGGAGATTGTTAATTCTCTTACGCGTTAGGAACAAAGCTTTTAAAGGGGGTGAAGATAGCCAGTTAAGTGTAGCTGATTTCCAAGGAAATTTTGTTCGATAGTTTTTAAATTAATATCCTTTGGTGAAGAAATTGAGGCACTTCCTTCAGGAAATCGAAAAAAGAGTTTTTTGACGGAACTGAAGAAAATTGAAATTCTTGCACTTATCGCTGTGTGCATTTAATTTTAAAGTAGATTATTCATGATATCAGAAAATTGCATTTCAGCTTATGTTTTATAATACGAGACTTGTTGTATGCGCGAACCTGAGCTCATAAAATCGGTTGTTTCCGGTGAATAATAAATGATAAATGCATGCTATGAGATGGGTAATTAGCGAATATAATGGGGCAAACCAAAGAAAGCAAATTATTTTAAGGGTAGTCATTGGAGACTGCATATATTCTTTCTCTCTCTATTTCTTGCTGTAATTTTTTTTTTTCCTTTTTTTTTTTTTTTTTTTTTTTTTTATTTTTTTATTTTTTTCTTTCTCTCTCGTTATATCACTCGAACTCACGAGTTCGAAACTTTATGCATGAGTTTCATTAGCAGTTCATAAATAAGAACTCGCGTTATACGAAGATTAACTTTGAACTTAATTATTTTAACACGTACGTATTATTAAACTTTATGAAATATAGTTAAACTTAGGTCGAACTTAATTATTAAATATACCTAATCTATTTCTTACATACTTCTTAGTATTTATCTCCATTATAAAACGAATCCCTCCAATCATGATGCTATTGTAGCTTTGTAAAGGATTCATGACGTAGAGACGTAACACTGCAGTGATTTTGGCACCAAACAATCAAAATTAATAAGCGGCATTTAAAAATTAAAGTCAATAATAACTAGCCAATAATGCATCGTAAAATAATGGAAGTACCATTATTCATAACAGTGTAGCAGTGGTTAATGTGCAATCGTTTAGGCTTCAAATTATTCTGGCCAATGTATTCATCAAATTCGATTGGGATGCATCAATTAATAGCATGAAAATATTGTGCTTGTCCATGCACACGAAACACAAATAACAAATCGAGGCGACGGACGCTCGGACAACTTGTGCAAGACAGTGCAAATATAGTATCGTAGGAGGATTTTATACTATACGAGTCAGCGCTGCACAGCATAAATTATTCTAAATTTGTACAATAAATTAATCTGTCCCGCGTTCTTTATCTTTAATTTTTGCGTGCTCTCACAGGGGCATTTCCTAAACGTTCCCGAACAATACAAACACTCGCTACTAATACAACATAGTCTGACACATATCTGTCCAACAAGCTTGATAAGCTTATCGATTCGCTCAATTGTATATTACGACGATTGGACACCATCATGCAGCATCATATATACCTATAGAGTGTCAACAATAAAGTTAGGTTAGAATGAAATCGTCACGGATGTCGTGTGTTTACATGAATATTATTCACTACTCACCGCACTTATTTCTTTCCATTTTTTTTTTATTTCATTCTTTTTTTTTCTCTTTTTTCTTTTATTATTATTATTCGCCTCGTTTTATCTTTGGTCTTAATTCTCCTTTTCCGGTTGTCCTGTAATAATAATTTTCAACCGAAATGATTTCACTTCGTTGAACGGCGGAAAGGTAACGGGGCGAGAGGCAGGACGAGAGGTTATTTAGTTTTACATTCAGATTATCATAATTGTGAACGCGCTCGCTCCCATGATTGTGCAAGTCAATGTCTTCGATTGTTTTTCTTTTGTAATAAAATGAAAGGGAGAATTTAACGCTCTTTTTATAAATTTTTCCTTAGCTTTTCGTTACCTGTGTACGGATTTATAACAAAGTTATAGATGAATGAGTCTCCATGAAGAATGTAGAATGTAGATCGCGAGGGGGTGGCCTATTTTTCTTGCCCCCTCTCTTTCTTTCTTTCATTCATACTTTCTCTCTTTCCTTACTTTACTTTTTGTTTTCGGATTATCTCTAGTGATCTCACGGTAACTTTCTTGCGTGAAATGTTGCGAAGCAACATGATAAGGTGAAATTTATGAAAAGAAATTCGAGTAGGAGAAAAATGGATCTTTCAGTGTTTAACGAGTAGACTTTTTTTTTCTTCACGATGAATTTTGCTGTCGATGAAAGTGATTAATCGTATTGATGATTATACTCGTGGAAGGAATAGTCACTTGAAAACCTTACTTTACGAGAAGAAAAAAATTGTTTCTTAGTTTAGTTTATGAAATGTCGTGATTTTTTTCATGTCGTTTTCAATCACTAAATTATGAATAACGTATTGTAAAATATCAAATTCCTTTCTAATAATTGAACGAAAATATCATGCTCATTGATTTTGAATTAGCCACCGCGATAGAGACTTTTTTAATAATCGGATAAAGACCAAATTACTCTACATTTTCATTCGTACATTAAAAATTAATGTATAATTTTACGGCCTTATTGTAATGCTTTTTTAATGTAGTTTTATGGAGAATACTATTAACATTTATAAAAATTTATGAATCTTTTCATCCGAATTTTGTTAAACTGTTTAATAAAGGAGCCCTAGATTTTAAAAGTCGAGTATCCGATACTGTAAAATTCTTCTAAAACTGTTCTTCTCTATAAGAAATCTCTTAACTGTCGCGCACAAAAGTAGTCAATAAATTTCTGATTGACCACAAAAAAGTCAATGCACGTAAAAACTCGTCATTCTATTAGAATGCAAATTTTGCTTCGAACCTCATATTATCCTAGAAAACAAAATATGGAAAAACGGTGTTTTTAAAATATATTCGCGTCGTTCGTATGATATACGATGTAAAATCATTACAAACACCCCTTCGTAACAAGTACCTCATCATTTATTGTATTAACTTCATTCTAACGCCTACATATACACCAAGCGCATGTATAGTTTTACAAAGAACAATGGCCAAGGGGAGAAGGGGGAATAGAATTCACCCATTATAGTAAAAGATGTATTAAAAAGGTATTTCAGGGTTGCGTCGATGTCAATTCATTATTAAGATATTAACAGATTCGACGCGTTGCTGAAGAAAAAAAAAAAATAAAATTCATCGAAACACCTTAATGAACGCGCTTGCAAGCCGATTGCACAATTTATTCATGAAAGCTCGCTTTATACACACTTCATCACAAAGACGAGCATTCAGATTTGGCTATATAATGCATTCTCTGCTCTGATATATTTTGCTCTTCTTCCTTTATTTAATACATTTTTTTTGTCTCTTTTCTTTTTCATGTGTATGAATATGTTTAGGTAGATATAGAGTGTAGGGTGTTTGCTTTTTAAAATGACGGTGGGGATGTGCATAGCTCGTTATGCGATTTATGCCATCGGTTCGACACTTTTTCCGGAATTTACAGCTATTTGGTAGCCTTAGACGACACACCGTGAGATGGGAAATATCGATATTCAATATGGGCTTACATTCTTTTCCTTGAAGAGTTGTGTGCGCGCGTGTGCATGCGTGTGCCCACGAGGGCTCCGAGTCAACGAAAGTAAATTAGATTTTTCAGGTGGTTCTCGGTTTTCGAATATATTATAAAAAAAATTCTCTTCCGAATCCTCTTTCCTAACCTTTTTCGCGACATGGCCGTAATTTTTTTTACTCTCTCTCTCTCTCTCTCTCTCTCTCTCTCTCTCTCTTTCTCTCTACTTTCGAATGTCGAATCCTAAGAATTTAAAAAAATTTGAAAGTTAATCATTTAGAATGGAATTTCAAGTGAGACATCATATTCCGAAACATGGTATTATAATATATTTACTTCGAGTAAACATAATATAATGAGGCAGATTTTTTAAAATAAAACTCGTAATTTCTTTGCCACTATATTTATATATTTATATATATATATGTATTTAAATATAAATTCTCTTATTTATTTTAATTGTAAATTACGTCTATTAAAGTACTACAAATTTTTGATAATACAGTAGGATGTTATTATTGTAACTTTTGATGAATTCACAAGCTCTTAACGTAAATTCCATAAGGGAATATATTTTTTTCTTCCATGCATTTACACGTATTATGAGATACAGAGAAAAATAATGGATTTAATATTAATATTAATAGTACTCTGCAAACAATTTCTCACGCATGATTTATGACTATGTTGCTAGACATCTCATTCGTTTAGAATTTTTCATTAGGAGTTTTAAAACAATATTGTCTGAATATTAAAACTAAAGTCTTTGTCGTAATATTAAGTATATAAATCGTAAGAAAAAGAGAAATCGTAATATAATTATTATTCTTGGTTATACAAGTTCCTTTACTTCTGTAAGTTTTATTCGAAAATTCTTAATTGCAAAATACTGCGAATCGTTAAAGTTATAAATTGCTTTGGATATTTATTCACAGTTTATGGGCTGAGAGAAACAAGTAGAGTGCGGTGAAAAAAAAAATCCATGAAAGGCACTTCCCTTTTCGCGTTGCAGATTGAATCAAAGTAGCGGAACATTCGCTCGATGTATTAGAAACGCGTAAAGTAATACGATACATTGGACGAGAATGTCGCGATTTTCCCGTCTCTGTAGGCATTCGAAATCTGCATTCGTAGTGCATGGAACTTAAAAGATCCTTCGCGAGTCGTGACAGACGAATTAATATTAATCGAGAAATAATCGAAACCGCAGCGGCTAAAAAGCGTCAAAGGGCCGATGTAGTGTTTGCACGATGATGTACTTCACATACGTGCAGAGACGCGTCGCTACTCGCATCTTTTCATTTGCGTTGCACTTGATTCGACGTTTTATGCGAGCCTTTGAGGGATTGGTGGTGAGGGGGTGATTGGGGGGGGTCAATGCTATCCCGCCCTAAATAAAATAAATGAAATATCGACTTTCCGCGCGGTCACTATATCGCGCCAATAATGGACAATCGCGCGGCGGAAGCTCCTCGATTTTTGGCTAGACGTAGGTTACGAAAAGGAGGGAAATTGGATTTTCTTTTCTTCTGTCTCCGCTCTCTTTGCGGCTACTCAAGGTGTATTAATTTTATAGATATTAGCATGTTTGTCGTGTCAAAGTTACGTATCGACAACTTTTGCAAATGCTTTTACCACTTGAAATCAATAATTACGAATAATGTCGAGTGAAATGCCAATAGCAGAGGATTGTTTTACAAAATAACTAATGTATCTTTGATGGCATTATTTATTAATTTAGGTAATTAAAGCATTACGTTTGTATGGGAATTTCAATTTTTTTAATGTGGAAGATTGTGTGAAATTTTTGCTCTATATTTGTGTATTTTTGTATTTCAATATAAATACAAATAGTTGCATCTAAAATGCAATAAGACGAGCCTGAATCTATTGATGGTGATAATAATTATTAAAGAAATAACTATTTTATATTCTATTTACAACCGTGTCACATCATAAAAAAATATTTGATTATCGTAGCTTCGTTCTTTTGAAGTAATAAAATAATTTCCTTTTTCTTATGACTCGAATTTATCCAGTAATTTTACAATAATTTTGTGCAACATAATTCTTATAAAGAAATTCTACTTCAACAAAAAATCATCTCTTTATCTATTTCAAAAGAACGTAGCACGATGGTTTATAGAATGCAATGTAAACAAACGTATAAAAATATAAACTGTTAAAGAAATTGAGCAGAACATTGTGAGAATGAGTGAAGTAGAGCAGAGAGAGAAGAGTGAATAGAGCAGAGTGTTAAGATTTCATATTGAAACGTATTTGGTAATTATGGTGTAATAATATTCGTAAGTAAATAATTAATGTGGATAATTGTTGATGGAGAAATACCGGGCCTACTGCCGGGTAGAATAATCAAATGCATTTTTAGAATGGAATTCAAACTAATGTGAGCCTCTAGGCCAGAGTGAGAAAAGTCAGCAGCCGGTGATAAAGGGAGAGAGCATTTGCGCGTTGTTTTATCGAGGAATGGTTAATACAGACGGTACGCGGATGCCGGAAGTGACGTTGGTAGGAGCGCACAACTATAAGGAAGTTATTTAGGTCGCGGTTATGGAAGTACTCGACGCCCGGGTGAAACTTTGCTACGATGGCGACGACGACGACGAGGACGACGACGATGACTACTACTACTACTACTACCGCTCGTCTCTCTCTCTCTCTCTCTCTCTCTCTCTCTCTCATCCCTTGGCACGAGCGTACAAGTGCCGCCCAGACCTTTTTCCTATTCCATTCCATTCCACTGTCGGCTCCATTCCTTTTGATTATTTGTTTGCCATCTTCTACTCGCGACTATGTTTCGTTCGCCCGCTTATAGTAGTCTCATCCCGTTCGTTCCCGTTTGTCGGGTGATTTTTCTTACCACGGAATTGATATTGAAATTGTTATTTACATGTACGACGCCGACGCTTTTCTTCCTCTTCTCCTCCTTTTTCTATTTTATTTCATTTTTAACAAAATTTCCGATCTTTCAATTTACACTAATGGACGCGCAGAATTTTATCAACTCTGAACTTTTGGGGCCAGATCTTTGAGAGGCATTACTGGTATTATTCATCGATTTGCTCATTCATTTTTACTAAACTATCTCACTCTTAACCATTTTCACGAAAATTTACTTATCTCCTCGGCTACGGCAATTTTCTACCTAGACTAAAGTAAATTTTATTCTTTCGTCGACGAATTACCATCAAAGTTAAGCATTCTCGAAGAATAAGTACGTTTAGTCTTCTTGAACAATCTAACATAAATACTGTTAAGATTACGCTAAAACAGAACCTAAATTTATGTATTGGAACAAAGTTTCGACTTACACATACCGTGGTTATGAAGTTTTCTTACAAAACTCCTTCTTTCTCGTGTATTTATACCCGACAAGACTGTTATTGAAGCAAAAAATCGCTGACTAAGATAAACGCTGCTATTTTCAAAGTACGAAATCTCAACTTATTACGATATCGAGGAGAACTTTGGATTAACAAATAAAAAGAAACTTTTTTCCTCGCGTGCCTGCGAAAATAAGAGCCCCTTTATACACTTTGCACACTCATACATATCTCTCGGCAGATATTCTTACTTTTATTTATACATACGCACGCATATATATATATATTATTTATCCGAGGTACATGCAAGTAATTTAGTATATTTTCAAATTACTTCCTGCGTGCTATCCATCTTCGCACCTGTCCGTCCGACGATTCATCACATTGCGAGTGAGTCAAGTGGGGGAGGTAGACGAAAGGATGATATTTTTTTGCCCTTTTCTTTGTTTCTTCTTTCTTGGTGCATAGTCTGCGTATTCTTTTCTTATTCGTTGACAATTGTTTCACTATTTGTTTGTTGTTGTTTGTTTTGTTTTGATTTGCTTTTTTTTCCTCTGTCGTTTTCTCTTCCTTCCTAAGAAAACTGCTTTTTTGCTCATTTCTAATTTCTCCGCTTAATACACATTGGTTCGGTCTTTTAGTATTTGTGTATTATACAGTTTTTTTGGTAATGGTAGGCGGCTACTATCTGCCGAAACAGCTCCACGCCAGAATATTTTCGTTTAAAAATGTAAATGATTGCTTATAGCTTTTAGTATAGTGAAGTGTATTTTTACTGTAAATCTTTTAAGATTGAACGACAGCTTGTGAGCTTTAATTACAGCAATGCTCACTGCATTGTAATAAAGTACTTTTTTTTTTTTTTTTTTTTTTTTTTTTTTTTTTTATCGAAACGCATTAATCATAAAATCGGGGGCTCTTGTTATAACGAGAAAACATCGAATTTTCGAAAGCCGACATACGTATCCTCGTACCTTCGCGTAAATCGCGTAGAGTTAAACAGCCTTAGTAAATATCTAGAAAGTAATGTGGGTAAATGTAGTAGTGAAGCCTTAAACTGGATAATGGATATAGACGCGTCTAGAGAGGCTGGGCTTTCTTTAAGCTTAGCAGAAAAGAAGGTCATTTAAACAAAAGGAGCAATTGATGTAAAATGCTAGCAGAAATGGTGCATGTATTGTAATATCGGAAGGCGTGTACAACGGTTAGCGTAAGTCCCGAGCACGACGCCGACCGCCTGCAGTAACATAAAAAGGGGTTCGTGCGGTACCGATTTACCTTACGTCTGTACATTCTCCCCCTGACCAGAGAATTGGAAGAGACCGAGAGCGTGAGAGCGTCAGAGTGAGTGAGAGACAGAGAGAGAGAGAGAGAGAGAGAGAGAGAGAGAGAGTGTGAGAGTGAGAGTGAACGAGCGAGTGATATATATATATATATATATATATATATATACGGAGCGTCAGTTAATCCCCTTATTTCGAACAGAAGTTCGGCTCGGGTGACGATGCCTTTTTACACGGGAGGAATGTCAGAGCCGAGCTCTTGCACAACACCTCCTCGTCATTTACACACGTGCTGCAAATAGCGCCAAATACTGACTCACCGCGCGCTACATCTCTCCCTAACATTATTCTTTTTACTGGTCTCTCCTTATCCTCGTTTTAAAGGCCCCATACCGATTACCAACCCAACCCGGCTACGTCTCAACCTTCCAGGCGCCGTCCTCCTTTGCAAAGGAAGCGGTAATTTGGGAGGAACGTGCTTCTTTCAGCACAGTCGAGCTCTCAGACTACAACGAGTGATTCGGTATTTTTCTGTCTGCGTCAAACCAAGGACATGCATTGGGACGTCGATCGTGATTGGCCCGATTCAAGTGACGCGGAAGTAAGAAGTGACCGAACGCTCGGCGACACCGCCGAATGTAACGCGCGTCGAGGGCATTTTGCAAAAAAATCATCGTAAATTGTGATAGTGAGACATTTATAGAAGGGGGATGGACGATGTTGTATACAAATAAAACTTTCTACTGTCCTATTCCGTTATATTATAGTGGGAAATGTTGGATATATCGGGTCATGAAGGAGATCGAGGTAGCTTGCGAATACTACGAACTAAAAAGCTCGTATTTCAAGCTTTTTTGTATTCATAGACGTATCCGGGCTATGTTATTTACAGAAACGTATTCCTTTTTATTTTTCGTATTCGGATAGATGCTCTTAAGCAAGAATGCCTCGTTATGTCCTTGTAAGCGTAAAATAGGAGTCGCGCATCCTTTTTAAATTGGGGCGTCCAAGGACGTCCTTTTTAGCTGGCATTAATGAGTTATGATCCGCTTTTCGTTAGCTGAATCGCGCTTTAATGCTTTTATTATATGATGTTGGAATTACGATATTGCGATAATATTATTGGTGATATATGCAGCTTTAAATAGTCCTGTATATCGTCCAACCAACGACTCGTTAATCGACATTTCTGAACAAAAAGATCATTTAAAAAAGAGAGATAAAGTGAAACAACATGCGCATATCTTTGATAAGTCATGTCGATGTGTTTATTTAAATCATTCTAACAAATCGTTCATGTAGAAAAATATGAGGGGGGGGGGAGAATTCGTTGCAGATATGTGAATGTAATATTACAACTGGGCAGATATTTATTTAAAAATGTTATCAAGCCGAATTGAATTTGTCATCGAGTATTGGCATCGCACTTGATCGCAAAATGAGAGCGAGTAATATTCGCGGTTAAGGGCAAAAAAGTCCAGCCCTTACATTGCACTGCCGACTAACCCATTTAGTTTTCCTCTCGCCATTTAATCTTCATATTGCCGACAAAAAGAAAACTATGCTATACTCAGGTTTCCAAAAATTTCCACCCTTCCGATGATATTTGTTCCTTCGTCGTCTCACCATCCAACATCCATTTCCATCGTAACTTTTCCGAAACTTTATACCTGCGTATCTTTTCAACCTTCGTCCTTCCTGTGTTTTCTCTCTCTCTCTCTCTCTCTCTCTCTCTCTCTCGCTCTCCCTTTCTCTCTATCTCTCTGTGCCTCATCATCCCCACTTCGTCTAGTCCCTATCATCAAAGACAAGAGCAACTGCAGCTTTCTCCTAGTGCAGCTTAACGAGTAGATGGAGCGCCGCCGTCGCCGCAGAAAGATCTATATAGATCTGGTTCGCTCGGAAAACCGCTGGAATACGATAAATTGTTGGAGTTTACAAGCTCTCCTACCGAGTATAGTTCGCGCCCCGATGGATTTCATTCCATTTCTCTCCTTCTCTCTTTTACTCGATGTAGTTTTCTCCTTCTCTCTTTATTAAAGGAGCATTCTCTTCTCACTCGCCCCTTAGACATCTTATCAAAAGGAATATATAAGGGAATTACTTTGAGACGGAGTTGGAGGGGTGGCAGTGCATAAATGCGGAAATGGATTGCTTTATATTGTTTAAAGTCGTTTTAATGTATTAAGATACTTTTTTAACCAGTGAATTGTTTTATTTTTATTCTTTTCCCTTTTTTTCCACTCCCACTGGGTTATCAAGGCTTTTATTGCGTGCAATTCGGATTCTCGTTGTGAATTATAGAAAATGTAGAAAATAATTTCACCGCCATGTCTTAACTAAGGTTGCGCAGCGATAAAATGAAAGTAATGCGCCTTGATTATGAGATTTCAAGCAGTTAATTCAATTTTGTTTTTATGTTTCAGGTGAGTCGAGGGCCGCGATTGATCTACCTAATTACCGGCTGTATTTGTAAGTGTTTAATATTTCTGTAAGACGCGAGTCCGAGTATCTTACGCCGCTGATTATTACATGTTACATAAAATTCCTCGAAATGGAAGATATTAACCAGAGGCGTGTTATGGCATCTCTATGACATTACCATACGAATGTGCAATATATTTGTTGGAATTTCTAATTTATTCGAAATGGTATCACTCTACTTATAGAGTCCATGGGCTTGCATCGTAAATTTGGTTATTGAATAACAGTATATTTTCGAATGATCTCGGATGAAACTCGAGATGAAAGTATGCTCAGAGGAAAGCAAACGCGTATGCAAAGTTTCACTCAACTTCATTGCGGGAAGATTAAAACTTCATTAAATAACTTTCCACCTTAAATAAGGCATTTCGTATAGAAATCAGTATTTTGGAATTTACACGATTGGAAGGTATATAAAGCATCGCCTAAATAATATCATAATAGAGTGATGCTAATATACACCATAACTTTATCGGCGCACTACTACTGGTTATGTAATTGTGTAATTTGAGTAGAATGTCGAAACTAGTTTCCTAACTATCAAATTAGCGTCTCCACTTTCTAATATTTCAATTTTTCTTGCGACGCTGACTTTGCTGTGAAAAGTTAAAATCAATCGTTCTTGTATGTTAGTCGCGATAATGGGGAGGAAGTATTAGCATTTGCGTAAGGAAAGTATTGTGGCATTGATGTATCCGAGAAAAACTATGAGAAAAAGTCGGCATCGTAAGATGAAAAGGGCGGAAAAGAGCGGAATTGTCCATTCGATCTATAATTCTTCCACGTATTATTACAAATTGTCAGCAATAAGTTCCACATGGAGTATTCCAAAGAGTAAAGAGTAAGAGACAAATATTAAAGAGAAAAAGAGACAGATAGAGAGAGAGAGAGAGAGAGAGAGAGAGAGAAAGAGAGAGAAAAGGAACGAAGGATGATGGGAGGGGTAGGGAGGGAAAGGATGGAAACTATTTCACATTTAAAATTTTGCCGCTCGCGAGTAAAGTGGATCAAGAGTCCCGGCAAACGCAAGAGATCAAGAAGCTCAAAGAGGAGGTGGAGCGTAAGGAGAAATAGATGGAGGTAGGCTCCGACTTTGGTGGTGAGGGGATCGGGCGAGCGGGGCGATGGGGGGGGTGGTGGAGGTGAGACCGTGGGAGCATCATATCGCTATAAATATTTCCCGGCTGCGTTCGCATTTTCAACAACCCTATATTCCAGCGCCGTCGCCGCATTCTGTAATCCGCCCTGCCATTTGTCATATCGAGCCGTTGCTCCTCCAATTTATCCCGTTGCGCGCACCGCGACGATCGACTCTTAGCGCCTCTAGTCGCAGGTGCTAACGCGCGGCGTTTTATTAGATTTACTCGTTCGATTAAATCCTCGAGGTGTACCTCTTCCCCAAGACCGCGACTCACCCACCCACCGCCGTTCCCACTTATTTCCGCGTCCCGTTGTTGCTCGCTACGCTACGGAGATGGTTTAGTTGTTTGCGGCTACGGGGCCAACGATAAATCAGCTTTATTGCCGAGGGATGACTTTTCTTTTTCTTTCCACTCATTTCTCCTCTCTCCTCTCTGTCGCACACACGCACAAACAAACCAACCAACAAACAAACACAAACAAACACAAACGTGCAGTCTACTTCTCTACTTTTCTACTTCATATGGTCGGTCCCTTGGCTTGTTGCGCGTTGGTCGTCGGCTCGATCGATTACGCGCGTACAAAAAGTATGCTTTTGACAATAATAATGGATTTATGTTGCGTAAAGTTTAACTCGTTTTTCCGATGGCTGATTTATTTTGACATAGCGTATAAAGAGAAGCGCGCCGTATTTTGTATCATTTTCCTTGTTACGGCTGATTTAAAAATATATTCTTTAGAATTGTATTTATGTACGTTATATTGTCGGCCAATGTGCAAATAATTTGCGATAGTTTATGGCAATTCCTCCCATTGGTTGTTTAAAAAGCTTCATTCCTATTTTCGGATAATTCTACTTAATTAGGTCATTGGCCCATAGTTAGTGCCCACGCGCTCGGATTAATGGTTCGAGTTAATTTTTCAGTGGGAATTATTTTAAACGTTATCAAAAGTTTTCGAAATTATTATGATAATGTTATCGCTCATTCGGAATTTCCTCGGTTATAAGATTATATGCACTTTCCTACGAAATTCGATTTAGTAAATTCTCGGCAATATACTTCTGGTGAAGTAAATTTCAGCGTAGGAAGCATTCATATCTGATTAATTTCACGACATTTTGAATAAAAGTCAGTGTAATCATGGTGATTTTGAAAAATTTTGACGACAGCTACGAGACAGGAGTAAAAACACGAGTCGCTATTCACTAAAATCTACTTGATCCTGATTTGATTCAAACCGCTTTTTGAACTTTAATCTTTTCATAAGGTAGTTCTATTCATATCTCAACGTCTTTTGTACTCGGAATTTATTCCGAAAACTAAAATCCTTCAAGATATTGTGCAGTAGCAGCACTTTCTTCCCGTTACGCTTCTAATGTTACTGATAGCAAATTACTGTCAGCACCCATATTTGTAAAGCAAGAAATATCACCATTTACCAAACATACCCCATTCAAATTAAGTACCCTGGCATTAAAGTCAGCACTCTAACATTAGATCGTTCACATGTTGAATACTTTATGCGCAATAGCTTTCTAATTACATATTTTATCAACCTTATCCCATCGTCATCTCGCACGATAATATTAATACAAATAAAAGTCGAATCTCTTGTCATAAGTCACACACAGTCCATTCTCCCAGCGTCTCCCCATCGCCTTCAACCCGTCCCGCCCGTTCACCGACTATTATTAACATTAACGTTTACGAACATTCTCAATCGGGCTATTGTTTGGCAGCAAACTGTTATATAAATAATAATAACAATAATAACAACAACAACAATAATAATAATAAAAACTTTTTCTATCAACATAATTGCTAAGAGAGAGAGAGAGAGAGAGAGAGAGAGAGAGATCTAAATTCAAACGCAACAAAGATATGAAATATTTTAGAAAAAATTTAAATCGGCAATTAATATTGCTTCAAACATTACGTACCGTGTAATGTCAAAGTGATGATAATAACAATACCATTTACATTCTGTCGATACTTCAACTTTGGAAATTCCAATTCCCATGAAGAAAATCACATTATCAATTAAAGAATTACCTCGACAAGTTATAATATAGGAGAGTACCGTGTGTCAACGATCCTTCCATATATTATCAATTAAGCAAATCTAGTACTCCTTCATTTCAAGCTATTTAATGTTCCTATTAAATTTATATCAATAAGTTTAGCATCCAGATAATTTAATAATATTACCTGCTAAATTACGCCCGGCTTCTCAAATGCCTCAATAATGAATAATTATTGTGATAATTAAGGAATGACGCTCGACGAAAAAGAAAAATTGATCGAACCCTTTCATAAAAATTCTATTGACTTTGAAAGTCATTAAGTTGACAAAAATTATTATACACAATAGCTATCGACTTGCCATAATTTTTCTCACTCAACGTTTGACCGACATTTCTCTCCCATTAAAGCACTGATGAATCGATGCTCGGTGGCTTCGCTTGTTTCAGCCAACGATTTATATCTCCTAATAACCAAGAAATCTTCATTTGAAGCAAATGTCTACCACGCACATAACTCTCAATACTACTCGTCCTAGCAAAGAAATTCCTTTCCGTACGTGTAAACACTAAAGTCCTGCCCCGTTTTCATCACTCCACCGTCAGTTCAAGCCCCTTCCATTATAGCCAACCTATTGCCATCAATTCCGACCAAAGTACCCGACGCTGAATGCCGAACCATCCGAGTAACCGCTCCCGACAAGCTGCCCGCCATTCGCGCTAAATGGCCTTGCGTGACACAAAACCGAGAGGAGCAAAAAAAAAAACAAACAAAAAAAAAAAAAAGAGGCACCGAATGTCCCGTGTCCTTTATCGTCGCAGGCCGAAATCTCGCGCCTCGCTCAAAGGGGCTGGCTGGACGACAAAAGGGCCGTCGGAGGGCTGCGCGAATGCCCGTGATACGGGATGCTCGGCGAGACGCATTTTATCGTCACGGACGATCGACTCCTTCGTACAATGTCGGATGGGAAGCGGGATGGAGGGGGGCGGGGAGGGGAGGGAGCGGGAAAGCGGGCCAGGGTGACAAAGGAGAAACGAGAGACGGAAGCGGATAAACCGGGCGCATGCCGGAAACGGCCGAGATGAATTGGACGACGGGTCTCGGGCGGAGGAGGATTTCATCCAATTGGGAGGACAGCCGCGTTGACTAATCCACGATGTTTCGAGCCCTGAGCTTTCAATGGGTTGCGTATCCCAGCGCAGTGCCCATTGTTGTAACCAAGACGTGTCGAACGGTCGCTCGTATTAATCGACTTCGAGTTAATCCCTAGAAGCGAGCGTCTAACGCCTCGGCTGACCTCATCTTCATCTCAGATGTTCACACTGAGATTTTTCGCCACCTCCACCAGATTTTCCTTTCCTCGGCTTGACGTTGCGCGGCCAATACTTTTGTGATTTAATCGACCTAATGGAATAGATTCGCGTATCAAGCGAATTTGTCGTAGTCTTACGATTCTTATTAAATTACCCGGCACTCTATATTTTATTAGACTAGATCATCGGAAGGGAAGCGTAGGTTTATTGTAGAGTATATTGAATTTTGATGGTGGAATCGTCAATTCGAGGATATCAATTGCAATTTGATTTCGAGTTCACAGCTTTTTTACATACCCAATGGGTCTTGTGTGCGCTTTTAATAAATCTTATCTTCTTAATTATTTATCTGTGAAATGAAAGAGGCGGCTACCTCTAGCGATTATACATTGCAAAAAGTGTCAGCACATCGATAAGTCTGCCTACGATGTCCGCGCTTAAATCATTCTCTCGTCTCTCTCTCTCTCTCTCTCTCTCTCTCTCTCTTTATCCTTCTTTCTTATTTTTTTGTTCCCCCTCTTCTTATAACATTGGAGTCGCTAGACGAGAAGGACGGACGAGCACGGGAGTAACTCCTCGATAAAAAGCCGGCAATTTGTTAAATGATGAAAAATCTAGTAATCATTTGTGTCCGGGGCTGCGCGCGAAAAGATGACGAAGCGAGGCAGGCCAATGCGGGGAGCATCGCTCGGCTTCCCTCGGCATCTGGCGCGAAACAGTTATCGCGTCTCAGCCACTTAATTCCTTATCTACTAATGCCGTTCGGAGCATAATGATCTCCATCGGCCACCGAAGGAGAGGCCTGCTCCGTTCCAATAACGGTACGCGAGCCGCCGTTGCCAAGCGCTACTACGGCCACGAACTTTCTCCGCAGCGCAACCGGAGCCTCGACGACGCTACGCTCACTCGCCAACCTTCTCGCATTAATGAATGCCGCGGATCGAGTCGCATTTATAATCACGTATTTATAACCGCGATGGGAGCTCCCCCGCTCGCATTAGCGGTCGTATCGATAATCACGTTCATTCGAACTGACGCGTTGACGGCAACGAGTGCCTCCGAGATTGGTTTTGTGGAGATGGAGGATGGATGATGGCGATGGCGATGGTGATGGCGATGGTGATGGCGATGGTGATGGCGATATCGCGATGGTGATGGAGATGGAAATGGGAGAGGGAGGTTCGCTAGCTTCGTCGTTTTCTCATTCGGTGCATTGTTTTTTCTTTTTTGTTGTTTGCTTTGTTTTTGCGCGCACGCGCATCCAGAGGGATCCAGAGGGATGTATAATGGAATTTAATCGAGTCGCGCGGCGTTGAGTGCCGCTGCCGTTCGCCGTTGGGAATTTAATCAGCTTCGATTTTGATAGCATTTACAAACAATGCGGGCTTTGTGGCAGCCTGAAATCGTCACGCGAGGTGAGAAACGCCGTGGATTGTAGTATATTTTAAGGGGTTTTATGCGGCCGTGTGGGATTTTTTTTTTCGCCTCGGCAAGCTTTTACGAAGGGACTGATGGAACCCACAGACTCACTCATGACTTGTGTTTTAGTTATTTAGAATGTTTGCTTTCCTTATAAGTTATTTGTGTCAGAGGATAAAATGTAGCTTGGAGCTTAATAAAAAATGCGACTCTTGGGAGGAGACTCTTTTTTTTTTTTTATATTATCGCAATAATTTTGTAGCGCCAAAATTGTTTATAATCCTTTGAATAGTTTTGCAGTTGTTTGCAATATCGTTACTCGATGTTTGCAATATTAAAACTAATTTTCATCTTTCGGTCCCGCAACTTTATATTATAATACTCAAATTATAAATAGTTCCGGACTGTGATGAAAATTGAAAATTAAAAAAGTATGGAAAGCGCAGATTGGCATTAAATTTTTAGCCATAAATAAATCATGAAAGTTACGCAATCAATGTCAAGCTCTTAGGGTAACTTTGTATAATTGTTGCAAAAACCTCATTTTTTTCACTGCCAAAACGTAAGTTGTCGTGCGACTCGTATTAGATTTGCAATTAATTATTGCTGCTGTTATTGCATTGTTTGTTTTTCTTGTAATTCCAAGTGCGAATGTTAAAAATAGTTATTACATTTTTAAAAAATCTCCTTGAGGAAATATCCTTCGCAATGTTGAGTACATTGTAAATGAAAAAGATACGCGCATACGTGTGTAGTGTATGCTGGCAAATAGATAGATAGATAGATCTTTTGGTAATGCTTAAGTATTCGGCAAACATTTTGATCATTTTAATTTGCGAATTAATGTTTGATCTTTTATTTAATATTGCAAAGCTGCTGAATCGCTTGAGTTTTTTTTCTGAGAAAATTTATGCCTACGTGCTGTAGCTGTGAGCGACTTAGTCTACATTTTCACCCGTGAGAACCGTTTAACACGTACGTTCATACAGCAGGTTATAAATTTCGATCCATTAGAATATTGAAATGGTTGGAAAAAATTCATCGGCTGGAAGCGATCGTTCGTTTTCTGGACCGATAATTTCTTGGACTTTTTTTCTATTTGATCAATAAGGTTTCTTTACCTAAATATTTTAAGTAACTCGTGTTTCATTTATTATCGATATGTCGGCTTTATGTCTCCGTCTAATAATCGAAATTATTTAATTAATCAATGATAATTTCTGTTAAATGTTGTGAATTGTTGTTGTGAACGACGATTGCAATGTTAATTATTATCCATGTGTATACCAAGTCTTTATCAAAAATACTGATAAAATACAGATAAAATATCGTGTTTTTGAAACTGTAGTTTAATGATATCGATAATTTTATATTGCTTTTGCGATGAAAAAATGTTGACGTATCGCGAGTTGCATCTGTAAAATGAATCTACCGAATTTTACAAGCACCTGCGCGTTTACATGTTCATGCGTTTCACCGACATTGTGAAAATACCCGTATAAATATTTTCAATTTTGATAAGTAAACAGTAAAGCCTGTCCGACAAAAAGGGGCGATTCGACGAGGTGGCATTAAATAAACAACGAAGAGACCTAATGCAATATTAAATTGAACGTGTATTTGAAAAATTAAGTTAATTAAAGTCCTATGCTTTATTTTATTAGCTTACACACAAAGTCGTAAATGGGCACGCACATGCATACGTGAGCTCGTCTACACTTAATTACTTATGGATATATGCGTCATAATCATTTTGTTACTTTGAGTTTTGCTCCTGTTTTTATAAATTGCTTAATAGCATAATCACCTTTTTATAAAGTTAATGTGCTCTTAATATAATTAATCATAAAGGTTCATATCTCGATGTCCCGGGCAGAATATTTATGAAAAATTGAGTAATGAGTTGTTCTATGATGTACGCAAACCACTATGTAAAATTTCATAATTTCTGATACTATTTATGTTAAATTAAATGAAACAAAAAATTATTAGAAAATTTTACGACAATGAGGTTGTTACGTTATTTGATGAACAATAACAATATAATTAATTAAAAACAATATAATTAAGATTAGAAGATGAAAATTGTTGATATCGATGAGAGTAAAAGTGTGACATATAGAATGAGAATGAAAGTAATTATAATGATTTTCCGACATAGATAGTTCGGATTAGCATTTATTCGGGCAATAACGATTTATTCTGACCATTTATTAAAAGAATAGACTTACCGCTATGCAATAAATGACCTAAGAAACATAAACGTTTAACATAATAATACAGGGACAGTTTGTGGTACACACAGCATTACCATAATATTGATTTAGATAGTAATTATTAATAGACTCCATATTGGTGGTTTTTATAGGGACATATGAAAATCTTTCCGTAGGAAAAATATTTCATGAGCTGGTGCAGGGGTTGGAGAGTTTCATTGCAGGAAGCGCCTTTCTAGGTCAGTTGAATTTTTTAAAAAACACAGCTCTGCTGCGTGTAATATAATGAATGAGGGGAGGGGTATATGATAATAAAAGGTATAATATGGCTTGAATTTCGTAAACATAACTTTAGAATTGCTTAGGACATGCTTTATGAAGATAAATTTTTTAACTAAATGTTAGTAGCACACTGTTTTTAATCTTTTTACTAACTTAATGCTTGGTTAATCATTTAAATTAAAAGAGAAAAAAAAGGCTAAACAATTTTTCTCTTTTGCAAAACATAATTAAGCCTGTTAAAGTAATATAGAAAATTTGATGAAAGTGTGCCTTTATTATTAGGATGGAAAAAATATAGTCATTAAAGATAATGATAAATAGAGTAATAAAAGACATTATTGGTGGCGAAGTGGGGTGGGGTGAGAGGGGTGGAATACAATTTAGGTGGACATTAAATATGAGGTTAATTTTTATTACATAAAATTTCATCATAAACGTATGGTTTTATTATATAAATGTATATAAATTCGTTAAACAGTGTAATATTCAGTAAATTTCGGTTCAATTAATTAATTCCTTGAGTTGATAAAGGTTGAAAGAAATATTTAACATTCGAATAAGGATCATTTTGTTAAATCACGCAAAAAAGCAATTGTTTCTTAACAATAGAGCTATGCCAAATGTCAATATAATTCATATAGGATATTATTATATATTTTATTAAGATTATTATAAATCGTATTTATTTCTGTAGGCGGACAATTACAAGGAGTAAAACGTGCAAGTGGGAAACTATAATTTTGTATTCACAATCCTTCCATATAATAGACTTTGTAGGAGATATTTGTTTTGCATTATATTGGGTGGAAGTGTTCTTAATTCTTAAAAGGACCAAATAAGTAAAATATCGTTATGAAGTTTTGTAAGTTTATGCAAAATAGAGGTGAAGCAACGAGCGCGAGTAATACAAATTGAATTTTGAAATTAATCGTTATTCCATTTGTGTGCGTGTGCGTGTGCGTGTGCGTGTGCGTGTGCGTGTGCGTGCGCGTGCGCGTGTGCGTGTGCGTGTGTGCGTGTGTGTGTGTGCGCATTTAAAAAAAAATCGTGTTTACTTATAATGCAGTAGGATTTTTTAAAAATCAAAACCTATTCATTCGCGATAATTTAATGCAACTCGCTTGGACTGAAGCTTAATTGAAATCCGATAAGAGAATATCGATAATACGAATATGAGGCAAAGTCCCAAATGCTCGCACACCGTGGCGTTTACAATATTCCCAGGCTTTCAATGTACACGAATGCAGTGAATTATCATGGGCGAGCGGTGCATGACCATCGGAATAATGATTGGCATTAAAAAGCGATCGGTCGGCATTCGCGCGTCGGTTTCCAACTTTTTCGCCAATTTCGCTTTGTTTTGCTTCCTTATTCATTTTTTCGGCGGACAGACGAATGGGAGTTGAGAAAGGAACAGTTGGCGCAGCGATATCGATTCGGCTTTGTTTGGGTCTTATTGAGGATGTTCATTCTGGGACAGTTAAACAAAAAGCGCCCAGATGGTGCTAACCTACCATGTGCATTAAAAAAGTACGCATCGCTTTTTCGGAGAAATGAATTCTTACGTTATGTGCGATCAATCAGTTGTGGTACGTGAGAGAATAATGCATCACACTTTTATTATCGTATTAAAGGCCTTTGTTTGACCAGCCGTTCCGTGGCTTATATTTTTTTATTTCGCTCGTACGATACCGATTGAATCTCTGCAAAATAAAACCGCTTTCATAATTTTAGCTTATTATTATTATGTATATAGATTTCAGAAACATTGCTATTCTCTCGATACGCGATTCCACCACTAAATGTAGCTTGTAAATGTAATATCTTAACGCTTTGACATTCTGGCGTGTATTTCACCCTTCCTAAGAAATTACTTTAAATTATCGTATTTTTTTTTTTTTTAATTTTTTTGTTTTTAATTTATTTCTCAGTATTCTTAAGTTCGAGAACAACGGAAAGGCATATAATTGAAGAAATAGATATGTCACATCTGTAACTAAACTTGTTGTCGATTTTATCATGATGTAGAAAAGTAATGGATTTTCCATTAAAGAAATTTTGTTGACTTTAGTACGAGATTATATATGACAGAAAGGCGATGGAGTTATGCAAAATATGCTTTACGTTATCATAAATATCGTAAAAGAAAATAGTCCTCAAATACGAAGTAAACTTAGTTTTCATAATGGAAATAAAGTGTACACTTAATAAAGTACTTTTGCCTGTGCGTATTCTGTAATATAAATGAAATTAATAATGGAACGTCAATAACTGTGTATTATCTTTGTAAAATTGACACTTTTATCGTTGCCATTTATGTATTATTTATTCATAAGACAATTTACGTATTATGCATACGTAATGATCTTACGTATAGAGAATTAGCTATTTTCAATTGTAATACAGTACGAATATACACACACACACACACACACATTGACAAATAATAATATATGTAACTCGCGCTCTTTTTAGCTCTATGTGTTTACAGCTTTACAAGATGTATTATTGGATTATTACGAGGAACTTTCTTATACTCTATAGACACATTATGGCGTGTATGTGTAAAATTTAGGATCGACAGATCGAATAGGTTCTGTTTTAGGAACTAAAATTTTTTAACACCAATACGTAAATACAATTTATATTATTTACAATAAGGTTTATTAGATGTCGTAGCGAAATATAACTTTAGTGGTTATTTGGTGAAACAGTCCATATGCAATATGAATGCAATCGAAATTTCTTTCCCATGCATTCCAATTTTTACCATTGTACGTAGTTAAATTTTTCTACTTTGTACAGTGGCTTTCCGATTCTCGGATTCTCTGTAGGATTCTTTTATGCTCAGCGGTAATATTTGCTAGCCTGCATATAAAATAATCCTATTTTCCGTGGATATGGAAAAAAATAAAAGTTTGAAACCGCCTTTTATAACATGTTCAAATACCATAGCGAGAAAATTCTGTTTCTTGCGCGTAAAAAATAAAAATAAAATAAAAAAAAACGCTTTTTTTTTCAAATACCGACTGACAAGAATCATTAAAGAGAAAAAAGACTTTCTCCTTTTTCTTAAATTGAAATGGAGTTTTAATTTTAATGTAGACATTGTTTGTTTGTTTGTTCGTTTTTTTTTTGTTTGTTTTTGTTTTGTTTTTGTTTTGTTTAGAATCACGCGACGCGTATTTGTGTCGGATTTCCGCTTTTGTAATAAAAATCGTTACTTTGTAACGATCATATCTCGATTCAAGGTGCGGAAATGATAATTATTTTTTTTCTCTCCGCATTATGGGATTTAACTTTGTGTTTCATTAATGGAATGAAAAAGAAAACAATTTTACAAATTCTCACAATTATTGTCATGATTACCATAATTTTTTATCAGATTCTGTCGCGTGTTTTCGTAAAGTCAGCAAATAATTACGTGAAATTACAAATGTATAGAATTTCATATTTTATATATTTTTGAAAATTAAATGTATTAATTAATTTTTCGTTACATTCTCCCATTGAAAACTTCAAACGCATTTTTTAATTAACGTATACTAAATTTATTTTAAAAATGAATTCGTTACGTTTGCTTAAAGTATCAACTTTAATTAAACATAGTATTTTCTTAAAAAGTTCAAGTTTCGTTTTAACAAAAATGAAGAAAAATTCGAAGAACTTCCGAGAAAAATATCATTCTCCACAGACCTGTGCAATTTATAAAAACGTTTCACTTTTCCTTCTTATCCCATTTTTATCGCCTTTCTCATTAAACAGTGAAAATAAATATACATTCAAATTATCATTACTTTCACGGTGCAACAACTGGATCATTTGTATCTTATTTTCAGCCGTAAACGTTTTATTTGCTGGTTTATCGAGCATTAAAGTATTAAAAAAATGTATATCATTTATATAAAAGTACCGTCACATACTTGTACGAAATTACGTCTTCTTTTATTAGTTATATAATTTCATGTGTCTGCAACTGTAATTATAACAAAGTACACTAATGTAACTTTACGGCATGAAGTACGACTTGTATCGTTAATTTATAACGTCTTCTCTCTCTCTCTCTCTCTCTCTCTCTCTCTCTCGCCAAGTCTCAAAAAGTCTCAAAAAAACTCAAAAAGTCTCAAAAAGTCTCAAATGAAACGTAGCTATCGATAAAAATCGTTCAAAGACTTTTTATCTTTTAACGCTCGCTTAAGACGATCGTGACCTTTGAAATATGACTTTTTCTTCGCCAATATACGTTTCGCCAATGAAAAAAAGGAGGATCCGCTCCCTATCTCTCATCAAAGACTTATCCAGAACATTATGTCTTCTAATCCCCGTCGACGCAGACCCTTTCATCTCAATAGCAGTAGGAATGTTAACTCGTTGGAACAAGCTTTTTTTCTTCCTCCTACGGAGCGAACGAGGTTGAGCGTCGCCGAGGTGGGCGCGGTCGTCCCTTCCCTCAAACCCTCTCGGAAATCCATACGTCGCGGGCGCGCGTACCTCGACACGCGCGCGTACATCTTCGGCAAAGTAGACACTCGGCGGATGGGAGTGGATGACAGGGATAAGGCAAAAGTCGTCCTGCAGGTATCGAGGGGCGTGCGCGCTCCGAGCCATGATTTCGGGCTTCCATAATATCGAGGGACCGTCGGGGTGCACGCAAGCAAGCATCGTACGCACGCACGAACGCACGCACGCACGCGAGTAGGGAGTCGCACTCCTCATCGTGTAAGCAAGCGGCTCGGGTGTGCGTGAGCATAACCGATGACGCCATATCCGGCGAGGAAGAAAGGCGCCTCGGGCCTTGGCAGATACGCCGAGAGTAAATTGCGGTGCGGTGGGAATATGAAGTGGGTCTGAGGGGGTCGAGAAGACGGGGCGGTGACGCCGTCGGCAGGAGTCGCGAAGAAGCGTGGCGAGGGGGGGGAGGGAGGGAGGGAGGGATTGGATGGTTAGTTGGTAAGGAAAGGGCGGGAGGGTGAGTAGACGCGTGCGCGGACCGAGCGTGAAGAGATATTTTCGGTAATGACAAGACAAATGGTTTTATTTTACTACTTTTAGTGGGCCACAACGTCAGAGGCTGCTGTTGCACTGCGGTGTAATTGTTTTTTCTGGGCTGCTGGAGCTCTTAGGGTCTTGCTAGTGTAGCTAGTCGAATGATTATTGTGGTAAACTGAGGGTACAATGTGTTTGACTTGGGGGGAGTTTGTTAGTTTCTAACGATAAAGTTAACTGGTTGGTGGGGTTAGTTTTGTAATTTTTTTTTCTCAGTCGAAGCTCATTTGAATTATTATAGGATGATGCTCGCGGCTTATAAGATAGTTAATCAGTGTTTCGGATGTAACATGTTGCGATAAATAGCCGCGCCGAGTGAGTACGCTCGTGAGGAATTTCCGTGTTGGCGGCGCAATTGAAAAACTTTTCAGAGAGTCTTGAAAAACGCATAGCCACTGTAATTTCATAAATGGGGCAAACGTTTTCGAAAACTTCAAAACTCATATTTTTCAGCGGGCGATCATTCTCATTAGTGCCACGAGAATTGACGAAGCTCTAAGAACAAAAACAAAAGAAAATAGAAAAAAAGTACAAAACAAAATAAAAAATAAATAAATAAATCAAAAGAGAAAAAAGAAAAGAATAGAAGAAAAAAAGAATTTAAATAACCATTTTGACGCAGACGAATGATTCTTGACAATCACTTGTTCATCGGCACATAATCTCAGCTTCGATCTTACTTTAATAGCGTGAGAATGCGTACATCTGCACTCATAATCGAGACTCCTAAGTTGGCTAAATTACGACTTTGGCTTCAGTGATTTAACGTTAATTAAAGGGAAACTATATAACCATTCAAATCAGTTGGTTATAAAAGGAGAATCGCACGGTAAGCAAGATTGACTGATAGATACGTTGATGCAGAGGGACGGAAAGACTGCGGAAATAGAGGCGTATTGGTCTACGCGTAATTTTGGCATTTCATGAAATTCCTATGGTCCGTTTCAAGAGAGCCACCCTTAGAACAGTACTCGAGTACTTTCCTAATTGAGATTTTCGTTATCTACGTAGAGTCGCGAGTGCGGCAATGTCAATGCGATTTGTCGTGTGCTTGTACGTGCGTGCGTGCGTGCGTGCGTGCGTGCGTGCGTGTTGGCGAGTGCCGTCGTGGAGGTGGTGGCTATCTGATGGCTCGAGAGGGAGTTGGCCTGCCGGATTATCCGCACACGAGTTTGGTATTACTTAAGTGTGATGGGTCGTACTCTTCTATCTTCCGGCGCAAAATGGTTTTTCAGCACAGATGGCCGACATTACGGCGTATACAGAGAGATAGGGAGAGAGAGAGAGAGAGAGAGAGAGAGAGAGAGAGGGGGGTGGATAGAGTAAAGTAAGGAGGGGAAAGGCAGATTTTTATCGATGACCTGACTTTTGCAGATATAAGGCCGGAGCTTTTCCGAGACCAAAGTAAATCAACTTAATTTTTCGGTAGGTCAGCGCGGATGCTTCGACGATGTAATCTATTTCTTATCGCATCACGACCATCGCTCGAGAGGGCTTTGTATTGGGCGGGAGGTTGTTTGGAACAGATGCACAACGACAGACTCAATCGACAAATCTTTGGATTGGTTTTCTCCGTGTTGAAGGTATCGCTTTATTCTTTTGAGCTTTTTTGTTCCTCGAAAGCGGCACGCTTTGTTAGGTAGGCGGATTGCTTTGTACCGTGAAATATTTTGTTTACTCATCATGGGCGCTTGATGGAATCTTTAATGCTGCGTGTGCGCATACGGACTCGACTTAATTGTCTCGTTAGTATGCCGAACGATTTGAAAGACAAATAATCTGTGAACTCGGGTTTCATCTCTGTTTGCCTAAAGGCAATATTTTTTGATATTTCGATTGTGTTGGGTAGATAAGCCGTCGGTGTACACGAATGTTTTATTGAACATTTGATTTCTGAGATTATCGATTGCTAAAATACTAACAATTTTCTAATGACTAATTGAACGTATGTATTTAGGATTGGCGTATTATTACACTTTGAAGTCCGCTTTTTCCCAATTTAGAAGGAAACTATCCATACATTATGCCAATTTACGTAATAATATAAATAATTGTCATTTTTATTTAATATTATCGTATGAATTTTATACCACCTATGAGGAATATATGGATATGAATTTTTTCCGCGTACTATAAAATCTGCGCCATGAATTTACATGTTGCTTTCAAAGCACTTTTCTTGTATCCGAAAAAGAAATTGCTACGTAGATAATAATTGCATGACTTTGGACTACTAAATATTTTGCATCCACTTGCGTTTCACTGTTTGCCATTTATAATTTTTTTTCATTTTTATTATTCCTTCTTGACTCTTTCTTTTTTTCTGTTTTTTCTTTTTTTCAACGATCTCCATTTATTATCTATGAATTAGGCAAAATTGATTAGCAAAAAATGAAATAAATTGCAAACTATAAAAAAGGACACTTATAGCGTATCTAATATCCATCAAAGAATTTCCTAATCCGCACACACAATTATCGGCCTCAATACAAAGTTAATATATTTCTGTATCGCAGTAAATTATAAACAATTCTCGTAAATATAGCCAAGGATCTCGCTCGCCTCCAGGTACATTATCCAACTTTATACGATTAAACAATCCTTCAGGTTTTCGCGTTTGATAGTATAACTTGCGCGGAGTCGACATTCGCAGTACGCCATAGCGAAGACATAAACTTTGAATCCGTCTCATAAATGGTTCGAGATAAAGATAGCAGCGGAGGGAGGAAATGTGGGAGGGAGTCAGATAGCAGGATCGACTCTCTCTCTCTCTCTCTCTCTCTCTCTCTCTCTGCGAATTTTATTCCGAGTAGTCGTAAATCTACGGGGAGCCTAATCCTATACACCATTTGCGAGATCGCTTCCGCTTGACGAGCACTCGCACTCCCGCGAGTTTCTTTATCCAGAATTAAAGTCAAATTCAGTAAGTGTGCGCGCATTGCTCCGTGAAAATGACTGGAGGAGAAAATAAGCCGTCGATTCCTCTTGTCTCTCTTATAATGCTCCGTCCCTTCCAAATAATAATGACGAGTAGAAGATGGCGAGTTGGCCCTCGTTTTCGCATCGCTCACTAGGCCGCAGTAAAGCGTCGCTCACGTACGTATCATTGCGGGATCACCGACGCATTTCTTATTCGCCTTTTCTCTCCCTCTCTCTCTCTCTCTCTCTCTCTCTCTCTCTCTCTCTGTCTGTCTCTTTCTCTTTCTCTTTGCCTTTCGCCGATGCTGGAATACGACGAGGCGCAATAAGAGTGTAGCCTACATTCTCTTAGGTACCTGGAGCGAGTACGCTGACGCTACTCCTCCAATTCTTCTTTTATGTTTTTTCTGTTTTTTGTTTTTTTTTTTTGTTTTTTTTGTGTTTTTTTTGTGTTTTTTTTTTTGTTTCCTTTCTTCGTAGTCACATACACACGTCATCAGCTCTTCTTCTCTACGTGCTGCCATCGAGGTCAGATGAGAACGGAGAGAGAAAGAGGGAAGCTTATCGTTCCTCCCCATCGGCGCCGACTCTCTCGCTTTCTTAGGTCAAATAGTGCGCGCGTGTGCGTGTCCATACATGTTGGGAGTACAGCTAGCTAGAGGCGGGGGTGGGACGGACGAGAGAAACGTACAGATAGTGACGCGATGTACTGGCTAGAAAATTGGTCGTCCCAGTACGACTCTCAGTCTCTGAAGTATCCATCGAGATATAATTGAAGACATTTTTTTATGGAATACGCATTCGTCTAATTACCAGGTAGAGACTTTGTCGAACATCGGTTTTCTATTGTTATTCGAAGTTTCCTTTCTAATTACACTAGAATTTTCTCACGCAGTATAATGCGAATTTGGATGGCGATTAATGCTTTTACAGTTCGATTCAATGGGGACTTGGTCAATTATTATTTCAATACGATTTCTTGAGTTGATATTTTGTCCTCCATCCTTATTCATCATATCTTGTGCCTATTCAATCTGTAATTCTTACGAATGAGTAAAAAATATCAGATTCATTAGATAAAATGTTCATGGATCGTCGATACAATTAGGGTTTTATTAATATTATAAATGAATTAATATTATAATTATTAATATTATAAAATGTTGTATTATTGAGGGAACTATTTTTTTTTAATTTATATATTGCTAGTGATGCTATATTCATAGAAATATAGTGTTTTTTTTGTTTTTTTTTGTTTTTTTTTTGTTTTGTTTTTCATCTTTCGCTATCGTTTTGAGTTAGGAGATAAAACAATTGATTTACAACTCAATTGTTTTAAAATCAGCTCATCAGAAACTAAGATTAGGTGTTTCTTTTCAGTGCACACATTTTTCAGTACAGAATTGCGTTAAAAACTAATACTAATCACAAAGGCTTAAATAAAATGTTAATATAATATTTAAAAATGTATATTAAAGGTCATTGTAATTGCATCGTAAGTAGTCCATTAGAAATTGACGCTATCGTTTCAAACATCACTTACAATGCGAAATAAGCTCTCATGTAGGTTTACCAGCGCTTGCTATAAATCGTCGAAATAAATGTTTCCATTTATCGCACACGCCATGTGATTTATTGTAAAAAAAGCTCGTATTACCGAAGAAAATCTCAGCGTGGAGTGATTTAAATATCACTAAACTTAAATCCCATTGAGTTGGACAGATTTAGCATCCAGCAACGCGCGAACGCATGAATCGCAAATGCAGAGGGAGAGAGAGAGAGAGAGAGAGAGAGAGAGAAAGAGAGGCGAGCCCTCGCCGCTACGCTAATATTCTTTTACAATCACCGGCGCCAATTCTATGAATATTTAATGCGAATATTGATTTTATAACAAGCGAGGCGCCACGGCAATAATAGCGAACAAGTAACCATATCCTTGCAGTCTGACTTACCGTCAATTTTTCGTCATTTATACCATGGCTGCGTTAATTAAAGGAGAAGGTCGAGTAGTTCTTTCCATCATCTACCCCCACCCATCCAGCTACTCACTTACCACCTTCCTAATCCTTCCGCAATAAATCATTCTTTAATCCCCGATCCATTACGAATGCCTCGCATGTCTTCCCTCGCCCAAGTCGAGATGCCCACTGTCTCCTCGTGGTTGCATCTGCCGGACAGATACGAGTCAGAGTCACGTACCTGCCTCCCTGCACGTACGTCGTCCCGTCTATCTTTTGCGCCAGATCCGATCAGCATCCATCGGCATAAATAGGGCGGAAGCCGCGTGCCCCGGTAATTAACACGAGTCCGTAAGATTGCTATCGCGACCCGCGAGAGCGCGGTTATATGGTCAAAGAGAGAGAGAGAGAGAGAGAGAGAGAGAGAGAGAGAGGACGGGGCTATAGTTACGGGCGTTTCCGTTGGCCGGGATCGAAGGTAGGAGGGGCGGGGCCTGTGCTCCCTCTCTCTCTCTCTCTCTCTCTCTCTCTCTCTCTCTCTCTCTCTCTCTCTCATCTTACTTCACCTCAACCTCACCGTATCCCATCCCATCCACACACACTCGCGCAAAATTTTACGCGAACGAGACCCCCCATTTTTCTTTCATCGTCGTATCGGTCGTGCTCGTTCCCGATTCCCAAATACTTTCGCGCATGATAAAAGTATAATGCAGGGGGATGGACAAGCGCTTATCGATCGAAAGCGTCACTGCTGAAATGATAAGAACTAATTGCATCTTGACCCGTGAATGACGTCTGCGAATTGATTGTCTGTTGCAGGTGAGCGTCCATTCCAAATGCAAAGGTGCCGGCGCGAGGACTTTTTCTGAGAAAACGCTCGTCGGCCCATCTGAAGTCATTGAACAGCCGAGTAAGTAAAAAATATGTACCCGAAAGCGCCGATGCGCAAGCGAAATAAAGTTATCCGCCCCCACAGCCAACAATTCCGTAACTAAGGCAACGCCAGCGATTTGCATAACGCTGCGTCTTGAACGAACGCGCGACGCACTTCCAGTGTTTTTTTTTTTTTTTTTTTTCTCTTCATCTTCCCCTCGTTCTTCACCCCGACGAGGCTCGGGTGACTAAGCGAGCGTGTCGGGAAATAAGAAAAGCAAGCCAAAGGGCGCAGTCGCGCGGAAGAGGTGCTGCACGCGTTCCCCTCATGAATGCGCGATTCAGAATTCGTAACGGGACGGCGCTATACGCGAGATATCTTTCGTCTCCCTCGTAAGAGCCCTGACTTTTTCTCCCCGTGACCTCAGCGCAGGTAGATGACGTCGCTGTGTCTGCTTGCTCGACACTAGGCTCGATACTAAGCGACTTCCGAGAGACAGAGAGACAGTGAGATAAACACGTGGTACATACGGTGTTTACGACGAAAGCTAATGCACTCGGTTCATGCCTATAACTCGGTAGAGCGGCTTTACTGCGCCGTATTGTATTTTTCACGGCTGCACGTTATTAACACGATTTGCTTTATAGTAAAAGAACATCATTGAGGGGGGGGGTGTTGGATAGTGGCGCGGTGATGGGGGGAGCGTGGAACGAGGAGGATGTCGACAGGGTGAAAGTACTTGCTTTTTATGTGATTTTGACCACGCGGAAACGTTTAGATGGCATGATTCGTATGGGTGAGTTGAGGGGGGGGGGTAGAGCTCGAGACGAGAGTGGTCGTAAATAGAGATGAGTGCCGAGGTCTTTTGTGCGTCACGGTCCTCTCTGCGTGTCGCGCACCCCCGAGGAGAGACGCGGTGACGTTGGCCAATGGATTTCCACTTTTCGACGAGTTGTATGTTGGAGCGCAGCGGCCGACCCTTGAAGCCTTTGGGATTTGCCTGTATAATTAGTGTCGCCTACGCTCGAGGAATACGTATTTGAGAGTCGAAACTTGCCAACGACGATTGCAAAAATTGTCAGGTCTCCGCGGTGGAGATTCGGCATATATTTATTCACTTGCCTAGCCCATCCACTTTCACTAAAGATGATTCCATGGTTGGCGATGCACTACTATTTTACCTTTGTTTAATAATTTAGGCCTGGCGTATTTAGCTTATGGCAAAATTTCATTGTGAATAAAGATTTCAGGCTAAACATCTTTATAGATCCACTTAGAGGAAAGTGAGTGGGTTCGCGTTTTATTCTCGAATTTATTTTGGATTATGGATGCGATTAAGGATGGAATAACTAAGGCGAGTTGCATTAAGCTACGAGAAAGAAAGTAGTAGTTTAGACTTACGATGCAACAAACTTTCATTAGCCGTACAAATTGTTTTTAATTGGCCATTTGACTTCGAGGCAATTTGCAAATGTGCGTGACGAGGGCAACAAACAAACAAAAATAAAACAAAACAAAAAACAAACAAAAAAAGCAAAAAAAAAAAAAGCAAAAAAAAATATTGAAACCTTGTAATCGTTTCAATAATTAGTTTAGCGGCCACACTTTCACGTTAATTCTATTCAGTTAATACGCGGACATGTCGCAATCTTTGATTTGCCAAGGACACCGATTATTGTCCTCGGGCGCGCCTTTCGCATTCGCCCCGAGAAAGAAACGAGACGTCGATAGACAGTCGCGCATCCTAGCGGCTCAAATTCAAAGTGCACTCGCCTCCATTAGAATTGCATACTTTGGCTCATCGAGTCTTTGTACTAAAACCTCGCCTCGGTCCTCCCTTTCAGTCTCCGAGAGCTCGATATTCCTGTCTGTTTAAAAATGATCGCAATTCTACTGGGTAGGCAGGCGTCCTTCGTTCAATCGTATTCACGCCAATTGAAGCGCATATTCAAATGACATTTCGCAATCTTCGTAAATTCCGTGCGGGCTCGAAAATCCAAAGCCCTCGATCCGAGGTCGTTCTTCGTCGTGGGGAAGCTGTCGCCGATCGAGCCGCCCAATAGCACAGGGGAAATGCGGCGGTACGCGGCACAGCGGGAGGTCGGAAAACCAGCCGTTATCGCCGATTTCATTAGGGCATTGGCGCGAGTTGATATATTCGAAAATCCTCGTCTATCGCCACGGTCGTCGTCGTCATAGTCGTCGTCATTCTCGTCGTCATTCTCGTCGTCATTGTCGTCGTTATTGTCGTCGTCATTCTCGTCGTCATAGTCGGCGTCATCGTCGTTGTCATTGTCGTCGTCATAGTCGGCGTCATCGTCGTAGTCGTCCAAATGAAATCCATTCCCCATTGGCGGCGGGGACTTTGCGAATTCACATTGTCCCGTAAATTGCAATCAGCGGCGCTGCAAGCTAAATGTCCTGCATTTACAATGACCCCCCGGGTTACCCACGAGGCACAAAAGCACCGATCCTTCGCGCGCATGTTATTATCCTAAACTCCCGGTGTAAACTCCGATTAGGAGGGTTCGTTCTCGCTGAAACAAGTCCGAATCCACAATGTGGAATCGGGTGCAATTGTACTGCGAAAATTTCCTTTTTATCGAGCCACGGGAAGCACACAACCGAATCGTGTACACGGCTTTTCAACAACGACCACGACTCGCACTCCTTTTTGTCCGTTGACATGTTACCTTTCACCTACGCGATTATCTATCGCTCTATCTATCTATCTATCTATCGTCTCTCGACTCATTCAACCATTTTCTATCATTACAATGGACATTTTTCTTCAAAACGCTCGTTATTAATGAGCGCGCTCCGCGTTTATGAAAGTCATTGTGCGCTATTCGGGGACCCGACCGCGTTCGCTTAAACGCCTGTGACGCTTATTAAGTTGTTTGATGAGCGCGCAGATACGTGCATATTTATTGGGCAGCCAAGTCGATCAGAATCTAATTAACGCAGATAAGCTGATTGTTTAAAAAAATTTCAAATTCCCGTCTCAGCGTGGTACGACGTGGCTGAAATCGTCGTTTGCTTAAAAAAATAATATTGATAGTAACGATGAACCGACTAACGGCGTACAGCGTTTTATCCAGCGGTAAACGAAATGCCGTATGGCTGCCATATCATTGTAAAAATTCCATCGGTAAATCGATATAAAAATAAGATAGGAAGCGCCTCTGACGCGGGAAGTGCCGCAATACAGGAATTTCATAGTCGGATTGATGACGCTCGGTCATCCGTGCGGAATGAGCGTACCGCGATCCACCGGAGTCGGAAAGGGTCGCGGAGTGGTGACGAGGAGGCAACGAAGAGGCAACGAAGAGGAAAATGAAAAATGAGTCGAGTGATTTTCGCCAGCGAAGATGACGATACGTATGCATGGTGTATGTTGCTGTAAAAAGGAGAGATGTATGGGGTATCCTATATAGAGATATATAATGGCCGTTGATCGTTTTTTTGAATTATCGTATAATGCGTGTATGACACGAGGACGGAAGCTAATGGGGGCAGCACCGTTCGATGGATCACCACTTGTAATAAGGATCCGGAAATTAGCTCTCATATTATCGTCTTTTAATGATCAAAGGTCAAACTCTCGAAATTTACTGCATTATATGGAGCACCTTTGCTCCCTCCCGCGTGCTGCCATCGATACCCAACACTTGCGCTCGTGAGAATATTCATTTCTCGCTTTGGCTGGTAGGGAGCCAACGAGTCTTCCCCCCCGACCACCTTCCGTCCCTCATCGCCATCGCATATTCCCTCTCCCATTTCATTTTACCACCCCCTTACCACTTACTTTCGTGTAAAAGCATCGTTTTCCTCACTCTGTCTCGCTTATGCTCTGCTGTTACTCTCGACTTCTCTCGTCCTCTCGCTCCCTCCTTCTGTCTCCCATTTGGAATTGATACGGCGTCGACTGAATAGCGAATCCGGCAACGAGATCCTGCAATTTCGCTTATCATATGGGAATATCGTTCGGTGTTATAAGGGGGAATAAATGGACTGCCCGCGTGGATATATACCGTGAAACCTTTACACCCGTTCGAGTAAGTGAATCATGTGGCTAGACGAATGGAAGAAGAGAGAACGAGATAGGCCCATATATGTATATATTTATAGAGAGCGAGGGTATGGAGGATTAGAATGGGTACGGAATGGGTGGACGTGGGGAGGGGTGAGATGAATGAGGCGGAGGATGAGGAGGAGGAAGAAGAAGATAGCGGAATCAAATGATGAACGAGTGGGGGATGACGTAGAGAGATTTATATAATTCTATCATATCCTATGATATTTATTTATTTCTTCCAAGATGCAAATGGCGAATGGCAAAAAGTAGATTATTTGGCAAGTAAAGTGAATGCTGCGCAGGACGTATTAAAGTTGTATATGCAAATTACGGTTCTTTTGATTACTTAGCCTTTACAAATACGTGGATACTGTTTAAAAAAAAATTCATTTCCGAGCATTTATTCGCCAACTTGTGCACGTAGTTTTATTCACATTCATATACATATCAACCGGAAACACGTATAACGATAGTAGTGAACAATGACAAAACACATTTGGAGGTTAAAAAAATATCTTTTTAAATAACGTTGGATCGCGTTTTTTTATTTGTATTTATTACATTAAATAAAAACAAATAGTAATAATAATTATTCTTTCTCTGTCTGTGTGTGTGCGTGCGCGCGCGTGTGTGCGTGCGTGCGTGTGCGTATATATATTTGATTTTGTTTTGTTTGATAAATTTTTAGTAAATAATAAAATTGTATTTAACGTTAATGATAAAATGTCCTTACTTTTTCCACGTCATAATATTCAACACGGTAGCGTGACTTTTTATTTACGTAAAATCGATCCCAATTTACTTAAATTTATGAGCGGTTTACAAAAGCACTAGGAACAAAGAGCGAAAAAATTTTATTAAAAATCACCTAACTAAAAATCTAAAATAACATTTTAAGTGTTTTATGTAACTTTGATAATAAAATTTTATACATTTTTTGGCAGTTCCTCTATTTTTCTTTATTTTTTTTTTTATCAAAAACATTCTTTCTACAAATAAATACAGCTATAATCAACGAATATGCAAGTAAAAGTGAAAGTTAATATACAAAGTTTATAATTTTGTTATTTAATTACACTGTTTATTTATTACTGTTAAAGAGGTAATTGCAATATATATATATATATATATATATATATTAGATTTTAAGAGAATTGTTGATATGCGAACATCAACGTTCTCACTCGAGTTATGCACAATTTCTGTTGATTTCGTCTCATTTATTCATCCTCAAATGCATCCGAACGCAATTTTATATCGAGGAAATGTTTATGTTAATGAATTTCATACATAGAGAAGGCAAGAGCATATAAGATGAAAATTTAAATACATAATGTTAACTGAATGCGGCAATTTTTTTTTTTTTTTTTTTTTTTTTAAACATGAAATCTCTACATTTGCCATCGCATCAATTATTTTGATGAAATTTTTCCTGTAGATTCCAAATGCATGTTTGCCGAAACCATGAAGCCAAAAAGCAATTGGCAGCAATTCCATGATATATGTTCCATATTTTCAATTTCGCTGGCAGCAGAAGTAAAGCAAACTAACAAGAAGAAGTTGTCTTATGTACTTGGCTCCGTCAAAACGTATATTCAATTACGCTAATAATTACGAGACTCACTGCATTTATAAAATTAGCCAAATAAATATAAAAGCTTCCCCATAATCAGTAAGGTTTTATATGTAAAACGTACATAAGCACTAAGACGTCATTTATTACTGAATTTATGTTGTCGATTAAAGCTTTTAAATAATAACAGAGAGCGACGATGATGTTTCATCTGATCAAAATGCTTTGCATATAAAGTTATGTGGCTGAATGCTCCGAGTTTCACCGGTTTATTAAATTATAAAATGCCCAACGTTATATTAAATAGTAAAAAAAAAAAAAAAGAAGAAAAAAAAAGAAAGAAAAAAAGAAAAGAAAAAAGAATGGAAAAAGAAGGGAACGGGAGACGCTTTCATATGCGAGAGGTTTTCTCTTACTTAAATTCCTTTATTTAATAATTTTCGATTGTCTCATCTGTCTCATCAAGCTCGCACGATTTAATGAAAAAAATGAATTGCACGGTCTTTCACTCGTTTAAAGGACTCTTCACAATTAATAATATAATTAATTATGATTGTGTAGCAATTTAAATACAAATACGTAAGAACTCGATTTACGAGCCAGTTAGCCAAGGACGAAACTATCAATTATAAAAATTTAAGTGCTCACGGAAAAACAACAGAAGTTGGAAACTCGGACATTTAACGATCGACGTACCTTGTCCGGAATATGCATCAAAAAGGACGATCGATCGTTAAGGAAAATGCCAATTAGGGGAAAACCTATCCTCGCGAATGAGTACATATCTGACGCGGTATAAGAAGCATTTCGTTAAGCGGAGAAACTGTTATAAAGCCATTAACGATAAAGGGAAGAGCGAGTGAAAAAGGGAGATAACCAGGAGTCCCGCTTCTTTCATTCAATTGTGATTTACGCAACGGGGAATGTATCTAGTCAGGATCACAGGCACGCATGTACTCACGTCGGGCACGATTACGCGATAAATAAAGGAAATAAGAGGGCGTGTGCCGGGGGTCGCCTCGCCTGGCCTTATAAGCTCGTTCGGGATAACCGAGGGTCTCCGGGCACTCGGGCGGAATTCGTCGTGGGAGGAACATTTGGCGCTTGGGGTCGGGGCACTGTTCGGTGGCAGTAGGAGACTGGAGCTGGAGGCAATTACAGGAAACCGGCTACCGGCGTTTCCCAGCCCCCGATATCTAATAAGCTTTGGTGCCTCGAGCTTTGGTGTGCCACCGGCTTTTAACGGACACGCCGGCGCCTCCTAAGTTTTCATTGATCTCGTGACCCGCTCTTAGTCACACTCGCGCGGAGACGGAATTTAATGGGAAAGCGATCGTAGGTATCGATCTGCGTTTTTTCCTTTAGCCGCCGGATAGGGAGGAGGAGCAGCGGTCGGACGATACGCGTTAAGATTCTCAGGATCTACCCCGACCGCGACTGTATTTCCAAGCGATGGTCGATTCTGCGAAGTACGTAGTACAAAGGCCGAAGAAACTCGGAAGAAATGGATTAAGCTGATTACGGAATGACGGGGCTGATTCCAACCTGGCGGGCCTGCCTTTGGAATCCTTCCTTCTTTTTATAATCCGAGATCCTTGACTCATTTGCTTTTCCAAGCCCGTGATTTATCGGATTCGGAACGAGCATCGCAATACGAAATCCCATTTGGATTTTTCTCTTCTTTTTAACCCCTCGGGGGCTAATCTGCGCTTTCGAGTGTTGCTGAAATTCTCCCCGGAAGAGGGTAAAATCGAAAGAGTAATGACATTCGGGAAAATTTCGCACAAATTTTCCATTTGGCTAAATACACTAGGATGGCTAAGATTTTTTTTACCAAGCTTCGCTTGCCAAAGTTAAACCCACCTATCGTACCTTTCCTAAGTACATTCGGGAATTTTCCTTAATAAACGTCCATTAAGTGTTGTGGGTCGGAGTGGTGGCGAAGTGGCGGAGTGGCGGAGTGGGGGAAGGGAGGGGGGGGGGTGGGGGGGGGGAAGGGGGGGGGGGGGGTGGTATGCATCCCGTCGAGTCGCAGTCGTGAGTAATAGTCGTCTTAGCCGAAATACCAATTGTTGCATAATGAGCTCGTTTGTAATATCCTCTCGCAAAGCACGCAAAGTCGCAAGGAAAATTAATTTAAAGATGGCGCAATCGCATTCACTTTGCGCGAGGCTGTAACTGTAGAAGCAATACACCTACTCGGGACTTATCGGTGGATTCAAAGTAACAGAGCCATTATAAAATCCATTAAGACGATCGTTCAATTACCCATGCTGATAAGCATCGAAATTAAGGAGAGAAAGCTTACATCGACGTGCGCGTGTGCTCATACTTTTTGCGCACACTTGCGCACTGGCACGCTCCCATGTATGAGTCGTAAGCAAGGCGCGTGCTCTCATTAACCGTGCGATTCAACTTTCCCTTAAATGTGAACCTCTTCACTGCTACCCTCAATTTTCCTCCCCGTATAGGCCGACCCTCGGACTCGTTACGTCGAGAGTCGTATCGCTAACATTTACACCCCCGCGGCCCTGATTTCTCAGACATTACGATCTCTGTCTCCCTCCCTTTTTTCTTCTACTTCTTCTTCTTCTTCTCCCTTTCTCTCTTTATCTCTCTCTCTCTCTCTCTCTCTTTCTCTCTCTCTGTCCCTCCTCTCTCTCTCTCTCTCTCTCTCTCTCTCTGTCCCTCTCTCTTTTTGACTAATTTTCATACATTGTCTCGAGCTGTACTACGCGTCTGTAACTTTACAACGTGATGAATTTGATGTAACATCTAGAGCAATTATTTATCTACTGCATCTCGTTGGCTTTGTTTTGCAGCGAAATGTCAGCGTATTTTTGACTAGACACTCGAGGCCCAGGCAATTTCATCAATTTTACCTGCTGACTTGGGAGCAATAAAGG
The DNA here is from genome assembly GCF_000503995.2 of Ceratosolen solmsi marchali. Lineage (NCBI taxonomy): Eukaryota > Metazoa > Arthropoda > Insecta > Hymenoptera > Agaonidae > Ceratosolen > Ceratosolen solmsi. Next base: position 3,269,220 of record NW_011948436.1, on the reverse strand, counting down.
CCATTTAACAGAGATGACTCCATTGGCTTCGACTGCAACATAATATTTTGATACGCACACCTCTTTTTAGTTTTACGTTATTAACGAACGATTAAAAGGAATTAATCGTCATTGGAGTACAGTGAATGCGATAAACATATGGTAAAAATAATGGATTCGAAGATAAAATGTACTGATCAAGATTTGTCCTACTAATTCTAAAATTACATATTTCCTAACGAGTATTATCGTAGTTAATTAACATTTTATTAAAGTTAAAATAATTTGTATGATTTATAAGATTTGATTTATGGTCAAAGTTTAAAGATCGCTTCATTTTCGTATACGCGTAATCTATTCGGAGAGAGCCAACTCGTTTATTAAAAGCGATTCGTTCATTCCTTTGAAAAATCTAACCACATGCAGTAGAATATTAATAACTCACGGCCATTATCGATCCTCGTTGCGATAAAAAGTATCTCATTTCGCGAGAAAATCGTTCCTTTTATTTTTTATTTCAACTGAAAAAGCCAGTTGTGAGAGCTCACCAAGTTCTTATTCGGATATTTTGGGTAAATAATCGTTGCATTATCATAAACTCGCGCAAGCATGTAACTTACAAGATAATTTTTGCATCGGCTAACCACACTGGACCACTGCCCGCTCAACTTATGCATAATAATTTCACCTTTTCGTGAAAACCTTCATCCGCTGACCTATTTATTAATTCCCTCGCGCATTCGTTATCTTATTCGCTCGGTTATTTCACTCCCCCCCCCCGCTCTCACTCTCACACTCTATCTCTCTCTCTCTCTCAGATAAATTCCTTACGAGCAATTCCCTCGAGGGTGGCTTATGAACTTCGCAATAGCATCCATTTGTTTTTCCGCGGGTAACTTCACAACCTCGACTTTTCTTACCCACGTTGCGAGTTTTGTGTTATTTAGTTCCGACCAAAGCGAATGCAAATTCGTTGCGAGTATTATGGAGAGAATGACCGAGGCAAAAAGTGCCGAGAATGTGGTCGAGTGGATTTTTTCTTGCCAAAGTATCTTACTTCGGGGCGTTTAACCGCCTGTTCATATTAAATCTTGTCATATTAAATAAATTTAGATTATGGATTTTAATCAACAGGCAATCATATATAACTTGCTAATTTTCTAAATAAATTCATCATGGTTATTAATCCCACTAGATCATACCAAGAATATAAAATTAATTATGTTGTAACTTTATTATTAATACGAATACACGAATTTGACGAAAATATCCATTATTGTATGATATTATGTTGGGATATTCTTATTCTTGTAATAATTCGAAAAATACTTGAAAGACATTATATAGTTGTAAAAAAAAGTAAACCATGAAAATGAAAGGCAACGAAAAATTAAATATTCAAGGACATGAAATATAGAGTTTCTATGCAAAGTCTCGACGAACAGTGTCACTATTAGATAAAGAACTTAATTTAATTTTTCTCTATTGAATAAATTTATCAAATTTATTTTTTATCACATTTAAATATGAAAGTAACGATATATTTTTTTTTTTATTTGTTATCAAACAATTGTGCTAAAAACGAGTTTTAATAATTTGTTTTTAATAGAGTTATTACAAAGAGTTTATATTGGCTTATATTTTTTTTTAAGAGGCGATGGAAAATTTAAATGAATTCCGAAAATTTTAATTTACAATCATTAAGTATTATCTATTTTTGTAAATTACTTAAAAAATAGCTTTATCCTAAAGTTTATTATATGAGAAAAATTTACAAAGTTTGTTATAGCCAGTGTGATTTATTTTATTTTAAATAAATGATTGTAAAATGCAAACAAGTAATATTCAGCTTTGGAATAACATTTCCTTAATTCAATTAGTGCGCAGCAAAATTATACAAATACTCTACGACATGCTTGCGTTTATGCTCAAAATTTTCTTATTTTCCAAGCTTTTATAATTCATTTTGCTATATTTTTCATAAATAATAAATTTTTTTATAATTTAATGTGAAATTTTGTAGCATCAAATTCTATTATTGTATGGAATTTATATTTAATATTTTTGATAAATTTATCTTATATATTATGAATTTCTAAGATATTACTATTCTTACTGGTTTATGGAAATTTTTTATACAAAAATGAGGTAAATATGATTTATAAAAATACAAAACACAAGCATAAAGGACGATAAGAAAATTATGGAAAGATATTGTATTATTTATGAAAGGAAAGTTCCTAAAAAGTTTTTATCTATCAATGTGTAAAATCAATTATTTACATGTATCTGTTACGATTCTCATAAAAAATATTTTATAGGGCAATGAATATACGTAGGTTTGACGAAAAAAACATAAAAGAGAAATGTGTTCAGTAATAACGCCCGGTTTATTGAGTTAGCATCATCAGAAACTTTATACTAATTTATCAATATAAGAATTATTAAGATATCAATGGGAAACTTGAATTTTTAATTAATTAATATACTTGAAGCAATAATATTAAAACTAAAAATGAATAATAGTTAGCATCATGTTACGCTAAAACTGTAAATAACCAAGACAACCTGATAGAACGAGTAAACAATAAATTGATAATATTCATATTAAGTTGAATTTACCACGGAACTTCATATTCTCGATATTCTTTAAATTAATGAGAGATGCGCATATTACATTTGATCGTAAATAAATGATTCATAAAAGTAATGAACTTCCTTTTTTTTTCACTTTCAATTAATGTGTGCACTAAATCTATTAGGAATCGATAAATTTCGCATGAGTATAAAGTAGAAAAATAAATCGCGCTTGCAATTATGCGAGTAAACTTCCAGGCGTTTTGAAGGGTCCGCTTGATTAATGACAAATAACGCGCCATTCGGATACGAAGGAATTACTCCCTACGATGATTAACTTTATTTTGAATGTAGCGGCTGACGGTACGTAAGGAGATTAACACCTCGAACAACTCGTCCTAACATTCTCATGGCTAACGAGAAAAAGAAGAAGACCAGAAGCGTCGACTTTACTTATTCTCTCGATTATTCATGATCTCACACGCGCGCGCACACACGCACACAGACGGTGGAGATGAAACGTAAGAGTGAAAAGTGGCAATGAGTCGAAAGAAAAGAAGAAAAAAAGATGAAAAACGAAAGCGGAAGTAAATAGATGAGCCGGCAGCGAGTGTTTATACAGCGTCGGTTGGCGCGTGCGTGCGTTTCGCGCGAGCAAAGAAACAATTCGAATGGTACAACAACACGTGTTGGTCGCTGGAATGTGCGGTGCTTCGGCAGCTGAGAAATGCGCCGGCTTCGTTTTTTTTTCTCTCGGGGTGAGATTTTATTCCACGAGAGTAAAACTGGTCTCGAACGGGGCGCGCTGAATTCTTCTTGTTTGTCGAGCTGGAGCTGCTTAGAATATTGCGCAACGATGGCCATTCGAACGTTTCAAGCGACTCTGTCAAAGTCATTCGTTGACTGGGAAAGCTCGAGAAATTGCTCGGCTAATTAATTACAAGTGACTACGCTCAACGATAATTTAGACGAGCATGCTTTGCCGCTCTTGAAAGTGATGTTTCGAGGTGACTGCTCGTTATCTTTGTTATTCTTCGGTTCGCCAACGATTTATGAGTTCTCTATTGTACATACGAGCAACTAATCCTTTGACGAGTACTGATGTATTTGTAAATTACGTAATGCTGCATTTGTTAGGGATTTCAATGTTTAAGCTGTAGAGAATTAACGGCTTAGCCAATTAAAAGTGCATAGGTTGGGTTACGGATAGGTTGTCGTAAAGTTTGACTTGTAAAAGGAAATTCTTTTCAAGAGGTGGAACTTTCCATTGTGATAGTTAATAAAGTTATCCGAAGCATTGAAACTTTTTTCATAGTTGAGAATGATTATATTTGCGACATTACTCAATATATATATATATATATATATATATATATATATATTCAGAAAGATTTCATTTAGTTTGTATTAAGGAAAAATTCGTTTTAAAACAAATGAATTGTAAATTTCAAGCACTAAATTCAAATAAGACATAAGCAGACATTCGTTGTTGCATTCATTCGGCTTTCAAAGGCGCACACGTGCTTGTTAGAAGAGGCTTTCATTCAATTTGCTACACGGGGAAAGAAAATTCATTTGAATAGAATGTAAAAACTGACTTTATATTCTTTTGCCTCAGGTCGAATCACAGAATGAAGACTTAAAAATATAAATCTACAAGAAAGTAATTGTTATCAAGAAACAGCTGGAAAAATTCGTCTTTTAGAGATATTTTTTTGTTACCGTTACTATTACTGCTACAACAACAACAACAACAATAAATACTGCTATTACTACTTCTAATATTTACTATTACTTGCTAATATTGTTGTAATCATTGTTGAGAAATTGTTATAATTTTTTGTTAAATTTTTATTATAGAAATATGAATATTGAGAATTGATAAGTATCATACGATTTTTTGTAATTTCTAATAATAATAATAATATGTGGTAAAATGGCAAATCAAAAATGGATGAAAATTTAGGAAAACTTGTTTCAATATTAGAGATTGGCAAACAAAATCTGCAAAGGCGGAAGAAGCAAAAGTAGATAGGTATACAGATAAGAGGATGAAGAGACAGAAGTAAAGACAGAATTAGAAAGAGAGAGAGAGAGAGAGAGAGAGAGAGAGAAATGGGTGGCATGCGCGAGATCTAGACGTTGAAGAATAAGAGAATGTAGAGGATTTTCAATGAAATTCGCAAGCACCGCTGCGAAGTATTTGCAAATGAAACTTTACTGCCTGAGCGGAAAAATCGAGAGGTTCGTCCTGCGAGTCGTGAATTTTCCTTATGGATTCACTGCATATCGCTTTCTGAGACACTGACTCATACCTGTGTTTGTTGAAAATATAGTTTTCCCCGGAAACGAAGGCACGAAGTTTTCTTCTCTGCGAACAAATCAAATCCTTTGATGCGTACCTCCAACTCAAGTTGATATTTAAAGTAATTTAACAGTCTGCACAAGTTTTCATACGATTAAACTTGGATGCTGATTCGTTACTCATAATTCGAGAAAACTTTAGCCCTCAAAATTATACTCAAAATTATTGATATCCGGGGCAGAAGATGAATTTAGGTGTTATCCAGTTTATCGTTATGATTTTCTTTAAATGCTCTTATAAAAGTAAATTGATTATTTGATGCTCTGAATGTATTTTCGACCTGAATATTTCAGAGGCTAATTAAAATGTACAAATATTGTTTAATATTGCGCAGGTATTGCGCATGAAAAGCTTTTGGTAAGCTTTTATGGCATTGTTAATTTATTAATTATTGAGTGTTACAATAATTGAATATAATCATATCGTGGGCTATATGAAGTATTGTGTAAATTCAAGTAGGTGAAAATTGTCAAATGTTGCAATTATTGAAAGAAAAAACTTTAGCAATTGCTCTCGCATTCAAATCATGTACATTTATATCCCTACATGTATACTTGGATGTGGGTCTATATATATATATATATATATATATTTATATTTATTTATGTATAATGGGACAAGCTATCGCGCATTCTTTACGAACGCGAATACTCATTGCCTAATAAACCACAATTTGTTGCAAAGTTTGACGCACAACGAACGCACTTTGCTCCCCCTTTTCAAGCATCTTTCCTTCTCCCTCACTGCCAACAATAACATTTCGCTATTCGGTTCGTCGAGAAAAGTCGCTAGTCACCCTCGCTAAAGATACCTAGGTAAAATTCACCCTCACCCTGGAAAGTAGAGGAGCAAGAGAAACGGATGATCCTCGGCTGAAAGCCTTGGGCGATGAGCCTATGAGCCGAGAGAGGAGGAATCCCGACGGGTGGGTACTCGTAGGATGCCAGACGCGTAATGCATACGAACTCTTTTTCTACCGTAGAGCTCTTTGCGCTCTCTCAAAAGGCGGCCGGGTTTCTCTTGTCAACCGTTCTTCGCACGAGTGTTTACGCGGATTCCCTTCGGTGGGTAGCGTTGCCCCGTGGATGGGGAGTAGTTTCCCCTTTTGCTTTCGTAGCCGAGTTACCGAGGCACTTCTCCCAGATGGGATCCCGCCGAGCCACGAGTTGTTCCTTTTCGCGAAATGCTAATGAATATGTAAAACGCGTCAGCTGGAATGCGAGTCCATTGACGGGCAATGCGAGATTACTCGGGGCAGGTGAAACTCGCTTGCGTGTTGCCTACGGAAATGAACGCTCATTGCTTAAGTGGCTGTCTTTATTACCGTGTGGCATCGATATTAATCCTTCGCTCCTCTCGTTTTATCACGTGGATACGATGAAGCGTTGGCTGATTTGACGAGTTATTATCTTAAGCCTGGATCGTGCATTATGCACTCGTACTTGGGAGTTTGTTGGTAATCGAGTTTTGGGAGTGGCTACCGATACAATTATAATTGCTTTTAAATGTCATTTAATGGCTGTGCAGTCGAAGCAGGGTTCGAGCGTTAATTTCACGATATATTTGCTGTGCAAACGATTGTTATTTTATGCGACTTATGAGTTGCAAGGAATGCTCAATAATTATGAAGATTCGTGACAAATAATTAACTGGCGTTCGTATGAATTATATTACGACATTGGAACAATTTTTTTCAACTAAAGTGCAGAATGCGCTCGTTGATTTTGTAAAATAAGATTGGCTCGTCGAGTCTTATTTCCATGTTAGGACACAATTTTCTGACAAATTCATTGGGAGGGCGTGAATGTGAGGCGAAAAGGTAGACATTAGGCACACATGGCCTACGCGTTAACCCTATATAGTATTAATAGAATAATTAATAATTCGCGAATTACACGTTATACAAGATTGTGACGTGAGTATAAAAATGCGCTAGGAATGAAATTATTGCGAGGAGCGTAGCTGAAGAATTGAAAAGTGATTATCGATGAATAATCGTATGCCAAGAATGGAAGATCGTATTTTAACGTAATACGAGCGTAAATTCTGATCATAGAAAGTGCTAAACATGGCTATGGAAAATGCTCTTACATAAAAGCCTTTAGAAATACCAAGGACTTTCGTACGAGTGTCTCACTTAAGAATCGTATAATTCCATGCGAGGCCTCGCTTCTTCCCTTCACGCACTTGAAAAACGCGCTCGCCAAATTATTCACGAGCGCAAAAAGCATCGTTAAATCATCGCTTTAAAATCTGGCGCGCAACAACGTGTCAAGAAATATATATATATATATATATATATATATATATATATATATAGTTGACGATGAGAAAACGAAACGGCCAGTCTTTCGAATAGAGCGCGGGATAAAAGAGAAGAGAGACAAGAGCGACAGCAAAAAAAACCAAAATATGCACCGTCCTCGCAAATACGTGGCTGACTTCGTGAGAATCCTTTCCCGGACGAAAAGACCGCACGGACTTTTCTCACCCCGGGTCTTACCTACCTTACCGACATCATATTGCCTGGCTCCTTCCCCCTCTTCCTCGCTCCCCCCCCCCCCGCGACTTTTTTATGTGCCCCCCCCCCCTCTCCACAGCTCGAGCTTTTAACTTTAGAGGCGAGTGGCTGTGAGCTTCGCGCAAGGCTGTAAAGCAAATTTTGCGTCCGACGTGTATGAGAATGTAGCTGGTGCGCGTATTTGCTATTCATTGGCGCCTTTGGGAATACGACGTGTACGGCGGTTCAAGAGTCCGTGGGGAGCAGCACGGCGAAGAAAATGTATCGGGGTCTTCCTTTGACTCGCAAAGTGTAATAAATGGATGAGCCGGCGGCGCGATGAGGCCGAATATGGGAGAAGGAGGTCGGTGCCTCGCTCGTTGCAAATAGCACCGATTTTTTAAATCTTGGTTGCAGCTGCAGGATCGTTATCGCTCCTAATGGCCCATCCCTTAACTCACTTACAGTCGTTTCAATTTTAATCTCGAAAGTCAGCTACTCCAATCTAGGAACGACAGAGAATCGCGTCTGCGCACACGCATATCGTCACCAGATTCCCCGTCGTCTCGGGAACACGCATCTACACGCACGGTAAATTAACTTTTGCCAGTTTTACGATCTACGCAACGGTAACTCGTTGACGTACGCGTTTCATCAAGGGGCCGGGGATCTCGCTTTGGACATTAAATTCACCGGGAAGTTTTTGTGGAAATCGCGATTCCGAGAAGTCAACGAGCTTCCTGGGCACGCAGCGCCGCCACGACTGAACACGCATTCGCCAGCCACGGAGGTTTATACGTTATCCTCGCGATGCCTGTCGATGCATTGAACGGTTCTTCGTCGAAAGTTCCTTCCTCCTATTCCGACATTTCCTAGCTTTGCCGTCTATGACGATTGACCCGGAACTCGAAATGTCGCGCGAAATCAGTCGCGTCCGATTTGTCATTACGTGAGACACCCCCCCCCCCCGCCAAAGGTTCAAGGCTCTATTGCTCTCCACGCGGGCACAAGGAATTCCACTCGCTTATGCTAATAATGCTTTGGCAAGTAAGGAGCGCGGTGTTCCGATAGTGCGCCGAGGCTTTAACGGCTCGGGCGTAGCCTCGAGGCTCATGACGATATAGCAGGAGTATGAGAGGCGGAAGGGCTACCCGGGTGCGTTAGTTGCTGAATGGCTTGTCTAATCAAGTAATTGAACTAGTTAACTCCTCCGGGCGAAGCTCGCGTAATAACTTTCAGTTGCGTAAATTACATTGTTGATAAGAAATTGATTAGAAGCCGCTTGTAGGATAGCGTGCGCGGCTTTTTTCCTTCGCCGCAAGAATGTCTGGAAAGTTAATCAAAATTCGTTAACTTATTCGAGGCAACGTGTTTTCAGCCGAGAACGTATACAAGTTTTATTGCACCGGCCAACGTTACTTTGCCCTCGGTAAAATCGAGTAAATTTTTAATTACGCCCCCCCCCACCCCGCTCCTCCCCACGCCGATCGCAAATTCAATAAATACGGCTGCACGTATTTTTATACCCTGCCGGCGCTAACTTTCAGACTGGCGTAAGCGAGGAGAATTTTTCAGTGTATCACAATGGACGTTAAGAGTATCGTTTTCCATTAAATATACGGACCAATTGATGGAAGGTCGTGCGTGAAGGGATACGCAACGTATGGGAAGCGTTTATTTTTATTTTTTTTTATATTTTTTTTTTTTTTTTTTTTTTTTTTTTTTTAATTTCGGTGGATTCCGATGTATGAGTCGATCATACGGGACAAGTCGCGCGCGATCCGAGGAAAAGCCAAGATTTCTCGACGAAAGGGAAAGAAAGGGGCAAGGATCGCCGCCCACTCTCCGCGTTAATTCATCGCTCCCGCTGTCCTTTCCGTCTACCAACTCTCTTTATCTCTCTCCCCTCAATAGGCTTCACTCGCTCTCGCCCGAGCGCCCGCATCCTTTGCCAAAAGTAATTGCTCGTCTACCCATCCTTCGCTTTCCAGCCCACTATCGTCTCGTCTATCTCGCCGGGCTTTGCGCCGCGCAATTCCCCATCCCCACCCCATCCTGCCCCACCGACTCATCCCACCCCAGGGTGGTCGACACCACCACGGCTGTCGCTTCACCACGCCATCTCGCCCAATTCGATTTAGAGTAGGGTTATCGCCTTAAAATTGCACTTGTCGGAGCCCCCGATGCATTTACCCGTCGCAGCGCTTTAACGCACAGCAGGCCTTCGCGTTTTATATTTCTTCGTGCATGTTTTTCGTCTTCTTTCTCCCTCGTATCCTTCTTTTTTCTCTCTCCTATTCTTATCCTTCTTTTTCTTATCCCGCGCTGACGAATTTTTTTCTCACGCTAAATTGCTCACCGGGCGAGCGATATTTTACGCGTAATCGTTGCGAAAGTCCCGGCTGAAAGTTACTTCTACATAGGCTTCGATTCGTCATGGCGGGTGGAACGGAGATGGCGGCGGGAGGGGAGTGGAAGGGAGGGGGGTGATTCGCGTGAGTCACTACGATTTTACTTGACGCTCTCTGCGATCGTTCCTTTTTATTTCTTTTCACGCCGCACTTGGCGTTTGTCTTTTGAGTGGCTGCCGAGCACTGCCGATGCCTATTTCCGATTGTGCCTCTTAAAATTGTATTTGATAATTAAAGCTTTGACGTTTCGTTTTTTTGCTCGCCCGTAATTTCAAATTGCCATGTACAACCACTAACGATGGAGTCATTGTTGTAAGCTATAAAGTCTCTGATCAACATTAGCGATCTACGGCTAAAAACGAGACGGCTTAAACAACAATTATATTAAATTGATTTTTTATTTAATTTAATTTCTTCGTTTATTCCTCTATCGGAGCTCACCTCCTTCCATTTATTATGTCGTTATTTTGTATTCAACGAGTACTTTGAACATACGAATTCATAATTTTTCATTTTGTCCAAATAGTCATTCATTAGATATTTCGACTTTGTATGAAATACAAACAAACATTAGTATAACAATAATCGTGCGCGTGGATTAACAACAATAGAGTGGAGTGAAGCTATTCATGACTAAGGTCTGATGCTGTATTTTATCAAAAATCACGACATTTTGACCGTACAATAGAGATGTTAACCTCTTAACCATAAATGCGTTAAACGTTCAATTTCAAATCTATATCAATAGTATTAATATATATATATATATATATATATATATATATAGTTTTTCAATTATAATCGTACTGCACAATAATTTGTCTTTGTTTTTCTGTTTTGTTTTGTTTATGTTTTTGTTTTTATTTCATTCTATAAACTTACAAAATATCGGATAAAATAAATATTTTGAACTCCGCATTACCATTCATCTCATTGATAGACTTTTGTAAATATGCCATGCATCGTGAATACATAAATATATTCACGCACACTCTTTAAATGAACATGGAAAATAATTTTTAACAAGTACATAAGACTCAATATCTAAGGGCTCAATGTATTCCAAATGCTATGCTCACAAATGCACAAAAGCGAGGCATTTTGGGTATTCAATTTTCCAGAAGGTTCGCGAAAATGTAAAGTCCTGTATCCTAAGAGGTAACTCACAATGAAACGACAGGGGAATTGAGAGGAAACAATCATTGGCGAAATACGCCAAAATCCGAGTGGGAATATCGAAGGTATGTGCATGTGGTTTAATTAACCTACGTTTCATCCATAACAACACGATTGCTACACGTCGCGTGCAAGAGTTTCGATTGCATCCTCTTTATAACCTTTCCCATTCCCCTCTTTCCTCGTCCTCACTGACATACATATACGCATACATTTATACGCACGACCCGATAATGGCCTGTCCCCTAGTATACTCTGTAAAAGAAAAAAAAAACAAATGTGTTTCGCTGTTCTGCAAGTTTATAGGAAAATTTATACCTCCCGATGTATTACAAGTTAGTATTTGAATCAGTGTGTTTTCATTGGTGCCGTAAATGTACATTGTTTGACACTGCCACGAGAAATTCATCATGAAAATGGAACGTTCCCATGCTCCATGCAAAACAGAACAGAACAAAACAAAGAAAAGACAACAAAAAAAGAGTAATATCTATACTACTACTCTACTGCTTCTGAGAACGCGTGCTTTATCATTGCCTATAATTTTTCAGCGTACACACTTAAAATATCCATCATATATATATGTATATGTGAGTGTGCGTACTCCCGCGGGGCTACACGAGATGGTAAAAATACTGGAGCAAATAATTTAATTGTCGTTTGAACGTATAATCTTGGGACGAATGTAATTTAATATAATAAGTTGAAGTTTGAAGTTGGACACGGATTGGAGTGAGATCGTTGTACTTGAGTTTACTTCGGGTGATTAATCTACGTGCTTTCGTTAAATACAAACTCATGAATCCGCAAAATTAATTCACCTACTTTACACGCTTATTGTCGACGATTTTTCCAATAATATATATATATATATATATATATATATATACGGATATCGGCCGTTTGATAGAATGTTCTCGAGCGTTTATCTGCTACTCTTAAAGCACATTCATCGAGTTCCAGGGAAAAAAAATATTTACACTCTAGAGAGATCAGACTGCCACTTTGGTGGGGTGGGTTTGGTGTCCTTTTTTCGACACGCTGCCGAAGACGGTCGTTCAAGAGGCCGTTTCTAACAGCTTTGCTTTACAAGTGTGCTTTGTGTCAATCATCAAAATGACTATATTTTTGGCGAATTTCTTCCTTTTTTCGACTTTCGACCTTTGATTTAATTAATACTCGGCCCTATCAGACATGGAAGACATATCCTCTTCTTTAGAGGCTTTGCGTTTTACGTATGAAAGCTCTTCATCGAAATAAACAGTGGCTGTTTTAACAAATAGTTTGATAAATTCTAATATAAGTTAAAAGTTCACTCGTAAATATAATAATAAAGTCAACGCGTGTAATCTTGAGTTCACTATTATTTTTAAACTTCATTTCGCCGTATTTTATCCAATATACTTTCACGAGGGTTTACTTGTATATTTTCGTTACTACTTTCCTTTGTAGAGCAAAAAAAGGAACTTTCTGAGCTTAGATTTTTATTTATTTATTTTTTCTTTTTTTTTTAAATACCGACCGTATAAAACAATGTTCTTGAAAAATAAAATTATGATTACGTTTACCATATTTTGGTGTATCCAAAACTTTATTTACAAGCTACATTTTTCAAAGATGTATCAAGTACAAATAGCAAGCGATTATTATAAAATATGGTAATAATCTTAAGTGAAGAAAGAAAGGAAAGAAGAAAAAAAAAGAAAGAGAAGAAATTTGGTTGCACTTGTACAGTTTTATTTATATTTGCACGGCATATATTTGAAATTCCTAAAGCAGAGTGCTGGCATTATTGCAGTCATCCGACACTTTTCCCGACAATTTTTTATCACGTGGTTCATTTCGTTAACGCGCTAGACGAAACACCGGTCCCGAAAATATCGAACAATGTAATTTTGATTACGCCCAAAGATTTTATTACGATACTGCTTTCCCATTGGTGTGGATAGTTTCATTTTTAGCCCAAGATCGAAGAGCTTGATGAAACTGAAAACGAGGCTTTATCACAATGATATCACTTTAGTAGGAATTGTATGCCGCTCATTTGAGAGAGAAATTTATTATCTATTTGCCGAATATTTTTCCGAATTTATTTTACGATTTTTTTTTTCTACTCCTTCCCCAACCCCTCGCCCGCACTCCCCACCCAAGTTCGTTAATTTTCGCATTTATGTGAATTTAATAACAATTTGCCAATAATGCATTTGTGGGTTTAACCTCGGTGTAAGTTTACCGGGATCATAATTTAATTAAATTTATTTTCCCAACTTTCACCCAATTTTATGCTTCGGTATGTGCTCGTAGATTATCATAAACGATCTCATTTAATTTACATTTTCTAAGCGGTGATATTACTTGCCGGCGGGGGGTTTTTTTTTTTTTTTTTTTTTTTTTTTTTGTGTTTAATATTTCTTTTATTAAGCCGATTGGTTTGTCGTAGCCTTTTTCCCTTCGTACGGCCAATGAGAATATCACGTTAATTTTTCAAAAAACGCAAGTAGACCTCAAAATCTTATTACGAAAAAATTTCTAATGAAAATAAAATTTAATCCTACAATATAGAAAACCGGGGTAAATTGAATGATAAAATAATATTGGGGCGGCATCGATGTTATTTAATAATACAATTAGTTAAAAGGAGAGAAGGAAAAGGATACGTGTGCCACGCAGAAATAAAAACAATGTCAAACAAACGCTACATTGATGACGCACATTGTTCGCAATTTCGAATGCGGCCCAAAGCAATGAAAAAAATTAAACAAACGAAAATGGTTATAAAGGAGGGTCGGGCGAGGACGAGAGACTAGACGGCGAGCGACCCTCGCTGCCCGTCGAATCGCGATTCATCCCGATTTTTCCTTATTCAATTATTCGTCGTGTGCATCTTTCCCTGCCGCCGGCGGAACCGAATAGACTCCCCGTCGAAGCCTGAGTTATCGGACGTTTAATTGCTTCCGCGTGGTCGCATGTGCGCGCGAGGACGAGCTCCTCCGGAGAGTGTCTATCGGTCGGCAGCTGCACCTCCCGAATGACCCCGAATCCCAACGGGCCCTCATTAAGCTCCCCCGTGCTACACTCGACTCGCGTGATAATTTATGATTTCCGCGCGTAAGTGCGCTCCAAGTTGTGTTGGTGAGGGGCGGGGGCGGGGGGCGGTACGAGATGGATGGTGTCGGCTCAAAATTGAGACGAGCAGGAGTCGCTCGTGATGCTGGCGATAAAATACGAGGTGAGAGGGACTTGAGCATTCGGTGTGTTGGCGAAGATCAACTAAATTTCAGCACGTGATTGGTTAGGTGTGTGTCGGGGGGGGGGCATCACTGGATGAGTCAATGACACTCGGCCGCTGCTGATTTTCCGAGGTGCGTAGGCGCGTCTCACCGCTCAAGGTTAATTTCACTCTCGTCGAGGCACTTTGGCATTGTATCGGGATGCGGGCTCCTGGCTCGAGGCGGAAGGTGTGAGGTGCGAGCGACGAAATTATTAGCACTTCGGGTTCGTTGAATTTACCGAGGGAAAGATTGAACGTGATTTTGGGTCGTATTTCAATCCGGTCTTTTGGATATTTATCATTCTTTATCTATAGCGACTGGGCGTAACGAATTGTTTGGATTCAAAGTTAAATGAGATTGCGCACTTGGGGTTTGCGATCTTGATTAATTTATCTCGTTATATCGAAAAACCATCGAGCTCTCTAGCGTAAGTGATTGCGTATATCTTTCAATTATATGCGATTTAAAATAGTATGTTACTCGTCTCTTCGTATAATTGCGCGGGATTTCATTTGCCTCAAAAAGGCACTTAAAATTTGCTTTATCGTTCCTACGACACATACCGAATAAAAATAATTGTACGTAACGAACAGATTGTTCTCTCGGATAAGATATATCGCGTTTGAATTATTCACAATTTACAGCACAGCTTCTAAGCTAAGAGAGAGAGAGAGAGAGAGAGAGAGAGAGAGAGAGAGATAGAGAGAGAGAGAGTAGTGGTAGTGTACGTGCGCCTGGCGAGAGGTGGTCGGCTACAAGTCAAACTTCGGTATTGCGAGTAACAATGGCATGGGTAACTTTTACAATTTGCTTAACTTTCGAACTTTAAATTTACGCTCATCGAATTAATAAACAAAGCGATAAGTGTGTCGAGGGTAAGCGAAGAAAAGAAAATGGAGAAGAATGGAGTGGAGCATGGGGCCGAGAGAGTTGAGTTGCACCGCGAACGAGAACGAGTCGGGCCCCTCATAATTCTCGAAATTGAATAATAAACGCACCGACATTAACATGATTTACCGTATTAATGCTCGCTACCGTGGCAGGGGCTGCGAACTTCCCTCTTTGTCCCTCCGCCAATGAACGAGTTCTCGCGTGCTTCGGGACGTCTCGTCCCGTTTTATGGCCGAGGTCGTGCGCCAAGAGCTTTTTTCCTTGCCCCGCGCGACTTCTTGTCGTTTCTCATTCGCTCGAAAATTAATTTCCTTAGGCGCTATTGTTCCGTGCGGCGCTTATCAAGGCCTTATTACGGCCTCGTGAGAAAATTTGGCCCCATGCATACTATCCCACCTGTAAAAAATCTCCTCATTTTTACATTTCTCCCTGGCAAATAGGGCGCATGCGTTATTGCGATCGATAAGAACGAAGGGGATGGTGGCGGGCGGGCGGGCGGGCGGGCGGGCGGGTTGTATGTGCTTAATTAGGTTTTCTTCGCGAATGATATTGTCCGATCTCCTGATATTCTACCGTCTATATCACTAAATATCATGCGTGCATTAATTTTTCTTTTTCTTCGTTGTTCTGTTGCAGAGTCGCATTGCGCGTAGGAAACGGCAGCATTATGATCGCCCGAGCGCCCGAGGACATGAAAATTAAGGTTCGTATATTGACCATTTTATTTTTAATTCCATCATCCTATGCTAACTGGATTTTTAAAAATTCTATTTAAATTTCTATAAGCGTATTAATTGCGCTTCCCATGATACGTGAACGTCCAGCTCGAATAACTTTCGTGCACGCCAAAGCCAATGAAGTAATTTCTCCAATGTCTCGAGAATTGAAAAGAATAATTTTCAGCATCTGCGCAAATATAAAAATAAAAGTAACAATAAGTGAATTGGTCACTTTGTCAAATATATATATATATATAACTTTAGAACTTTAAATTTACGCTCATCGAATTAATAAACAAAGTTTAAAGGTTAAAAATAAACTGTATAATTATTTGTACATACCGAATAAATTAATTGCCTATTGACAAATTTTACTACTATACGTCATACCATTATTTTATTCATTTGGTTTTATGTAAATTATTACGTGGCTAAATCCTATCTCTGAAACTCTTAAGCTCTCAGCGAAATTAAAGCCTAAATCCTGCTTAAGCATGCGCTGAAGTATTATCTTTGAATCATTAAAAACGCATTTTTCATTAAAACTTATTTCATCGAATCAAGCTACATACGATTAACTCTACGGGGGAATTCCAATTGCACGAACCACTTTTATGGCGTCGCAAAAACGACGAGGAACAAAGATCTGTCTTCGCGCTCGAATGCTTCGCTGACTCGACCTAAACTTTAATAAATTCTAAAGTTAAATGAAGAAAAAGCTCGGACTGGAAAAAATGTTCTGAGACATTGCTAACAAAAAAAAAAAAAAAAAAAAAAAAAAAAAAAAACCAATAAAATAAGAAAACAAAAAGAAAAAGAAAAAGAAAAAAATGGGAGTGAAAATTCCCATTAAATATATCGCAGAATTGTGTAATAAGGAATTGGAAGCCACCAAGTACTATAAAATAGAATTAAGCGTACATTATTACATTTATTTTTCCGCATACACATTCGAGTAAAAGTGACTGGCGCTAAAGAAATATGGGAAGAAATATCAGGTTTACTAATGCAAATACTCTGCATTATTACTTTATAAATAAAAGGCGGGCATTTATAAACAATATCAAGTTGTAAAATGGCCGTGCTAAAATATAATATATTTCTATATCCATAGAACAATTAAAATTATTAAATATCTACTTTTAGCTATTTCGTACATTTTGATGTCCTATAGTCTATTACATAACACACGTAATGATTAATTGGAATAAGATGTGTGTGTGTGTGTGTGTGTGTGTGTGTGT
>NW_011948436.1:3249348-3251993 GCF_000503995.2 Ceratosolen solmsi marchali | reverse complement strand
CCCTAAGTCTCACTCTCTCTCTCTCTCTCTCCATTGGTATTATTTTCTTTCGTTTAATGATCTTTTGTATTTTCTGAAGTATGATAAATAGAAAATTAATAATTTAAAGTAATTTATATAATAAAAATTATGACTGCTATTACAGTCGATATAAAATATAAAAATGGGGATATGATTTATATTACGCATCTTACGGTGCTCGGAAATAGAAAAAAAGGAATAATAATAAAGCAGTGATTAAATAGTTGAATTTAAAATTTTGAAAATCCCTCTCTTAGATAAAATCTTTTCCTCCTTCTCATCTAACAGAGAAAATATTGATAATAAAAATACCGTTCCACAATAGGTTTGATTTTTTTTATTTTGATTCTTTTTTTCTTCTTTTTAACCACGTAGAGACGCACACAATAAATCACAGCCTTAATATTACATGCGACGTAACATGAATAATTTCAATGGGAATCCATGCATATGCAAGAATCAAATGTACGAGCCATTTTTAAAGCCGTTACCGATATCTAGGTCGCGAAAGCAAAAGCGTTTATTCGTTCGCGCCATAAATCAGTCCTTTAGGACAAGTGCGATCGTCCTTGCAAAAAATCGCGAACAAAAAAAAGTACAAGCAAATGCAATCCTCGTGGTGGCGAAGGAAAACAATGTAGGTATTCGCGTGGCCTCGCATCGTCGGGAGTCCAAGAGACGATCACCGTCGCGCGCGCGCGCGCGCCATAGATCCCAATGATTCGGTGCGTGTATGCGTGTACATAATATGCGAGAGAGATTAGCTTGCATGCAAATGTCCGAAAAGCATTGTACACGTACCGGGAATTCTGCATCATATCGCTTTCAATCTCTCCGTTTCTATCTCCTCGTCTTCTCGCAGGACTTCTTCGTGTTGGTGTCGCTGGCTCCTGCAGGCAATAAACACGGTGATAATCCGTGGTATCAAGGAACATAGTCCCGACTGCCGGCATTGTGAGGGAGCCTCGGCTCATGCTCATACGCCAAGCTGCGTAGGTCCAGTTCATGAAATTTCCGCGACGTAGAGTCCTCGCTACTGCTACCTGATTTATGGCGCTTTAATCCGATCCTCGCTCTATCCATCCTTGCCGTTCTCTCGAGCTCCGGAGGTAAAAAGCTCTTTTGCCGCTGCTGATTCCTCCTTTTCTCCTTGCGCTCTGCTCGCCCAGTTCTTCCGTCCCTCTTGCTCTTTATCGTTTCTTTCAGCATCAAACAGAGAAGATCGTGTTGTAGAAACTGTGGTGAAGGGGTGGAGAGAGGAGACGAGGAAGTTGGAGGAAAGCCGATAAAAAATCTTGAGGATTTATCGCTGCAAAAAAGGGAATGTGCGTCCCAGAGTCCGTTGAAAGAAAGGACGTGGAGAATAAAAGCCGTGCGCGCGTGCGAGAAAGAGGGTGTGAGAGAGAGAAAGAGGGTGTGTGTGTGAGAGAGAAAGGGTCAGAGAGAGAGAGAGAGAGAGAGAGAGAGAGATACAGAGCGTGGCCCGTGCGAGTATGAGGTAAAAGAGAAAGAATGATAAGACAGACCGACAAAACGACGGTGCAGTCTGTTTTGGATCAATTCTTTATTTCGATTCCCTACTTTCTTTACATCTTGGCAAATTTTATTTAACCTCCAATACTAATTTTACCAACGTATTAGTTTCATTCCTTTCCTTTTCCTACGATTGAAACATTTCTTTGTTCCTTTATATGGATCTCCAGTTTTTTTCTTTCTTTTTTTCTTTTTTTCTTTTTTTTTTTTTCTTTTGCTAGCTATCTGCATTGATGTTGGAGATCCATTGAGAAAGCCTGAATCCACTGAATAAATGATCTTAGTCTCCTGCCACGGAGAATCGTACACCGTACATAGACGTCGCTAGTAATACCTCCACAGTACGTACATTAAATTCATCCTTCACTTTTTTTTTTCACCCGTCGTCCTCTATGCGAGTCTTGCCTAAGTACCCCAGATTCAATGAAATAATAATTATTGTAAAGTATGAATGCTCCCGATTGAAAATTAGAAATATTAGATAATGCGCTGTAAATCAGGGGGTGATATCCTGTTTACGAGGACATTCGCGACTTATAAATTGAATTGGAGTATATATTTATGGCTCGCGAGAGATTTATTTATATGTATATAGATAGGTTAAGCAAATATCTAGGAACTCATTTATCTTGAAATGATATTGTGAATAGGAGGAAAAGCCATTGTTTGTTTACCCCCGAGTAATTAAAGAACTCATCGTCTTTAAGAAATCCATTTTTCTTCTTAAAAGTAAATACTCGTCAAAAATTACCGTGTTCTCCTTTGAACCTTTGACCCTTGCTAATTAGTCACTTACAGCACCGCAGAGAGCACCAACCAATTCCACTAATTAATCTCGAAAACTTTTTCTCTTACCAACATTTTGGCGCTTTCAACTCGGCTCTCGTCATTTTTCTATGCAGTTCAGCATCTTTCAGCGATCATCCTCTACGTCTGCCCTTGTCGGTAGCAAACACGATGAATTTCGCGAGGAAAGTAGTTTGAAGTTCTGGCTGTATCCTTGAGCGTTCTTTCCATCGTTTTTACTTTTTTTTCTCTCTTCTTTTTCTCTCTTTTTGTCTCTCTCTCTCTCTCTCTCTCTCTCTCTCTCT
>NW_011948436.1:3216903-3249315 GCF_000503995.2 Ceratosolen solmsi marchali | reverse complement strand
GGGTGGGTGGTTGTGCCGCCACTTCGCTGTTCTTCGACCAATGCAAACTGCGTTTCCGATAAGTTTGAAAAGTTGAAAGCGGGTCAAGGGAGTTTCTGTCTACCAGGTTATGCAGCAACTGCTGCTGCGAACTATTGGCCCATCCAACGGCATAAGGGATTGATGTTAGTCTCGCTCTTTTCTCCCTTCTTTTCTCTCATTCTTAGTCCGCGCGACGACACGTCTGCCTGGTTGGTGGAATTATCAGACTGACAGCCACTGCCGCTTCCGCTTTTACCGCCTCTACCTTACTCTTCTTGGTTATCCGTCGTCTCTTTTTACTCTATTCCAATTGTTGGTGGCGTTATTCCTTCTATTTTATTTGTTTGTTTTTGTTTTTGTTTTGTTTATCTGTTTGTATTTTTTTCAGATGCTTATCAAAGCTTCGTTTTATACACGAAAATGTTGCAAATATGTTTCTTTGCGCTGATTAATTATCTTCGTGAACATTCAGTTCTAAATAATGCGCAAACAATTTCGTAGAGATAAGATGTTTTACCCCTATCTATAAATTTATCGTATGCTTGTTAGATGTTTCATAGAAATAGTAATCAGATTCATCAACAAAATAAATGTATTTCTATGATGGTAGTTGCGGAGAGAGTATTAAAATATTGAGTACGTGTCAAAAGTTTTGAACGGTTAGAGTTGTTGGATACTCTGTCTTGATAGGAGGAGGAGGAGGAGGAGGAGGAGGCGAAGGGGGTATGGGGATTAACTTAATCTTCTTTTTTTTTTCTCCTATTTCTTGATATATTTGATTTTTCATTAAAAATATTCGACGGTTTCCGACAATATAATTAATCCTCTTAAACCTGTATTTTCTGGGAATAAAAATGTCTTAATGGTATATTTAATTTGATTATTGTACCTAGATTTTCATAAATATTTTTCAACATTCCTTTCAAATATTTACATTTATCCAATAAAATGTATAGATAGGTAGATGAAACTAAAGCCATTTCTTGAATACTACATGAAGGAAGGGCAAGGAATATTTTTTATCTGGCTCAATCTAAGAAGGGTTCGCATAAGAATCGAAGTAATGCTACAGGGGAATTGAAGCTAATTTGATTTTTCTTTCTTTCACATGAACCTGGATGAAATGAATTAAAATCTTTTTCTTTCAAATGCAGCTCTATTAGTCACGCTCTATTTATTTATTCTTTGCGCACCATAAAATTTATTTATAATTGAAATTATAAATAGTTAATCCGCGCTTAATTATAAACTGATCGAGTTAAAGCACGCATTCGTTAATTTATACGATACGCATCTTTTAGAACAGGATTCAATGTATTTATATTTATTAAAGACATTAATTCCTGCATAATTTTATGAAAACGTAATACGTTCTAAGTATTATTGTAAAAATTATTGAAAACTCTCATGTATACACACATGTAATAAATACCACATCGAATGAATTCTCATACGATAATAAAATTATCATGTATTTGGTGCTTTTTTTATTAGTATGCAAGAGCTGCACACTTTCTATTCGACATTTCCAACAGACTATAAAATATGTGTTACTTTAAATTATTTAGCATTGAAATTTAACGTCTTAAATTATACAACAAGTATGGCATCACAAGTTATTAACGTAACTGTCATTCTTTATGACAATCCATAGTAGTTCCGTTAATACATTATTAATATCTGTCATTAATGGCGATAAATATTCCATTCGCAATGAGTCAACGTTAAATGTGCTATAAAAATGGGAAGAGAAAATAGAACGTTACGTAAGGCCGATACATTAATCTTAAATCAGATAAACAATTTAATTTATAACATTGAAAATGGCAGTAAAAGGCATGAGTGTTCTTCAAAGCACAAAAGCTCAGGATTTTACAGCTTTTTGTAGGATATAGTCCTTTATCGCGCCACATTGACAAATCGCACTGACAATCTTCGCCTCTAATATACATTTGCTGCCGTATGGTCTTTCATTGCCGGCGATAGAGGGCCGAAAATTAGCAGAGTAAAATTGACGAGCAATCCTCCCATAAGGTGCGTCCTGGGCATTTTATTATTACGGGGTGGACCGCCGATAACAGTTCTGACAACAGCAGCCGATTCTTGTCCCAGCCCTTTCCCTATTGGGCTCCCCGTAGATGACACACGACGAGTCTCGAGACTCGTAAAAGCGAGCGTCGGCATCTCCCGCAGCCGTAAATGGCGAATATATCGCGCCATTGTCGACCTCCATGGCTCGTAAAAGCACAAAATCATCCTCGCCATCGTTATTCTCACTCGCGCTTTTCTTCTCTCTCGCGCCGCATACATACTCCTCCTGCTCCACCTTCTCACTCGATCACCCTCTTTTTCCACACCCTTTATACTTTATATGCTTACTAATACTTATTATTTTTACTTTCTGTTCACGTTACCGATTCACTTATTTTTTTAGGCCTTATAAATTCGTTAGTTAGCAAATAATTTCTTTTTACTCTAATATAGAGCTTTTTCCTTGAAATTTCTCGAATTATTACGATACTTTTATTGATTTCTCGATAATTACCAAGGTTATTTTTTTTTAATTTTTTTTTCTTATGTTTTTTTTTTTTTTTTTTTTTTATAGTATAATAAATTTTTGAGCAAACGTATATTTATTTTGTATTTACTTTTCTAATAATCAATAATCCATAAGAAGGCAATATCTTCATTATAATCAAGATATTTTTAATTATAAGAGCATGTGTTCAGAATTAATTTTAAGATGGGCGATTATTTTTTTCTGCAAATAAAAGGTTACCGCTTTGTATAATAAAAAATTAATTATATTTTTTTGCATTGCTATGCGTTTGCATCACTTATCTATCAGAAATTAATTCGCTAATTTCATTGGGAAATTTTATTATATTTTGAAATTGAAATTCAGCACATGAGATTAAACGAAGGTACTTAATACACTATAATGTAAATACAGCCTAATTAATATTATAAAATGCAATTTGTTGCTACTAAGACTGCATTAAGAAACAAAAATGGTTTCGGTCTGTTATCCGTTGAGTCTTGATTAAAATGATCGTTGGGTAAGCGCCATTGCATTGAAAAGACAGAGCTAATTATTCGTAGATATATAATTTCTTTGACAAACAGTTTAGGTGAAAATCCAGGGATTCGCGTCACGTATGACGCAAAAGAGTCTGGCAAAAGAAGAGCCTATAAGGTTTGGCTGAACTGCGACTGCGAGGATAACGGAGAGGGGAAAAGGAACTCGAGTAGAAACGAGAGGTAGAGTGAGTTAAAGCAAGGAAAGTGCATCAAGAGAAGAATACGAGAGCATAAAGATGAAACAGTGCGCAGAGAGAGAGAGAGAGAGAGAGAGAGAGAGAGAGAGACCGGATGAAATCAAAAGTCGCACCGCGTGCAAGGAACCCGACAAAGTGTATAACCCTCGTCCCGTAGCTCTTCTTCCGCTTCAGACTCTGCCGCACGGAAAACGTCACGCCCGTTGACTTTAATCGCACAAAATATAAGAACGGGTCCGTGACCCTTCGGCTCGGTGTGTGCGTCTGTGTGTGTGTGTGTGTGTGGAGGGGGGGGGGCGAAACCGTATCAACTTGATTGTGGAATCTTCGTAAGGGTTTACCGACTGACGGTATTGTTTGCCAACAATGGAAATCAGGCGATGATTGTCGATAGGGAGATTGTAATAGTTTTATGGTAATCGGGAGCTGTGTGTAAAAGATGAAAACAACAAATTGTGGTAACGGAGCATTTTTAGTCCGAGCGAATTTGTTAAATTGATAAACTAACAGGCCCCTTATAATCAAGAGCGGCTGACTATGTGAAATGAGTCTCATTGTATAATAAACAATCACGGCTGTCTCATTGGTAACGGCCGATTTTTGTTTCATACATTTGTTTATATTTTGTTACTCGTATTTTGCACGTATGGAGGTTGAATGGGCGCGCGCGCGCGCCTACTATCCGAAGGATCCAAGAGTGTGTGACAGATCGTTGAAATTTGCCGGGACACGACATTGGCACCCCTCCGAGGCATTTCCTCGGCGTGAAATAAAAATTGAAAAATCGACTTTACGCTGTGCCCGTTGTTGTCCTTCCTTCATCGGGTCATCCAGTCACGCAGTTATTAAATTTATGCGAAATGCCGTCGTCTCTTTACCTACGAGGCGTAGTAAGGAAACGAAAGTGGAGCTGCCAATTATTTGTGTTCGGGCGGACTTCCGGCTTTTCTTACTTATCCTGCCCCGCTCGTCTTTTTTAGCCGGCAGCTTTGAAGCCGAATTCGGAGAATTGTCACCTGTCTTTGTGCTTTCATGAGATATATGACTACGTGTTGGTAGCACTAGCCTTCGTCCGATTACTAAATTGTCAAGGGTAGTTAGTCCTCCTTCTTTTCTTATGCGACTCTGAATAACTTTGCAATGGAATTTTTATTCCGAATTATTATATTATTTTTACAATTTACCTCCCACTATTAAAATTAACAGGGAAGGGATATTACAATGCAATTGCTCTTCATCACGAATCGATTTGAATAATTTGCTATTAAAATATTTATTATGTTATGTTGGGTAAAAAAAAAAAATAATAATTTGCAAGCATACTTAAGTTACAAACTAAATTTATGTATAATATTATGGAACATGAACGAAAAGAAAAAAGCATTTCTCTACGAACCAATTTAGTCTACTTGATCTAGATTAGTCAGGCAAACATGTAAGGGTTATTGATAAATATGTTTCATTAAATCGATGTATTAAATGAAGTAAATGTTAATTACAAAAGTGAATGCTGCAAAATTTTTGAAACTTAATAAACGATCGTATTAAAAGGAATAAAAAAAATATCTTTAAATATTTATCTATACGCGTATATATTTACTCAATTAGCTTACATTATGCGGATTAATTATTAATTTTATATTTAAAAGCTATCGTTGACAGATTTTAATTAAAATTTAATGAATAATAAAGTAATAAAATGGATGAATTTAATAAAAAAGTAATAAATATTGAAATATATTATGTGTTTGATTGAAGAAACGTCGATGGGAGCTAATATTTTTTAAGTCAGAGGATTTCAAAGTTATTCGTGCAAATTTCTCTTTTTCCTCTTTTCTTTTTCTTCATTTTGTTTTTTCGTTTTTAATGAGAAACAACAAATATTCTCTCAGAGATGTGCTGATTTCTATATTCTAATTAAAAACTCGCCAGAAATTTTGAATTCCAATATGACGCGAATTAAAGTTTGATTAATTATGTCGACGATTTCTAAGGTACTTTGGTGATAAATTTGCATCGATACTTTTATTTTTCAGCTTTGGTAGTAGCAAAGTTCAATCGTTGTTGAAAAATTTTAAACTAATTGCAATACTAAACATTTCATGTTTTATGTATCCTTAGAGAGCTTAGGCAGACACAATAATTTATATTTTCAATTTAAAATCATAATTTTTTTTAATTTATTTATTTTCTTTATTTTTGTATTATTCAATATTATAATTATTTATAATATTGAAATATCACGTAGTCAGGAAGATTTAAAAAATATTTTTAAAGTTCATATGAGGCACGTCTAAATGCCATAGATCTAAATCTTAATATTTTTTCTAATAAAGGTAGTCGAAGTCTTTTCAAATAATTATGTATAGTAGGTTTTCACTTTACAAAAAAAAAAAAAAAAAAAAAAAAATCTTCGTGTTTGTTATATAAATAATATGTTTCGGTCTATGATAATCCTAATAAGATATAACGTCAAAGAAAAAAAAAAATCTGTGAAAAGGTAATTGAATTTTTAATAAATGATTTGCTGTTTAAAAAGATTTAATTACTGGTGCTATTCCAGGTTACTATTTAGATTCTGTTTGAGTATAATTTAATTGAGTTAAGAGAATTATCTAGTTTAATTAATTAGGATATAATTAATTGATTCATTAAGATACTTCACTTGCTATTTTAGTCAAACTAGTGATGCAAAAACAGCATTAACGCTTATTCTATATTCACTTGAATATTTATTAATGGTTTAATTAGGCTAGACAGTGAAATATTTTATTCTACTAATATTGTCTTTCAGTATTATCTTATTATTAAATATTTTTCATCCCAACCAGTAAAAATGTAAAAATTGCAATATATATATATATATACTTTTTTTTATAGGTAATTAAACTGTTTTCAGAACTATAAATATTTAGCAATTACAGTAAAATAATTAAATATTGTATACGTTGAAAAATATTATTATATAATATCGATTAAATGCATTTTAAATTTTTAACAATTCGCATATTTATTTCTTAAATAATTAATCATCTATTTAAGCCTATGTACGTATACTAATATTATGGAAAATGTATAAATTTTAAAACACATAATTTAAGTACGTAATTATATAAACATGAATAATTTATTTAAATTAACTGCAAATATGATAATATATGGTGAAAAATGAAAATGAAAAATTCTAATATAATTTAATGTAAAAAAAAAAACGGAAATAAATCCTTTATTAGTTTAAGTGTAATATCAATAATAATAAAAATTTCTAGTAAAATCTTTAAAAAAAAAAAGGTTTTTTTTTTATTTGCGTTTTTTTTTCATTTTATTTGCAATTTATTCTTGTATGAATTAAATGCACGAATAAAAATTATGTTATTGTTTTATTATGTAAAACAAAAAAGTTTCACATTGTTAGTATATATATAACATTTAATATTTTTGTTGCAATGGTGAATTTACTTAACACACACATGCGCACGCACGCACGCACGCACGCACGCATGCACGCACACACAACATGTACTTATTCAAAGTATTTGTCAAATGAAAGTGCCATTATAAATTCCAATCAAACATAAAGAGTTTTTATACCATGTTCATACACATTTATCTAAATTTTGAATTTTTTTAGTTTTGTTTATGATGCTAAATATGATTATTCTGACACTATTTATTATCTATTGCACGTTAAATAATTTATCAATTACGGCGTATGTGGTGGGCCGTAAAATGTTTTCATCTTCATAAACACTTTTCATTATATGCAGAGATACTAAAGCTGCATCATGTGAATGTCCTTCAATTACTACAGGCCGTAACGAATTTGGTTTGAGCGTTGCTTTCGTAATATTCATAAAACGCGGCTTTGAATTTTTGTTTTGAATATTCAAATGCGAATATTTCTGAACGCAATTAACGATAAAAAACAATACCGGCCAGAGAAAATCTACAAATACCACGGCTCCGTGAGACCAATAGATTAATCGCAATTCGCAATAAAATCGTAATGCTGCAGCGGTAACTTAAACCAGTGCAATCTAAGGTTGCTCGATGCATCAATAAACATAATACTTTTCAAATTAGCATTCCAGTATCGGGAATCACGCTGTTTTCGCATTTGAGTACGAAATTAAAACCCGCACACCACCCCCCCCCCCCCCTCCAAGCACAATACTGCAACGCACCGCACCTATTTTTAAAAATCATCATCCCCGTCGTTTCAATCACAATGTCCACAGTGACGGTTATCATTATTTGCATTAAACGTGCACGTGTATTACCATCACGCGCGAAGGCCCCGTAAGTGCGTGTACGCGAAAAAAGGCGTTCGATAAATTTCCATGCATAATAATTCCACTCGTTGCTCGCTGTCGACCACATAGATATTAAACCGAAAGCACGGCCGGGACAAAGACGGAGCCAGACACGCTCCCATTGTTCTTTTCACTTACCGCGAGCTTTTAAAATTTATTTCACCCACCCGCCCTCCTCCTCTCGACCACCCCCGTCACTCCCCGCCTGCCCGCCCGCCGGCCCGTTCGGCCATACATTTTTTTCACATAAAATGAAAGCCCGCTCGTGTTTTGGTTAAAGAGAGACGCCATTTTCCTTCTTTTTTCCAGTCGCTTGTCCGGGCGGGCTGTTTTCGTTGACGCGAGGATGACGAGCGTCGGCGGGAGCGCGTCACGCCGCTGTGACACACCTTGCCATGGCTTTTGTCGTGGGTCTTCACTTTTTTCCTCACCCCTACCCAGTCTTTTTTCTTTTTTTATCGTAAATAAAATAAATTCCGAGCCGGCGAGGTGATACGGATGTGCTGGAATAACAGCGACCCGATCCCCTTTCTTCGTCTCTGCGGTTGTTATAACTTTTAGACAGCACGACGTTGTTTCTTCTCTCTCTCTCTCTCTCTCTCTCTCTCTCTCTCTCTCGTTCGTGTCAGAATAGGACGTCGGTCGAGAGCTTCGACGCGCGTCAAAATATACGAAAATCTTAGATAAACAGCAGATTCTTTATGGGATGACATTTGCGGTACCGATGACTAGTATTATTTCATTGGTGTCTGTACACGTTTTACGTTTGCTTGTTGGTAACCGATAATGAAAAATTGTTGCATTGTGTCTGTGGATAGAGGTTCTCAATAATCTAATATTCTATTGAAATTGTTTATATTGTTGGAATAGTTTTGTTGCAACAGAGAATTTTTAAGGCACTAGTACATTCGTGATATTTAATATTCAAAAGTAAATTAATTTTGCACAATTTGTATATATATATATATATATATATATATATATATATATTTTTTAACTAAAATATTAAAATATTTAGGTTTGCATTGTGTGTAAAGTAATGTATTGACCTACATTTATAATTTACAGTTCATTCTAAATTATATTTGAATGTCTGCAAGTAACACTGTTTATTTCATTTTATGTTAATTAAATATTAATTACACCATTTAATAGAGACATAAAATATATAATGCTTAATTTAATCGTGTGTAGCGGAATTAATTATACAAATGAATATTTATTTAGAAACGTTGTTGGCCTGTCCGCGGCTTAAGCTAAGCGATATTTTTGCAATATTATTTTTTAGTTACAAATTGATCAAACTATCCAAATCATAATATGTAATATGATTCGAAAAAAATATTACATAACATTATCTAGTGGGAAGCTTAGCTAGATAAAAAATTATTATATGTTTGCCAATGTAAGATACTAAAATTATTGCCTAGATATAGGATATAATTACACCCAATGATACGAAGATTCATAATGAATCGATCAATTTATTAAATTATTTTGTAGGTTAAACTTCCTGCAGATTATTAAATCGCCAATCTTATTATACAATAATTTATATAATAAATTTTCTCTATTTATTCATTAAATTAGTTCAATATCGACTAATTATTGATACTATTTATTAATAAGATTTACAATTATTTATAACCACTTAATATGATAGATTATTATTTATCTTAATTTAAAGATGAGCTGCTTTAAAATATTATTATAATATTAATTTTAATTTTATTGAATCTTTATTAAATTAATGAATTATTGAATTATTGAATGAATTATTAAATTATTATGTCATAGACAAGAAAATGATACTCAATAATATAAAACGAATAGATTCAATCAGCTTTTCTGGATGAACTAAATTTGCACGAGTTTCTATACAGATATCGCGCTCGCTTTTTTTCTCATTCGCATTGCACGTTCTGAATTTCGCATTTGTTTAGTCTTTCATGTATCACTGTATTGAATAACAAAATAACCATGGCAGTTTCGGTTTAACAGTTTCGAGTGTCTTTAAAACGACTCATCTATAATGTACATTAATTCATTTATTTATTTATTTTTTTTATTTTTTTTAAAATTTAATATCCATTTTAACTACTATTATCAGAAATTTAAACATTCGATAACGCGTCGTTTCATTCCAATTGATGAGGAACAAAATGTTAAAAGTCACGGCCATCATTGGTTTACGATAATCTTACATCAAACTCTGTGTTCTACCGAATGAGCGAACAAAATGGAAAAGAGCCTAGCCAACCACGTACCTCGTAAAATCCAATTAACAACGAAGCGCAGCCCATATCAACAAAAGTAATTACATAACTAAATCGCATAACTCGTCTTTCGAGATGATTCCTCTATCGAATCTTAATGCAACGACGAGCCTAGCCTCCCTTGGTGATTCTTAATAACCGCTCTCCTTACGGACTCCCTACCCCTCCCCCTCCCCCATTCCTCTCCCTCTCCCCGTCGCCCCCTCGTCACACGGAAGGACGGCCTCACAAACCCGATTAAAGAATGTCTTTATGAGCCGCAACAGGATTACAACAG
Source organism: Ceratosolen solmsi marchali (assembly GCF_000503995.2). Classification (NCBI taxonomy): domain Eukaryota; kingdom Metazoa; phylum Arthropoda; class Insecta; order Hymenoptera; family Agaonidae; genus Ceratosolen; species Ceratosolen solmsi. The sequence continues at coordinate 3,239,150 of NW_011948436.1, read as the reverse complement.
CACGCCGTTACAATGATAAAAGGGGCTCTGTTGTGTAGGAACATTTGCAATCAAACGACGCTAATAAACGTCACGTTTTATGGGCATTAATCGCTGTGGGATACGCGTACGTGTATAAGGTCCCTTTTAGGCGCGGGCGCGAATAGCGTGAAAATGTCTTGGAGGCATCGATGGGTGCCACTCATAAAGGAACGCCCCGCATCAATTTTCTGCGTGCGCGAGCGTGCTGATGTGCGTACGTGTACGGGGGTCGCGTGGGTGTACGTAAATACGCGAGCCCGTAACCGGGTCTTCGTATTTTGCTGAAGGAGGAGGACGAGGAGGAGGAGGACTAGGAGTAGGTGATGGCAGAGATTGAGCAGAGAGAGAGAGAGAGAGAGAGAGAGAATGAGAGCGAGGTGGAGGGGAGAAGGGTGTATACGAGGCGTCAAACGCTCTGTCTTTGCCTCCCGTACAACCAATTACGTAATTACGATGGCAATTACCGACCGGCAAAAGGGACAGATGCCGTAAGTTGATTGAGAGAGGGGGAAGCGTCGTAACTGGGTTGACAGACAAGTAAGACGAAAGAGACTATCTACCAGGGTGTTTGTAAGACGAAAGAGACTATCTACCAGGGTGTTTTCTCTCCATTTCTCTCTCTCTCTCTCTCTCTCTCTCTCTCTCTCTCTCTCTGCTCAATCTCTGGCTCCTGTTTTTTTTGTGTTTGTCGTACGATTTATTCAAACTTTGTTCGAGGACTTAGGCTATATTTGTTTGATCTTTGATTCGGATTTCAATGAGCTTTCAAAAGTAGTGTCTGTACGTATTACTCACTGTCCAATGAGCATAGAATTTCTATAAATAATAATGAATTTTCTTATTTAGTTGGATTGCATAATTGTTGAATAATTACAAACAGTTTGTTACTATCCACGCATATATTCAGTTACTTTTACTCGATACTGCTTTTTTTTTCTTTTTAACTATACTTTGTTTTTATCTTTTACTTCTATAATTAATTTTATCGATGCAATATTTGTTTAATATTTTTCTATTTCTTTAACTAAACTAACCGAAGACTATTGTTTTTGTTTTAGGTGAGTTTCGAGTTTCCTGTCAGACAAAATTGGATCACGTCGAAAAGTTGCGATTCTCTGTACGACTGAAGTAAAATTGGAAAATTGATCCTACTATTTTCACTGCCAACCGTTATTGTTTTACACTACAATAATATTGTTAAATTTTTCGTATTTTGAAGATCGACTTGACGTAGCTTGCGCTATTAACGTTTAATTGCACAAATACGCTTGACCGATTTTATACTTTTGTCTTTTTTCTTCCAAGTCTTAGAAAGTAATGTCGAAAGCACTGAATCTCCTGGCATCTAAGCATAAATCCTTCTAACCGAACTCGATTAAATACAGTAAGGTAAAGTTCTAATAAAGAAAAATCATTAATCTATTTCTGCTCAAGATTTCGTTCGCTTAGATTCTTTAGTAAAAATCAGGATCCAATCGCGTGTAAAAACATTCATCAATCCTTCGCTTCTCACTTTCTCACTTTAGGGAAGCGCGAAAAATTAATCAGCGGCAAAGAGAAACAAGAACATCGCCGATAAGATTCACTTGGAGGCGGGACAATCGCCGCTTGCTTCATTATTCGATTTCGAGTGTCGGAAATAACGTTGCACTATGGAACGTAATTACAGTTGGAGTCGCGATCGGACGAAACTATTCCGGAGAAAATAAAGAGATCGAGCGAGATGGAGATAGATAAAGAGTGCAACAGAGATGGAGAGAGAATTGAAAAACAAGAGATCGAGTAATCGACGGTAAAAGGCTGAAAGGGAAGAGGATTCATCTCCGCGGCAACGAATTGTCGTTCCCTGTTGAGATTGGCGGGTGAAAAGTTGCGCCTCGTTTTATGGAAAGGGAAAAAATTTTCCAAGCGACACTGAGGTAATAGACAATGGAAGGAAAAAGGGAGACGTTGGTGGTAGCCGGAAATGGAAAGCGTATGGCAATGCGGGGGGTTGACTTCTTCATTTTCTTTCATCGAATATATAAGCCTTTTACAATTCATTCGGATGATAAATCGTTTGTATTAAGAATCTATTAATAACGGGAGAAATTTCATCCGCAAAATTGTATATTTAGATGTACAGTTGAGGGAAAGGGATTTTATTATAGGCCATTATTTCTATGGAAATGCCGATGTCTCTCCCTACGCATTATTAATATTTCGATATTCACGGGCTTTATTGTATGCCTGTGAATTTTAATCGCGAAATTGTATTGGCAAGGTAGTACAATACATTTAACACTTAATTACAATTTTATGTAGAAGGCAAAAATTATAAAGGACTCGCGGTTAACTTGAGTTTGATTACGACTCGACATCTTTTATCATTCGTCTGATTTTTATCTGCTTACGAGGCATTTCTCATAACCGCATAGTAATATCGCTATAGTAATACCGTTCTTTATACAAAATGCACATTCAAAATGTCCTTAATATCTAAAAAGCATCGGCTTGAGGCTAGAAAGAATAAAATGTGCCTTAGATAAGTATAGATGCTTATAAATAATTTGAGAAATATAGTTGGGGCGCAGCGTATGGAATGAAGTGGAAAAGTTGGGGCAGTCGAGTGGGCGGGAAAAATGCACGTCGTTATCGTTGGGGTGGGGGCGGTGGGTCCGGGATGGAGAGGGGAAGGTGAAAGCGCGGCCGGAACGACATAATGGAGAGGACAAAGTCGCGGTGACCGAGACGCAATACGATGTAAATTTTTCAGGCAAATCCAGTAGTCGCCGCCTGCACCATTCATATGGGGCCTCTCCCCCTCCTCCACCACACCCACACCCATGAAACTACCATCGTCAGCGTAAATCGTTTCTTTTTCTTCCACATGGTTTTTATCTTTATTTCTTTATTTTCCTTTCTACTCCGTGCCTGCTTTTTTTCATTTTCTTTGTTTTTTTTTATCTTAGAAATCTTGGAAGCTCGAATTTTTCGCGCGCACTCTCTCTCTTTCTCTCTCTCTCTCTCTCTCTCTCTCTCTTTCACACACACGCACATATTTCTCAATGATTTGCGACTCGGAAGGTTTTTTATTTTCGCGAATCCTTCGAACCATGTCATTTTTATGTTGACTGTATTCTTCGGAAGCAACCTTCTTCAGCAGAGATTGTACTTTGGAACCGTGTGAATTTACTTTCTTTTTTTTTTTGCAAGGGTAACCTCACCTAACGAATCAGACTTGTATTCTTCGCAAAATACTTTGCGAGAAGCATGTATTTCATATTGCTATGCTGATTCGACAAATCACCCAATTTGGCGCAATACAATTAATTTCATTCGGATGAAAATTGCACAACCGCGTTGCAAGTGTTTTGCAAAAGTTTACTCGCAATTCGCAATTAGTAACATCACACGTGTAATTTGATCATTTCATTGCTACAATAATTATTGATAATATTATTTAATAAATGCAAGTCACACGTAGTAGGCTTTACGTTTTAGAAAAAATAAAATCATACTAGTATGTAATACCGCAGTATGTACTATTCGCATGGATGATTCGCATTTCTTTGTTTAATTTAATATATTCTTCAGCTCTTTTCTGTTTAAATTATTCCATTAACTGGAATTTTCATCAATATTCCATACACATAATGCGAATATTTAATTTATATTTGCTTATATATCTGGTTGGATACTATTTGAATATAATTAATGCGCGCGTGAATAGTGGATTAGCCGCAATGCGTTACTATCTCATTTTATTTCCTTGGTGTCAACGCGAGCGATCCCAAAAACGACAAAATCACTTGATCCCGAAATAGTGTTTCGAGTTGCTAATTGAATGAAAGTTGTGTTAATTAAGCGCCCGGAAGCTACAAAAATTCTTTAATTAGGAATTTATTCGATATTTGCCCGATGGATTTTCTTGTAGAAGCAAATTAGTAGAGGCGTAGAGAGTTATCTTTCCTTTCCTATCACAGCGTGCCAAGGGGAAAAGTCGTAGAAAATTTCCTCCTGCAGGAGTATCGATAACCCAACGTATCGTTTATTTGGATATTATTACGATTTATTTTTACAGTATATAGGACACTGGACAAGGCCCGCGTAGTCTCTACTGAAATTAAAGTTTTCGTCAAAATGGCAGTACGTATTGCGCGTACGTATGTACCAACGAAACTTTTCAACTAACCAGCTAATGCACTTTCTCACGGCAGTGTTTCTCACCCCACGTTACAACTTCCTCTTCATTTTATTTCCATTGCAATTTCGTCGCTTATTTCGACATCTAATGCATACTATTATCAATTATCTAACCGGCGAGTGCTGTATAATTTTCGCAAACTTATCATATTGCGATTAGAACTGTAATCTAAATTTCTTTAAGCTTCTCTTCATGAAAAATCTACTATCGCTCTGCGTAAGTTTTAATAAACGAATAATACGGATTGAGACCGATAAATTTTTAAAAGAATACCGAAAGTATTATGTTCGAAGCACGCACTAGGAGGTTGAGTTGGTACATTTAAAGTATAAGAATGTTTCGTGCAAGGCCATTGGTACGCGAGCATATTATATTTTACTTTCGCGTAAAATGACATGAGCATGGATGAAAAATAATTTAATAAAATTTAATGCCAATTTTGAAATTGCTGAAAAACAAAAAATGTTTCATTAAAGTTTCATTAAAAAATCGAGCGTTTGAACAAAACTTTTACGACCTAAATATACTTTTAAACATTGATTTGCCGTATCATTGTAAGAATAATTAATACTCGAGTATTTTTGTAATACGATATTCGCTTAATTCGAAACATTCTACGCGAAGGTAGTAAAACTTGTTAAATATCCGTTGAAAGAACCTCGTAACCGAATATACAAGCGTGGAATCCAATTCGAATTAAACATGTTGACTTTCGAAAAGAGACAAAAGGAAACTAGAATACACCTAACATCGGATACAATTTACAAACACAAACACCGAAATAAAACTACTTTTCAACGGGACGCTTCCTCCTACCTCACCCCCTCCCCACCACCAACTCACCACTCCCACCCACCACGCTTACCGCTCCCCATCCCTCCCCTGCTCACCAACTAACAACCCCTAGCCCCACTAAGCCCCGACCCTTCAAATTCTCCAAGCGCAACCTTCCCACCTCTTTCTCCGACACGTTATTTTCTTTTGCCTCCCACGCGCACATATGCCGCGATCATTTCGCGCGAAACTTCCGGCCAGCGCAAGTATTTTGGGGCGCAAAGTTTACACACCGCCTCTCTGGTCTGCATTTTCTTCTCTTTCGAGGCCCATTATCCTGATTATCGCGCTCAACTCCCTTACACCGTCTACTAACCGACACGGCATATTTCCAATGTTACGGGCTCAATTCCCTCCCGTGTTGTACTGTTATACTGACTTTTTTTTTCTTTTTTTTTTATTACTCCAGCTGTAGAAGGAAAAAGTGGTAGGGGGCGTACCTTTGCTTTTTTTCTTTCTGATCGTTTCTATTAATCCGGAGTTTAGCGCCAGTTGTGTCCCTTTTATAAGGCGGTGAATTTCGAATGAGTTGCCACGGCAGCCACCGCTTTGTAATGAAAACGGGCAATTGCCGGCGTAATTTATTTAGTTTTTTCGCGAGCTTTTCTTATTAGGCGATTAATCCCGTTTCTCCTTTAAGCTCGCGGCAGTTCGTTTTAAAGGGCTGGATTATCGTTCTGGCTTTTAAGTTGTCCGGCTTTATTTGCCGTCGTTTTCTCCTCCTCCCCCCCCCCCAGAAAACTCTAATTAACCATCTGTTTGCAAGTGCAGGGTATAATAATTAAAATAATAGAACTGTATAATATAATGGTGTTTTAATTTCAATAGTCAAGAAAAGATTTTATTTTTCTCGCGTGACGTTATAATCGTAATTGTTTCTTCAAATTTATCACAAATTTTCCGTAAATTAATATTGTAAATTCGCTGTATTTTTATTGATGATATGAATTTCGAAGAATATGATATAATTGAAGCAATATTTTGTATGTATGAAAAATTAACTCTCAATGATAAAAGGAAAAGTTCTTTTGAGTTCGCGTGTGTTGATATTGTGATTACTGCATTGCACAATAAAATTGTAAATGCATAAAAGTGTAAATGCTATTCATTCGAAATTTTTATAGCCTACTGCGGACGAAATAAAAGGTGGAATAGCATTTAAGTACCATAAGATTCGAGGCTTCTTATCAATCATGATTTGCATAACAAATCTCAGTCAACTCGCAATTTATTTCCATTCTAATTCTATAAAATGGCTCTGCGACCTTCGACCTTCGAGAGGCAAACGTCATCGTGCAAGTCACATTATTGTGCTCGCCGATGTCAATGTACTGATAAGTATTTTCGAAATCAACGTGTCACGTTGCTAGATTGAACCTAGCCAGGCTATGTACATATACATATATATATATACATCCTTTTTTTGTACGGAGAGAGGTGGCTTTTCCAATTTCAGGAGTCATGCAAAATTCAGAAGCGCGGGATGTATTCGCGAATTTTAAACAACTTGCTATAGCACCATCGTGGCATTCGTTTTGGTATTTTTTAAATCCAATGGCTAATAATTCCGGAATTGAAATACCGTGGATATTTGAAGTGGCGACAACCTTAATTAAAGCAAAATTTTCTTTGAGACGTATCTCTATGAAAATATATTAAATGAAGCTAAATAGTGCCTGTAAAAATTTTGTTACTTTTTCCATTTCAAAGGTACATCACGTGGAGAAATGATTTAAGTCACAAGACGATAGCACACGAATGTTCGTAATTAAACAATAGTTCAACAAAATTGAAATTGACCAAGAGAATTGAACAATAGTTCAACAGACAGCGGAAAAAGACTATATTTTATATATCAAGATTACCTAATCAGCCAATGAGAGACTTCGTTGTCAAAACGTCTTAGAAAACTTTGTTGCAACATTGTTTGCGACAAAGTGCGCGGAAATTTTCATCACCGGCACACTTAATACACAATGTCTGCAACGACATAATCGAATTCCAAATTACGAAGTTATCTGATTATAAGAGCAGAGGATGATTTTACTTTATAATTTTGGTGAGAAATCTCTTATAGAAAATCCGCGGTTTCGCTTTATATTATTCAATGGGAAAGTGGAGAAGTAAAACGGACGAGGAAAAATCTCATTTCTACGTGATTTATATGCATGACATATAGAGCTTTTTCATAACTGCAAGAGTTGTCGTTTTAAAGTATCATTGAAACATTAATGACGCGCTCAGCGCTCGAAAGTAATTCTCTAACGTGCTCAACTTATCCGAGTGCGGGCTTACAAGTATGCGTAGACTTATAAAGATCCGAGCAGTAGCCAAGCGAAAGCAGATAATGTCATGATTAATCAGCTTTGCACGCGAAACCCAGAAATTCGAGGGCTTCTCCGTGCCCTCCCTACGTCCACCTCCTTCCATCCACCATGTAACCTGCAGGCGAATGATACCACCTGCGAATTCTCATTTTCTCAAGCTTCCGACGGGTGCGCTTTCGCTTTTGCAACCGGTATCGGCTAAAAAAGGCTACGCTTAAAATTCAAATCAGGCCGTGCATAGAGTCCGAAATTAGTGACTGCCAGCCGAGGCCGGAAGTGCTGTGCACGCGAAACACGAGTAGCTGCATGGAAGGAGAGCAGGCGAGAGTGGAGGCAGCAACAAAAACAGCGAATTATACGGCCTACCCGGGAGGACGCGGAGAAACTCGGGGATATATATCGCCAGATTTATGGGACGGATTTTTATGATCGTAGCAAAGAGTGTGCCTCGCTTATACAGCGATGTGTCGTTTTGTCCACCCCTTCCGCACCCCCCCCCCATCCCACAATCCCACAATCACCCTCCTCGCCCCTCACCGCCGCCATCTTTCTCTTTCACCATCTCTCTGCTCCTCCGACGTTTTACTCCTTTGCTTTTTGCTATCAAACACACGCACACGAGATACGCACACGCGGTCGCCCCCGCTCTCTTTCTCTCTTCTTCGGCATTTCCTTCCGCCACTTATGGGCAGAGCAGCGGTCCGGAAAGTGAGTGCGCAATAATTTTCCCGTGAGTCGCGATAAATCCGCAAGAACTGACTAGAATATTCGAGGAGCTTCAGTTGCCGCCACGATTGATTGATTGATTAAAGTCGTCTTACCGATACCGGCTCCGCTCACTTTTTTTGTTTTTTGTTTTTTTTTTTTTTTTTTTTTTTTTTTTTTTTTTTTTTTTTTTTTTTTTTTTTACCCAATGTATTTAGTTGGCCATTTGATTCCGATGATGCTTTATTGGGGCTCTCTAAACTATATTACTTGAGAATAATGTTCGTGCCGCTCGGATGTGTTTTTCGGTAGTCTTAGCACTTTTAGCAGAGGATATGTCTAGCACTTGAGACGCTATTTTCAACAATTTTCCTTAATAGCTTGAAAAGTTCCTACCCGTCGCTTGTGACAAGTCAATATTGTCGCAAGTCTCTATAACTCAATAATCTTCATCGTTAATGGTGATTCATTATTTCGTAATATTATTCGATACCGACATTGACAAGTGAGTAATACAGCGTATAATATGGCCGTTGAATAATACTAAAAAAGAAAGAACAGTTTTTTAATAAAAATTTCTTTCAATCTCTAATGGTTTCACGAGCTTTCCGATCCTCGATATTAACAGCATTTGCCATAAATCACGCGTATAATTATCAAATTCTCAATTTTCGTGGCTCATACGACCACCGGTACGAATTCATGGTAATTTTGCAAATTCTCGGCGAGCCAGACGTGTATAACAAACTTCTTTACAGCTTTGGGTTTATCGTTGAAAAACAGTACAAAGTACAGTTAAATTGAAAACAAACTATGAGGTCTGAAGTGATATCGAAATGTTATTAATAGTCAATCGTAGAAAAAAGGAGGGATGAAGCCGCGGTACGAATTAAAAAAAAAAGGAGAAAAGAGAGAGAGAGAGAGAGAGAGAGAGAGAGAGAGAGAGAGAGAGAGATAAAAGAAATATGGAGAAAGCCGAAGATTGTGATAATGGTCTTTCCACGAGGATCGACGGTGAATATTTAAATACAAGATTCGCGAAAAGCTGCTGCGTCGAGCTAAGGATTGTCAATTAAATTTGGCAGAGAGGATCAAAGAGAATCGGAGCTGTGAGTTTGCTCGCCGGTAAACAGAGAAGAAGGATGAGTGAAATTCAACCCTCTCCTCTCGTTCACTACTTCCCTCGGCAAGGAAAACGAAATGGAGGCGCTTGGGAGCGTTAGCTGTACGTAGCCTGAAAGGCCAAAAGAGGCATTCGATATAGCGATATCAAGTTTTAGAGGGGCGCGAACGGATCTCTTGCGATCAAGGCTAATTAAAGCGTCTTTTCTTATAATTAAATTAAGCTATACCTAAATGCTGATGGTCTGAGAGGATGCGCGATGTCGGAGTCTCATATTCAAGGTTGCGGGTTTAAGGGGCACCGATGGATACTTTGCAGGTCATAAACTTTGAATAATAATGCCGCGTTGTATGGAATTAGTAGTGAAGGATAATTGTTAAGATTAGTTTGAATATTGAATTTTGAAAATTTTAATTATAAATTATGATGGAGCGTTAAAGTGATTGTACGAATAATTTATATAGTATGGTAAATATTCATTCGAATACTTGAAATTTTAATAAGGGCAGTCTTGTAAAATTTTCAAACCAATAAATTTGCCATCTCCCTTGATTATACGTTTGCTCAAATAGTCAAATGTCATAGTAGAATTTATACAGATACATCACTTATTTTTATTATCGGCTAATTAAAACGATGCCCGATTATACGACGTCACTAAAAAATAAATTAAATTTGTTTCGATTAGCCTGACATTGTTGAGCGGTCATTAAAAATCGATGGTAAGCTCGTTAATACTTTGCGATATTTGTTTTATTATATTTGAATGGAGTATCAATAGGCATTTTTAGATTACCAACACGTATTTACGCACGTATGTATGCACCTCTGCACGTATGTATTTGAAGGTTCTGCGAACTTTAATTTTACCCAATTTTACTATTATTAAAGATTATTTATTCACGCTTGCGACACGATTATTTAGACACGAAGGATAAATTGATATGTGAGAAAATATCGGAAAAATCAGTTGTTTTTTTTTGAGCCGCCAATTGTAATTATTTATAGTTTGGCAATTTTGAAATAATTTATTTCAATTAAATCTGTCAATTATTATTTTCACTCCGCTCACAAATACTTATTGAAATAAAAACACTGTAATATTAAATATGAAATATCTGACACCAGGGCAATATCGTACATCCATCTTGTTTTTGAAGTAAACATTGGTTATATGAACAGTAAGTACGCTGTTCCTACGGAATTCTCATATATTTTTTTAAGTAAGTTGTATCTGACATAACCGTTGAACCCACCTTCACTTGGTTGCCGTATTAAATTTCACTCTCAGGTTGGTTCAAACTCTTCCTAGACGTCAAACATAAATTTCAATTTTTGTGCATAGCATGAATCGTGACTCAGATCGCGTCCGGGTCTAGCATAAAAAAGTACTTAAAAATGGAAGGGGATTAAAGGAAAATAGAAGGAAGAAGCAGCATTTCGAGAAAGGGAGAGAGTACTTGAAAAATTTAATTTCTTCGGAACGATCGCTACGTGAGCGTTCACCTTCAAAGCAAGACGAATGGCACAGGACAGAGAGTAAGAGAGTAAGAGAGTAAGAGAGTAAGAGAGTAAGAGAGGGAGAGAGAGAGAGAGAGAGAGAGAGAGAGAGGGGAAGAGAGGAGAGAGAGAGAGAGAGAGAGAGAGAGAGTGAGAGTGAGTGAGAGAAAGGCTTCTTCGTTGCTTCCCGTAACATTCCACCTTTATGGGCCGCGAGCTTGACTTACGAATGAGCGCACGGCCTCCCCCGAGCTTCCTAAGACTTTTTCCATTTCCCCCCTGAGATTACGTCTTGGATGCTCGAACCCCCGCAAGATACGCCGGCACGCATAAAAGAGATGAGATGAAACTTTTCGACAGTATCCCACTTCTCTACCTCTGCACGGACTGCATTCGTTGTGTCGAGGATGAAGCTCTGAAAATATCTCCCGCCGTATATTTTGCCCACGTATCTCGCGCGATGATTGTACACGCGCGCGCACCACACACAGATACACTCATTCTCTATTTTCCTCTTCCCGTTGATTAAAGAGGCTCCTCCTCGCTCTCGTCCTTCTTTCACGCTGCGCGTATAAAGGAAATTTTGAGTTCTTTTTCGGTCAGCTTGATCCACCAATAAGCTAGAAGCAATATCCTTACTTTTTCCTCTCATCTCGCTCTCGCACGCGCACGTACACGCGCCTCTCCTTGCAATTATTGCAATTTTTTTTTTTTTTTTTTTTTTTTTTTTTTTCTTTTTCTTTTTCTTTTTCTTTCTACATCATTGGTACAATATAGATCCGCAAAGATTAAAAGATAATAAATTACGGCTTTTAATGTAAGCAATTGAATTGCTAGCTGTTGTTTACGGTTGGCTTAACCATGCATTTCCAAGAAAATGCTTGAAAAATAGAAATAAATCTGTGTTGAATATATCTATGAACGCCGAGATATTTCTTGGTGAATGTGTCGTCGTTATCTGTTATACATGCGAATAAGTCGGGTGATGGAGTTTAGATTTGGCTCGGCACTACTGAATGGCGGCGGTTCAAGGGGCTTGGCGCGACGGAGGGGGTGGGTAAGGGCGAGTGTGCGTCGGGTGAGAACGGAGCGGTGAGAGCCGAGTTTCATAATAGCAGGGTCCATAGACTGCGGAAAAAGAATCCGCGATGACGTTTAGTACTTTTGATAGCTTTTGGATGGGCTGCGTAGGGCTGTTTTTGATGCTTATAATAGTGTCTCTTGCTCAGGATGGGATTTGTATATAATGAATAGCGAAGTGCTCGAGGGGCGAGAGTCGAAGCCTTCCGGATTGATGAGCGAAGGCTTGCGGATATTAGAAATGGGAGCTGTGATCAGCTGTGGATTAAGCGAGGGTCTCGAGTCTGTAATTTTATTTCTGTTATTTGCTTCGTTAAATGGAAGCCACTCGACGACAATACAACCACGAATTTCGATCAACTGTTTATCGAATTATGAAGAATAATATTGCCTTGACTCAATAGGCAACGATTTACGATTGACTTGTAGCGAACCGAAACGTGCGAAGATCTTTAAAAGGAGTTTTTATCGATTCCAGTGAACGAAAGAGAGAGAAAAATAGAGACAAAATCCTACACCTGAATTTCGAATTTTTACACATTGCCAATCGCACGTGATAATGAATAGTCTCGGATGAAGATGGTTTGACGATATTATAAAATATACATATATATAATATTTTACAAGTGAAATGACGAAATTTAAGAGTAATTTGAAGGAAAACAAAAACAAAAGAAAACAAAACTAAATATTCTACATTTTAAACTTCGGCGCACGACATTAATAAGTACCCTCCCTTTCTTTTGCGAAACAACCTTATGTGTGTGCGTGCGTGCGTGCGTGCGTGCGTGCGTGCGTGCGTGCGCGCGTGTGTATATCGTGTATTTAATAGACTAAAACTTAAAACTTCTTGCAATGTGTCTTTCCGACAATGTCGCAGATATTTTTAACCAGCATAATACGCGAGAAAGTAGGTTAAGCGTATGCGGATTCACATAGTCAATAGGAGCGCTCGCCTATAATTATACTTTTAAGTTGGCGGAACTGCTACGAGTAAATTAGAGGTGTTTTAGGAATAAAGATAAAGAGAGAAAGGAGAAGGGAAAGAACGGAATCTTTATGACCGAGCCTGGCGTCCAAAGCGTATTTTCGAAGCTGCAGGTTGAGCGAGGTTGAGCGAGGCTTTCTCATTTATGGCATTAGTATAAAAATTTTTATCAGCCGTTACATTAGATCGATAGAGAGATAATGATATTCGTCCTGGGATGGTATGACATCATGAGACTAAACTAAATGCCGGTACGCGACCACGGAGAAATTTCCGTCGTTGCTGAGGAACTGCGTGGTACGCGCAACACGGGTGCACGGATCCTCGAGCTCGCAGTAAGGTCGAGGACCCCGCGAGGCACCGATTAATAGCGTCATGCGTTATCCTCCTTTTCTTTCTTCGAGACTCGTTTAACCGCGGGCTGCTGCGAAACACCAGTTCGTCGCGCGAAAACTGGGGGATCCAGTGCGACGTCCTCTAAAACGACACGCGATACCGCGCTCGATGATCATCCTTATTTTCGGCTTCGGCAAGAAGTCCACCAGATTATATCCTCGTTGCCCGCCAGTGAAATTCCCTGGAGATTCTCTATATTTCAGGCAGAGCGTCTGCATCATGCAGAATTCCGACAGCCTCTCGTAACGTTCTTAAAAAAAAAAAAAAACAAAGAAAGTGGACGCGAAAAATGGTCTTGTGTGGTGGTGCCTCGAGCTCGGTAATCATAAAAATTGTTTTAATGAGGAAAATTCGCGGTCAGTGCAGTTGTTACGGTATACAGCGTAGCCGATAATGCTCGATCTCTTGTCGCGGCGAACGGTGAAAAGTTAAAAAATTTTATAGAATTTTCCGCGCACCGAGAGCTCTTATCTATTTACCCTCTCCATACCTTGCTCCCTCCCGACCCCACCGCGGTACCCACATAATTGAAAAATAATATTGTCTTGTGCGAATGTAAGCGAAACGTTTCATTAGCGTACTATTATCACTGGCGACGTTGAACAATTCATTTGACTTGCACATTCAAATACACAAGCTCTTGCAAATTATTATTACGCAAGCAAACGTCAAATAGTAGGTTAATTAAAAAAACACCGTGAATTGAATCTGCCTACTTTAATTTGTCACATTGCAAAATACATTATGCTCATTGAGCTAATAAATTGGTTACCGGCAGACCTATATATTATAAATACAGAGCCTTAAACTGGCCGTTTCACGCTTTATGAATTTATCGTGTCTCGCTCGGTTCGCGTTTCCAGTCATCGATAGCTCAACGACAATTCCAACAATGCTCAACGAGCATTCTCGCTGTCCTCTCCCTATAAAAATAATAAAGGACTATTCGTTCGTGGGTCTTTGTCGCCACAACATCTCTGATTTCGACAATTACTCGACGTCGTCCATTGTCGGCTGCGCTCATGCGTTACGTACGAAAGTAATTCGTAAAATTGCGTAAAATGTCATCGGGCGCAGGGATGGCGGCGATCCGACAGCTAAGGAAACGCGCGTCGTTTATTAAGTCCCAAGGATAAATCGAAAACTCGCATCAAAGAGACGATCGATCCCCCGACGGGGCATACAGGGCCGGCGCGGCTCGATATAAACGCTTTCACCCAACGCCTTTTTTTTCCATCGAACCACATGGATCTATGGAAATGGAGCGGCGAGCCCGAGTCTCCGTCATATAATTAAGAAGCGAGCGGGAATGCGAGAGAGAGAGAGAGAGAGAGAGTGAGAGGGGCGCCATGTTCGAGGGGCCGAGCGACGGTCTTTATCGGTACCTCAGGGGCGAGAGGGGGCTTGCGCAGGTCACCCTCAGCCCTTGTGCATGTACGGGGGCCATTGTCTCGAGCGCGTTAACAATAGGCTTCGGGGGGAATTGGGGACAGGTCAGATTGTGTGTCGGCGCGAGCTTCACGAGCCGCCGTCCCGCTGGTGCTCGCTGGCATATTTCCGGGCCCCTCGAATGCCTTGTTTCTCCACCTTCCCCTTTCCGCGCTCCGCTCCCGATCGTTACACGCCCAGTGTGTTTACGTGTACCTAGGCATGGGTGCGCGTGTGGATAAACAGCGGCGGGGCCCGGGAGGCCGAGGCGTCTCCTTATGCTCGCTCGGTAGGATGCATGTCCGGGCCGGGATGGCTCGATTACCCGAGCATTATTCCAGGGACCAATCGATCGTGCCGGCCCTTTTTCCGATTGGGCAGACTCGATACGCGTCTCCGGCGCCGCGTTTGCGGGCCATCGAGATTAACAACGGGGGATCTCGAGAGTAGTCATGTTTATTAGTGATAAGCGGTGGTGCCTGTGGAGGAGACGACCTTCCTTTGATTTACAAACGCTCGCATTTGCAAATGAGCTCGAGATACCCGGAAGTGGTGTAAGTAATGCGCGATGACTCGCTATTTAGGGACGTATGGAGGAATTCTTGTTGGCCCGATTGTTTATTACTGGCTGGACTTTGATAGCGCGGGACCGCATTAGTCGCGACCTCCAATCGGCATCGGCATTTCGATGTCGACTTGTTCGCGTATATCTCCGCTCGACGTGCTGCCGAGTTGGCTGAGGGAGGGTGGGAGAGTGGGGGGGGGGCGCGACTAATTACCGGGCTGTCAGTTCGCTATTACTATCATCGTCGTCATCGTCATCGGCGTCGCTCGCATGGAGCGAACTGTCTCCGGGGTTGCCGGCAACCCCGACCGAGATAAGGCGCACGCACGCACGCACGCACGCTGGACAATCCGCCGAAGGCTCCTCCCCTCGGACCACCACCGCCACTGGCACGCGATAGCGGCCGCTCACCTATCGCCCCGATCGTCCAGCTCGACGTTCACAGAGTTAATGGAGAACTTGGATTAAGAATTTAAGTAGGCGACTCTCGTCGTTGGGAGAAGTGGCCGCGGCGTTTCATGGGTGGAGCGAGAGGGAATTCATTTGCCGGCGCTAGGAAATTACTCGGGAATTAGCCATTCCAGGCGGTGATTCATTCGATGAAATGTAACGTTAGCCCGGGTCGACCAATGCTTCGCTCTCCTTGCTTTTTTTCATATTAATTGCCGAGTGTAAATACGTTGTGCGCTGTAGCGTTAGGATCGATAAAGAGGTGGCGGTGGCGGCGGCGGCGGCGTCGGCGGCGTGGGCGGCGGTGGTTTGCTTGCTTACTTGGTTGCTTGTGCGCCGGCATGTAACTAGGGACGAGGCATTCGGTCAACGTCTAATTAAGAATTTAATATTAGAGAGTAAACACACCAGCGCGTGATCAGCCTAATCGTAATTAATTTTAATTGCCGCTGCATAAAATTACCACAATTGTCATCATCATTTTGGCACGAAAGGATTAAAAATACCGTTTCTTTGTTGCAAGCTTTTGGAGCCTCGCGTAATGCGGGCAAATTTTGGGAATTCGCTAATTGGAGAGACCGAGCTGATTCCGGTATCACGATGGATCGCTCGGAGAGAGATGGATGTAGGCAGCGCTTAAGGTTTTAAGGTTTGCCGTAAATACAAATATTGCATTATTGCCGTACACGAACGCTAATGGAGAAATTAGGTTGATTAGTTTTTCGAGCAGTTTGACGTTGTGTCGGCTTGGCTTGGCGTGTTGCGCGCACGCGATTCTCACCGATTTTCGATGATTTCTGTATTGAGAGAGCATTAGAGAAGGTCGGATGACGTGTGTATTCTCAATTATGTAATAAATTTATGAATTTCTAAAAGTATGAATGAACGGAGGAACCCAACTAAAGAACAATTTCATTTCAAAAGTGCGTGAGGCATATATATATATATATATATATATATATATATATATAGAGAGAGAGAGAGAGAGAGAGAGAGAGAGAGAATTAAAATTACGCAAGTGAATTTAATTTGACTATTTCACTTCTCAATATATACTGAAAATGTTGATTTAAGCTGGTCAAATAATAATTGCAGTCACTATGGTCACTCTTGCAAGCTCATGAACAAACATACGTCGCGCGAGATTTAACCAGGCGAAAATAGTCATTCCACTAAACGATTCCTCTCCCACATAACTCGTGGGGGAATAGGCATAGATCGTGCATCCGTGCATGAGGACACATTCTAACGAGCGTATGACCAGGTACACGCCCATGCATTCGCAAAGGTGGAACGCGACTCGGCGGGGGTGCCACAGGAGTAAATATTGATTTGAGTTAAAATACAACCTGACGGACGGGGATGTAAGCCGCCCCTTGCACTGCTTTATTCCATGGGTCAATTGCAATAGCCGGCCAAGAAAACGAGGATATAAGAGCGAGTTGAGGATGGACGATGGATGGTTAAAAAGGATAGGTAGAGAGACGACATCGGCTGGACTCGTCGGCTCTCGAAATCTCGATTCTTAGACGCGAACAAAAGGGGCAGCTGCAAAGTGGGAGGATTCGTCCCGGCAATTTCTGGCGCTGCCAACTCCTGGGGAGCTAGTTATTTTACAGAATAAATGTCTCGAGATCATGGACGCGCCGGCAGAAGGGAGTCAACTGTAACGACCTAACTGATTTCGGTGGCTTTCATCCCCATTCGTACCTCGTTTGTCCGCTCATTTCGTTCGTTACCTTTATAGCCTCTCTCTTGGCCTCCGCTCCGGCACGCGTGTATTTTCGTTTATATGGTATTTGGCCTCACCCCGTCTCTCTCTCTCTCTCTCTCTCTCTCTCTCTCTCTCTCTCTCTCTGACTCTCGCCCTTTGAAGAAAAAAAGAAATAGCCAGAGGGGAGGAAATATATATCATCGGGCGTGTGCACGCACACCGTGTAGAATCATAAGCTGGTACGCGAATCACGTACCGACAAAATAGAACGCGGCGGAAGTTATGTCTGCCGCCAGACGACCGAGGCACTTCTTTCGTCTTTCTTTTTTCCCTGCAGGTGCCGCCGCCGTCTCTTCACCTCTTCTCATCCTTCTTCCTACCTATACCACCCTCGCTCACTCACTCTCTCTCACTCTCTCTCTCTCTCTCTCTCTCTCTCTCTCTCTCTTATATACACACACAGTTCCTCCCTCTCGCTCGTTCTCCTACACATACTTCCCTGGTTGGCAGCGTTTCTTTCATCGTAAGGTCATTATCCATTTTGCTGAATGCCAAGTCTTCCTTCGCTCTCTTCATATTGTGAAGGCGCAGCCTTGCCACTTCATAATTTTCGCAGAACATCATTAAAGCGCGTGCGGCAAAGAGACGAGACTGAGTTTGAGATAAAAGAGGGAGATACGGCGGAGAAGGGATGAAAATGAAATAAGCAAGAAAAAAAATGAAGAAAGCGGTGAGAAGGATTTCCGTGGTAGGATCTCATTGTCGTAGTTTTTGCCGAGGAATGTGGATCTAGAGGCTAACTCTTATAAAATAAAAGTTCGGCTTGTCCTTTAAAAAGCGACGGAGGCGGCGGCTGCGGCGATATCGGCTATGCTCCGATAGCCAAATGGCCTCCTTGTCTATGACGGGGCTGATAGCCAAGTTTACGAGGTGGTGCCGCATCGCTAGAGCTTCCCCTTTTCTTCGGTTTCTATACTTCTCCTCCTCCTAATCCTCTTCATCCTATTGCTCTTCTTCTACCTCCTCAATCACCTCCTCCTCCAGGCCCTTCTACCTTCGCGTTACTTTTATTTCGCCGTTCATTTGTGAGAATATATCACGACGAGATGATATTGACCAGTTGCTCGCTCCCGAGCAAAAATATCCTGGTAATCTTGGGGAGTAGTTGTGTATAGCGGGACTCGCCGAATTAATAATACAAATTGAAGCCAAGTTAAAGCGCGTTTTCCCCTTTTTCCCCCGTTACCGAGCGTAAAAGACTCTTACGAGTGAATGCGCCCCGAGTCGCTGCGGCTATTTATTTCGCCATGGCTTACTTATTTCGATTAGGGATTTGCTCTCTCCTATTGATGTAACGGCAAATCGATCGACCATCTTTCAGTACAAAAACACGACCAGTCCTAATTAGTTTCCCGTAATTTGGAATTCGCGTGACAGTCCGCTGTCGTCATCGTCGTAGTCGTCGTAGTCGTCGTAGTCGTCGTAGTCGTCGTCGTCGTCGTCGTCGTCGTCGTCGTCGTCGTCGTCTTTCTCGTCGACGCGTGATAACGAGTGGCCGACGCCATGAAAAATTCCCCTTTAAATCTAATAGAATAAAGCCGAAATCTCTCGCTGGTTAATTCGAGAAGAGCCGCCTTCGTTATACTCGTTAAAGTGCAGATTGCCACGTATACATATAATTACGTGTCTCTTTTTTGTTCACCTTCCCCACGGAGAATAAGAGCCACAAAGGAGCTGCGAAAGCGCCTCTCCTTCAAAGCATAAATTCACCACCGAAATTATAAATCACTTTGTTAAATTAAGCCGGATTCTCAGCCCCTTTCGTAACCCCCCTTCCCCCTCCGGCGCCCCACTGCCGTCCCATCGCCGCCCATCCGTCTACCGTACGTGTACAAATCGACTGTAGTTCTAAAGTTCTAGAGTATCCGTAGTTCGAGTCGCACTTACTTTGAACACATTCGAAATATTTCGTTGAGAATTAAAAGGACCTTCGCACGCACGTATCTAAAAGCTCCCCAAAGCTCATTGAAAGTGGGAAGGGTGCGTATTCAGGGATTCGGCTATAGTAGCCTCATGAAAATTTACTCTCAAAGCTAATGAACCTCAAGGATTTAACGATATACACATATTTATAATTGTCACGAAGTGCTCCGGCTCGAAAGGAAGGATTTTAATTTAATTGATTATGTAATAGATGTCCTTACGTATCTAAGGCTTAATTTTTCATCGTATTTAATCGTTGATTTACCTTACATTATACATAAATTAAAAATAAATTTCTAAAATTAGCTTAACACCTATGCGCTATTAAAGCATCGAAAAATTCCTCTTTTCTCTACGAGTAAATGTACACTTTGTCACTCTCTATTATATGGCCAATACAATGATTTTTATATACTAATGACGAGGCGCGCTTACATCAATTAAAGTAGATTCGAGTGCTGTCCAAGACTTTCCCATACCGAATGGTAAAATTTGTCACAGTCCCGAGTTTAAATGCTCGTCGACGTGCTCAAGTCTTACCTCGCTTACTGCATGTTTGAGTTTCAAATTTATAGTATTTAAAGTAGCACTTACGTGATAACGTTCTAAACATAATCTTAATTACTATTCATAAGAGCATTCACTGCTGCAATACCAATTCGGCATGAATGATAATATTCTCGATATATTATTACTACGATTATTAGCAACATTTGACATTTTTATAAGGGCTTACATGTATTATTATATTTTCTTACTCTTTGATTGATGATAATGATGATAATAATTAAATAATAACAACAATATTCTAATAGTAAAAATTCTACGATACAGGCCTTAAAAGTTACGATGACTTTAGTTAATAATTATGCCATAACAATATCATTTTGTTGAGATAATGATATATAAATAATTATTTAAATAGAATGTATCTTAAATAAAAATCACATTATCAAATAATTTAGGATGAATCTGTGGGAAAATGATATCCGCTTAATTTACGTTGATTGCACTTGAATTAAATACACACACGTATGCACGTATTAGTGCTATTTAAATTTATTGTACGCGAATGGCTAAATCAATCGATAAGAGCTAATCTAATATATACGGATAACCTAACGAATCACTTATAATCTAATAGTGCAAGTAGAAGTATAATTTTCTACAGTAGTCTTTGATTTATTTATATTTTTATATCGTGAATAATTTGTCTATTTGGCGAATAATGTTTAAAGAAACAACAATAAGTTGTAAGTGCATAATATTAAAAATAAAATATGAAATATCAACATTTAAAATTGATAGATTTATCATTTTCCCAATATCTAATGCTCCTTATCAATTATAAAATTGTTCCAACATTCTGCTCATTTCATTCTTTTATTATAATCTCACATCTCAATACATTTATAATCGCAATTATTTAATTTTTTTTTATTTTTGCAAACGATCTGTCTTCTAAATCATCGACTATAATAAGCTAACTTTTCTTATCGATTATGCCACAGGTGTTTGATCCAAGAATTTCACCATATCATTGATCGTATTAATGTAACTGCACGATTAAAGAGTTTTTTTTTTTTTTTTTTTTTTTTTTGTTTATAATAATCTCTCGTGCAATGTTGAAGCGACACGGCAGAAGATCGTAGTCCAAGTAAAGATTCGAAAGCAAACGGAAAAGCTAAAAAACTTTACTTTAAATCTATAGCCAATAGCGGGCGACAAAAATCAGTCGGACACTTCATGCATAAAGTCCTTAAATTTCGCGAATTTCGAAAACTCCCTATGGCCCAACTGTCCAAAAGGAGACTAAGTGCTTCCTCAAACAAATAATCCTTGACGCTAGAACACGACTGAGCGTAGTTGCGGGCTTCCAGATTGTAGCGCTTGTCGCATCTCATCTCATCCCCCCTCCCTCCGCCCGCCCACCCTCTAGCTCCGACACGCGCGCACGCGCACGCACGCACACACACACACACACACACACACACACACACACCGCACCCACACCCCAGATGCCCCTCGTTACCCACGGAATTCTAAAACAGATGAGTGACCGGAGACTTGATGTACGAGGTAACACGTAACAGCGTGAGGCCACTAACACACTCCGCTCCAAAATATTCCCCGTGCCAGGATTTCGCGCGCTCGACAGACGCAGTATGTCGTCCCGTCTAGCTATTATGCTGAAACGCAATCTCCTGATAACAGCGCGTATAGCCGCGCTTAATTCCATCTATCTGGCCGAGGCCGTTACGCAAAATGCACATAGCCACGCCCACCGCCAATCTTCCCGCTATCTGGCCTGCAACAAAAGTGCCTGTGTACGTGTGCGTGCGAGAGACCGAGAGACCGAGTGAGATAGGATGAGAGAGGATTAGTGAGAGTGAGTGAGCGAGTGAGCGAGAACGAGAGAGCGAGAACGAGAGAGCAAGAACGAGAGAACGAGAACGAGAGATCGGGAGGAGAGAAGAAAAAGCGCGGAATGCCTGACTGGACTAGCTACCCGCAGCCGAGGATTGGGACATTGAAAGAAAAAAAAATTAATTCCACGATCGATGTGTGAGACGCGAGTGAACGTCAAAGAGTGCGAAAGGAAAGCCCGCTCTCGGCACGCGAAATACTTAGTCTTTGAGCAAGAATCAATCAGCGTTGAAATGCTATCTTGTGCTCGGTTACCTTTCTCACTCGCTATATCTCTCTCTCTCCCGCTCTGCACAGCGCTCTCCACAGCGCTCTCTTAATGCCTGCCATAGTGGATACAGGAGGTGAAAGGTGGGGGTGGTGAGAGAGAAAGAGAGAGAAAGAGAGAGAGAGAGAGAGAGTGAGAGAGTGTGTGAGAGAGAGAGTGAGAGAGTGTGTGAGAGAGAGAGAGTGAGAGAGAAAGAGCGAGTGAGTGGGGAGGGGAGGGGGGGGGAGGGGGTGGGGGTGGGGGGGGGGTGGG
>NW_011948436.1:3189516-3216893 GCF_000503995.2 Ceratosolen solmsi marchali | reverse complement strand
CTCTGACCCTCTTTCATTTTCTCCGTCCTCTCGTTTTCGCAATTCGCGAGACGATACGGTGAATAAATATCGAGCTCCAATGCCTCGTTGTACACGCTCGAGCTTCGGCTCCCTGTCGCCTACTCGACGTGCTGCGAGAGAGACAGGAGCACTACGAAAAAAGTACAGAATTTGTACCGATCGCTCGCGCGACTTGTCTATTTTTGAGGGAGTGTTGTTTCGCCTCTTTTTACGTACTGGCTGGCACTCGTTGCCGTGCGACGACTTTTTCCGCGATTTTAGAGCTCCATCGCCGCCAGCTGTGATACTGAATTCTCCCGTATTCCCAATGACTATGTTCGAGGAGCTTTAATCTCGCGCCTGCTGCTGAAATAGGTTAGAATATACTCGATATGGCACCTTTGTTCCCTAGGCAGAACAGCTAAATAACGATTTCTCTTTATGATGACAGATGCTCCATTTTTATACTTTTATTCGTATTTTTATTTATATATCGTGTAGTGCTGTCTTTTTTTGTACGACCGATAAAGCATTATTAATGACGATCCCGAGAATGCTTTGTCAAAATACTTACTTGTGCTACACTTGCATGAAATTCGAATGATCATAGATGATAAAATGAATAAATTAACATTCGTCTACACCTTGCACATGCACTAATTTATAAATCCTCTTGTGAACGCCAATAAGTATGATTGTGTAAATGGGGGGGGGGGGACAGAAAAAATCAAAAAAGCAAAAAAAGAAATATAAGAAAAAGTAGAAAAATTAGTCCATCAGTGGATTTCTGATTATTTAAAGTAACTAATTGTGATAGAGAATTTTTAAAACTTAATTTTTGTATTAGTATATGTATAATGTATATACCCGTGCATAATATATTAATAAATAAATCATTAGGATTACGGCTTATGCGATTATTAAATTATTAAATTTCCTCTTATTCACGCACGATATTCTATTGTAATAAATTGTCAATTGCTTTAATAAATATTTATAGCGATAGAGGAAAACTCATTGTTACCGTATTTTCATATCGTTATGAGTGACTTTCTTCAACTATGCACTATCAAATGGAAATAAATAAATTTATCTTTTATTGTAATCGAGTATTGGCACAAATATGAGAGACAAAAAATGTGCGACTAATTTCAGGTACTATACGCATAAAAAATTGCATTTAATTAAAAATATTAAACTGAGTCATTAGTACATTTCATATAAGCAATTGAAACATCATTGTGAAAATTGCACTATTTTTTATATATTTTTGGTTTGTTTTATAGTTTTATATTTCAATTATCATTCATTCACTCTATCTCTCTCTCTCTCTCTCTCTCTCTCTCTCTGTCACGTTCTATCTCATTCAACATAATGGAAACTGTCGAGTTGTAAAAACTTACATAATAAATGCCTTAACTTTGTCGTGGCATAAAAACTTGAAGGAGCCCGTAGACTCTTCTCTCTCTCTCTCTCTCTCTCTCTCTCACTCTCTCTCTCACTCTCTCTCTCTCTCTCTGTCTGTCTGTCTGTCTGTTGCCATCTCTGTCTCTCTCACTCCGTTTCCTTACGATAGTAAGAGGGACGTAGCGGCACCAACAGGCAACCCCTTTGAAAAACGGCACTTTTCCGCTCGAGAAGCCTCAACTTCTTCCGTCGCTCACAGATTTTTATATTCCTTTAACAACATATGGCACGACTTTTCTCTCACTTCATCTCGATTCCTTTCCGTCGCCCTCTACATAGCTATTTCTCTTTTCATTGGAAAGTTGAAGGAAAATTTTTTGAACGAAGTTCATGCTAACCTGTAAATAACAATCGAAAACGGATAAAGTTAATGCTTGGTCTCAGCCTCGACCAGCTGCTGATGAGCTTTTGAGTTTCGCGTTAAAGAAAAATTTATTAAAAGAATCTCGGGTGTTCCATCAAAAATTTAGTTTATGCTCGATTTAACGAGTTGCTCGCTCTTAGGACTAAAGTTATATAAATTATTAAAATTGCAAATATAGACTTTCCGTCAAGTCAAGTCAAGTCATACATTTGAAAGCTCAACCGGACTTTATACGCAATTAATCCGAATATGTCGATATCCTCAAATTTAAACGGCACAACTTAGCATTTATTAACCGACACTACTCTTATTTAACTCAATACCTAATAACTAATGACTTACTACTTGTCTCTGTTACGTTATATACTTTCATAATTAAATCATCGACCAAAGCACATTCGATATTTCTTTCTATCTCACCAAACGTACGCCTCAACATTCACATTATTTTTATATCGATCTTTAAATCATTTTGCCCGATTTCCTTCTCGAATTTCATCCCACCCACCCTCCCTCCTCCTCCCTCCACCTCCTCGCCTCACCCCACCACTCGAGAAGATCTTTCCTTGCCGCATATTCATTTGCGGTAGTAATATTATACTTCAATTTTACGCATCGCGCCCACACCCTTATACAAAATGCTCTCAACGTAGCTGATACATAAAACACTCGGTTCGCCCAAGTAAGCAGTAAGATTGCTCGAGGAGGCAGAGATATGTATACCTCTCTCTCTCTCTCTCTCTCTCTCTCTATATATATATATATATATATATATATATATATATATACGAACGTACAAATACAAGGGCATTAGTTCTAGTTTCTCCGTGGTAAAGCATAACGAGGCACGGAGTTACTATTGGCCTATTTTCTCCCTCTCACTGAGGGAAATTCTCAAGTCCGATATCCTCAATCCCAAACGAGATTTCGGTCCCTACTTCTTGCGAAGGGCGGAGAAAGAGAATTCAGGGGATGTTCTACGATCTACCTCGTTTCCGTCAGTGTCGGTAAATTCGCAAACTTTAGATACCCCCAGCCACACCTCTCCATCCTACCCTCGATCCCACACACCCACTCATCTACTCTTCCCCGCTCTAGCGACCCCTCACTCTTCCACTCGCGTTATGTAGCCTTTACACATACACCATTACACCATACGCCTGTACTATGTGCGCTCACTTACCTTTCCACCTTATAAATAAACTGCGCGATGGGTTATGGAACGGGGCGGGATGAGACGAAGCGCGACGGGGTGGGATGGTGTGGGGTGTGGGGTGGGTGGTCTTGCTTCGAGATCCCAAATAAGCAGGCTTTAAGGGCTTAGCCTTTCGCTCTGGTTCGCTTGACCTTTTTGCTACACGCTTCGTCTAGTGGGTGGGGGCGGGTGTTGGGGGGGGCGGGGGGGGGGGGGGGGGGGGTGGAAGAGTCTTGAAATACAACGGTGTCGTCCTTATACGGTCCGGAATACGTCGTGCACAATCGCGGTGACGTTAAGAGGAGGCAAAGATAGAGGTTAGAGAGTCACAGCTCGACTATAACCGTAAGGCACCCCTGCAACTGAGTCTCTTTACTCGTGCGCGTGCGGCCGCGTTTGACAACGAGAGGAGGGAGAGCGACTGAGGCGAATAGAGAGAAGCCCTCTCCGGATGAGTCGAGAGGCCGAGGGTGGCTTACGCAATCCTGGGGAAGCTCATAGTGTAATTTCCCATAAGACCGCCACGCGGGCTTTTCTGTCTTGACTCGCGCCTCTCGTCAACGTTACCTCCACACACCAACAGATTTTTGCGAATATACTCGCAAACAACTCACAAGTACATTTGCCGCACGCACTCTAGATTGCGTGAAAATATTTTCCCGCTAAAGCACCGATTATAGAAGCGTATGTACAGTCAGACACGAGGCTGTGCCCGCGTGTGCGTATGTGTTTAAAGCTGCGTTAACATAAAACTTACGGGTGGATGGTCAAGTCGCACACGTACATTGCAAAACACATGGTACGGAAGCATGTGAAATACATTTGATTTGTTTTCTCTTCTATTCTTTCGTTTTTCCTTTTTTATTTTTGTTGCCTCGACATCGCACGAATGTTGATGCAAACGCGCAATTCGTGCACGCGGACGTTGAATATGCACTTGTACGTCCTATTCCATAATGATTCGCGAATACTCAAGCACGTGTCCGTGAAGAAGCACGCCATTGTGAACTTAACTTCCCTTGTCCGTATTCGCGAATTGTATTATTATCTTTGTTGTTCGGCTAACACCCGTAGCTCTTTTACGTATCCTGGCTCTACCTCGCACTACACCAACACACGGCGAAGCTTTTAAGTGCGTTGCGGTATTAGCGGACTTACCACTTTAATGTAGCCCACGCCTCCTTTAAAACGAGAGAACGTATTTTCATCTTTATCTCTGTCACGCGCCAGCCTCTATTGTTGTGGGCAAGTATTCCTTGATTAGACGAAAGTAGGTGGGATGAGGGCCAACGCTTCGTAACGATGTGCCCTAAATAATGGAATATTCGTGTTTTCGTCAATTATGCGGATTTAGGATGATCCGGCAACATTTGACCCGGACGTGTAGATTTTCGCGGCTTTTCCGCTTTTTGCCACGTCATTGATACGATTATCTTCAGGTGAACGAATGCCCATTGTTCGCAGCTATGCGAAAAGGAAATCGCGGTTAATTAGTGTGCAGTTAACGCGATCATTAAAACTTATTAAAATTGTTATTATCTTACGAATGGTTTCAAAATAATCATTAGAATATAAAAGAGATTAGAATTTTTTTTTTTTTTTCTCTCTCTCTCTCTCCAAGAAAGGTGAAAATAGCACGTCTGCCCTTAAGCAATTCAACGGCGATGCGAACATTATCGGAAATTGAATTCCCTGAAGAAGTTAAAGGGCTTTCGTGTAATGCTGAAAATTAAGCTTTTATCGCTAAATTTTTATAGTTTGAAAATGTAAGTTTCCTTTAATGAAAGGTATTAGAAATACGCAGAGAGAGAGAGAGAGAGAGAGAGAGAGAAAGAGAAAGAGAAAGAGACATAGAATCCCTCTTTCTTAAATTAAATAATAATGATTGTATGCTCGAGTCTTAAACAGTGAATAAAGAAGCTTCTCGTGGGAAAGCTGTTGATATATTCACGTTAGGGATATAAAAAATTACTCTATTGCAAACAATGTAATCTCCGCTCAAATATTTTTAAACGTCTTAGAATGCATTATATATAAGTGGATCATGTAAAAGATTAAGGTGCAAGGTGAATATATATATAGAAGCAAAAACCAAGCGGGAAGACGAGCACACATTTATGAGACAAATTCAGATTTACCGGTGTCCATTACAAAGTTCCGGGGACTGTTCGTGCAAGTTTCAAAACTCGGACATCTCTTCTATCTTTTTAAATCTTTTTATCTCAATCATTCGTCCCCCTTCTCCTTCTCTCGTTATTTCTCTATGTTTCTTTATGTCTCTCGGATTCTCTGTTTCTTTCGTGCACACTATTCGTCTCGTTGCTCCTATTACCAAAATGACAAATCATAGCGCTGCTTCTCAGACTTTCTCACCTCTCACTCATCGACGTGTAGATTGCGTAGTTACCGACTAAGACTCGTGTTAATCAATAACTCATACATCTATTCTACTCCCCCTCTCCCACACTCACTAAATAACGTTGCAATACATAGTGGGTATTTTATGTTAATTAATCCTACTGACGCGCTTTGTTTTATCTATCCATTTTTTATTTACATGGATAAATTCATAAATAATCAATGGTGGAATGCATGATCGATGAGATTAAAATGCAACAAGAAAATTACTTAAGTAATGCATGCTTGCTCGAATAAACGATCAATGATAAATTTCATTGTTTTTATTAAATAAACTCCAGTAATTTTCTGATTAAAACCTTCCAATCATTCTTTATAGTTTATACGGCGGCAATAGTGTGACGCATGCAAACTCGATATTAGTGGAGATCGTATTTCCCATAGTGGAGTTGTGAGAACTTGGAGATTAAGAAATACGATGCCAAAGTGGATTGTTTTTTTCTTCTTTGCTTTCTTTTTTTTTTACCCCCCCCCCCTCCACCTTTTTTTGTCTCCCGAATACTTACAGCTCCACCAAGAGGAAAGCGAATCCCATTACTGACGCTAATGAGTTTATACGGCCAAGCAATTGTGAAAAATTTAATTTCTTTATTATGCATTCGATAGCTGATGATATTTGAATTAATTAAAAAGCAATTCTTAATAATATCTTTACATCTTTCAACCTCAACATTTCCAAATATATTTTTCATTTCTTTATTTCTCGCTCGCTTTATTGACACGTGAATTACATCGTATGCTTCGCTTTGTCGAGTGGATCATAAATAATTAGATAATCGTCGTACAAGCTTTATCATCATCCTCAAATAGAATACCAAATGTCTAATGGCTCTGTCGCTCGAAATTTATTTGAAACAAAAATTTGTAAATAAAAACTTCCTCCTATACCTGCATAAAGCATTTGAATTGCATTTTTCATTTTAATATTTAATAACGTTGCTTTCATACGCAAAAAGCTTACGACACGTAAAACTATTATACACCATGTTTTTCTTCTTTTTTTGTTTTATCTATTTGTTTATTTATTTATTTATTTATTTTTTTTTTATTATTATTATTATTTTCTCTTTTTCTTTTTACTTTTTTAATAAAAAGACATTACGTCGTATGAGATTATGCATTAAAAAAAATTTGTTTCACCAACTTAATGACGAGAAAATAAAATGTACTTCACACACCCTGCGTTCTTTCTAATTAATCCATTCTCTTATTTGTTATTGGCATTAACGGTTTGAAAATTCTAGGGCGCGGCTCATTCGAAATTTACGTGAGCGATACCGTTTTGACAAATAGGGCGAGTGTAAGAGCTGGTTTTTAAGAAACTTTATTGGATGTCTCCATTTACTAAATTAAGTAAAATCAATATTTACGAATTTTAATGCTATCTCTTTGCTGGTAATTCTATATTGCGATTTTAATTAATTGGAGAAAACACGGACAATTGTTTTGACAGAAGCGAGCAAATCTTAAGAATACTTAATAATTACTCGAATTACAATCCCATAGTTATGAAATTTCAATGCTATGTAAAGGTTTGATCAATATCTTGATTTACAGTTATAATATGACGTAATAAGCAATATATGTAGACGGTAGTGCATCAGAGTTCAACGTTTCTCATATTTCCCATAAATATTTACAATATTTTATATATGATTTTTTAAGCAAGAGACTGTTTTAAAAATTCTAAAAAAAAGGATTCATTTCATGCGTAAAAACGTCTTTCCGTATTTTGAAAAATTATAATGCATATCTCTGACAGTCCTCCCATTATCCAATCGCATTAATATTCATTTAACAATTAAATTTATCATCTATCCTGCAACATTGATTGGCGTAACGTTAACATAACGTAACTCGCGGAACTTTAACTACGTCAAAGTGCGAGTAATTTTTGATTTTTGACGGAGAGAAAATGAGCTCGGATGAATTTTCGAATAATTCAAGATGGTTCCGACGCGGTCACTTTTACAATCTTCTTAAGATTTTCCATAATTCACCATCATGTCGACGAAATTTCCGTTACGCCCCCCCCCCTGACTGAGCTTGCACGTGCGCATTAACGGCCCCAACGACCGCGTTTACGAATGCGCGACGCAACACTACATCGAAACTAGCAGCAACAACAAAACCAGCAGCATTAACAACAACGACGACGACCACGACGACGACGATGACGACGATGACGACGATCCTCTTTCTCTCTCTTAGAGTTAGTTAGTAGTTGCGGGGTAGGCGATGCAACGCGAGTACGTCCAAATACGAGCAGACACTCTCGGCTTAATAATGCAGCATTGCAGTGCCAAGCGTCATTACGTGCTCATAGCCGCTCTCTAGATTGTTGTTAGTACGACGGAAAAGGGATGGGAGGAAGGGGGATGAAAAATCCAGGAGAGGAAAATGAACAGATGGATATGAGGTGGATGGTGGTTCATATGGACGTTGCATTAGCCTAGATTGGATTAGGTTTTGATGGTCCGGACTTGGGGTGCTGTGCTTTTGGGATGGTTTCATGGTTATGTTAATTAATGTCGGCGATACCCAAGGTAGTTCGCAAAAATCCCAGGACTGAATTATGAAGGCATGGTTAATGCAGTTTAATTACAGGATTGAATCGAAATGGGAAACAATAGTAAACAATGTTTTATAGTTTTAGCACTTTTTGCACACATGTCAGCAAGTATATTGATGCGCATGTTATCAATGACGCGAGCAGTTTATTTTTAAAATTAGAAAGCATTAATTATTGAGATGTTCTAATAAATTTTAATGCCAAAGCTTCGTATAAAATGGTGAATTTATTCTTTTGTAAGTTTATCAAGTTGGAGAACATTATTTTAAAGCAACTCGAATATTAAATTTTGTGCTAGGAAAAAACTTGAAAACACTCTTTACAAAATCATAAATAAAAGTAATTTTAAGCCATAAAATAAAGAAAAACTTATTCTTTTTTTATTATAGCTGCTAATATAAAAAATCAAAAGCAATATAAATATTTTAGTTTCCACTGCAGGAAATTATATCTAAATAATACATTTCGTTAGATACTGTGTAATATTGAATAGAATTATTTTCAATCGATACTGAGCACAATATTGAAGTTTTTTAATTAATTGCTAAAAAGAGGGCACTTTACAGACATTTTTTTTTATCACAATAATCTTCAACAAAGCAAACAAATATATAAAGTGCAGTTTAAAGAAAGTGTATTCGACTCTTTTAATACGGTTTACATTAATTATATAATCAAGAAAGTAGAATGTCAAACGTTCATTATTATTAAAAATATAATTTCAATTAAACGACTTGAACCCCATAGGTTTTCTCCATTCAAACCTCTTCAGCAATATTATCTTTGTGTAACTTTAGAAAATGAATTCAAAATATGGCCACGAGAAACTAATTGAAAATTAACCCTCATAAATATACATATATACGTACACGCACGCACGCACGCACGCACGCACGCACACGCACGCACATATACAATATGCAAATACATATACAGACATACGTAGGTAGACTACAATTAATGTCCAGCATATCTCACCAAGAATAATTCAGATCTACAGTAAATTGTCAGTAAACGAAGGGCTTATAAATAATGTTCGTATGCTCCATCACAATTAGAAAGAAATCGCATCGACTCTAACGTTCGTGGCATTATCTTCCTCCGTTAATTCCTACAAATAAATAGCGCCCAATAAAAAAAACAAAACAAAACAAAACAAAAAACAAAACAAAAAGCAAAAAAAAAACAAACGAACCACTCAAGATAAAATATCCAGGCCGCATCCTGAGACCAATGCGCTTCCATCACGCGACACTCATCCATGCATAATTTACGTGTAAGTGATTTCGTTATCCGCTTCACAAGTGTCGCATGTACCCACGCGTCCTTCACTGCGCAATTTGTTACCCAAATGGATCAGGAAAAATTCAGAGGAGCTTTCCCGTCCGCTTGAGGGATTTGTGATCGGTTCGCGGTCACCGCGTCAAGATAGATCCTTGTTTTCCATTAGCGCTTGTAGCTCGTGGGTGGAGGCTATTAACGCTCAAGGAGAGGGTAAATATGTGCGCGTGGACGGTGTCGCCTCTATTGAATGCACCGGCGGAAAGTAAATTAAGAAGGATGCGATTGGTGGCTGCTGCATCGAGAGAGCCCAATCAAAGTAGGTTGATTGTGGGCCTGTTGACATTGATGCTCCCTTGTTTGCGGGAGGAATTTAATTTGTTGCAGGGCATTGTTTCGTCATTGAAGCCTTTCACCATTAAGCCCTCTCCTCCCCTTCACCTCGCCTTGCCACTCGAGCTTCACTCCGCTTGCAATGAATTCTCCGCTTTATTTCGGTCGCGCGGCATGCGTTGAAAAATGCTCACTCAGGGCTCGAGAAAATTACTGTAAACGTCGTTTACAGCAAGTTTCTACTTCTAAATATTTATCCGGCTGGTTGTTGTTATTATTTCCACATGGGGGGCTTGCTGCCGCACTTGACAGAATTATAAAATTCTCTTTCTCAACAAGTTCGTGTAGCGCCGGCCGTACTTATTGAATTTCAGGCTTTAAAGAACGACTGGAAAGATCGTAATAAAGTAAAGTTACCTTTATCAATGCTATAAGATCTATGCAAATACTTTTTCTTAATTCTCATTTTTATTCTCCATGGTATGGAATGTGTAACAACTTTTTTCTCTTTTTTTTCCAAGTCTTTATCTCTAATGAACTTTTATGAAAAATAGCTTTTAAATATTAATCTGTCACTTTTGTTAACATTCAGAAGAAGTAGAAGGAACAAAAAGAAAAAAATTTTATATATGTATGTACATGTTAACTCTTGTAAAAAAAAAAAGAAGAAAAAATCTAGTAAAAGTAATCTAGGTAATTTCATAATAAGTTATGTGTGTAATCCATAGTCCCATACTCACTCTCTTATTAAACTCTCTTTTAAATGGCAAACAAGACTACTAAATCGCACATTATCATTAATTTGGAAAATTAAAAAATTTTACTTACGTTCTGTAAAGAAAGCCTGAGCACGCAGAGGGAGTCTTAAGTCGTAAAATTGGCAATATCCTTCGTCGACTTACATACCGAGCGATCTCGATTCGCATACCGTAATACCTTAGGTAGAAGAAACCAAGCTAGATAATCTCGCGATTGGTCAAGGCAGCCAATGTGTGTTTCCACATAGAGAGAGAGAGAGAGAGAGAGAGAGAGAGGAAGAGGGTGCGGCTCTTTGCCGAAGAGGAACTCACCGATTCATTTTGTAGCGATGAGTCAAACTGCGGGTGGGGGGGGGGGGGAGAGAATATCCAGTTGGGTTACCGCAAAATTTCACTTGCCCGCCGATCCGTAATCCAGTCTTACACACGGCAAATCCCGAGGCGCGCTTTTCCCTCTTATGCTGCTGCGGTAATTGCGCAGTTTTATCGATTGTACTTATTACTTTTCGGTGCTTTCGAGGAGCTTTCCCCGCCGACGGGAGGGAGATGGCCGTTTTCATATTCGACGCTCGGATCGGAACGTTATACTCCCTGAATATCAGGGAGGGGGAAAACGTAACATTTCCAATGTCCAGCCGCGCAAGCGAAGCTTTAACGCGAATAAAAGCTTTAGTTAACTATGCAATGGATTATGTATCGATGTTGATGCCTTCAATAAAGCTCATTATTCCTTGGCAACGCGTGCTATTACACGCAAATCCATGATTACTCCCTCCCCCTTAAAAGTACTTGGATAATTTAAGTGGGATCATCAATTAACTTTGATTTTAATTGCATCGAAAGTACTTACTGTAAAATGTTCGACTCGCGGTTATTTAGGGATAGTGCTTGTACGCCCGTAGAAAGAAAAGAAAACATTATGTGTATAAAGTTTAATTTACTTCCTAAAGATAAACGACACAGAAGAGTATCGCACTTTAAAACTCATCTAATTACCATTTCGTTGATACATAGTTTTTATTGAAAAGTAGTTTTTTTTTTTTAATGGTTAGATAGAATATATGAGCACTCGATTAAAACATTTATTATGTAAACTCAAAATGTTAGCTAAACATATTACAGGAATAATCATTATTTACTAATGCTAATGTATATAAATAAGCTCTATTTCAATTTGCGATATATTATGAACTAAGTTTTATTTTAAGTTTTAAATGCAATAATAGCAATCAATTTACGTAGCTATATTAACATTTATAGGTTTAAATGTTTGGGTTGGAGAACAAATTAATCTATCATTTAATCCGTTCTGATACTGAATTTGCATACAATGAAAAAAAAAGAATTTTGCCTTTTTATCTAATGCTTTAAGGAATAACAACGATAATAACAATAAGAATAAAAATATGATGTTGATGATGAATAACAACAACAACAACAACAACAACAACAACAACAACAATGAGTATATCGTATTTTATATATGGATAAATAATAGATACGATAGGCGTTTGTAGGTAAATTTTGGAACAAAAATTGTGGGACTTGTGTGAAAAATGTCAATTGCTAGTACAAAACACCATTTGCCCAATAACATACTAGTCAACCTATCAGGAATAAGGGTAGATGATCTTTATCGATTCGGCATTATTAATTGACAGGCACAAGCACTTGTGGGATTGGGCAGTGAAGCAGTCGCGGGTGGCAGGTAAAAAGCGCCAAAAGCTCCCAACCATCGATGAACTTTCCGCGACAATTTACAAGCGCGCTCGCCGCCGCTGGTCCCCTTCCACCGCTCGCCATCCAGGCCCACTACAAGTAATGAGCGGCCCGAGTCCCGCGAAAGCCGATCTCCCCCGCATACATTACCAACGCTGCTTTATCGCATCGTGCATTAAGTCACGAGCGGTCGACGCCGAATAATCGGGCGGCTGCGCGTAAAACCGAGAGGCAGCCGATCGCCGGGGCGAGATACTACGCGCGCCCTGTACTCCCGTCGCCACTGAATTCCAGCTGGTGCTCCTCCTCTGGTCTTTCAGCTGTTTCTTCCTCTTCTACTCCATTTTCATCGCCTGCCATCTTGCGCCGATCGGCTGTCCGCTATTATCCATACGAAGGCGAGAGAAGGACGGGCCACGCGACCTTAGGACGCAGCCGGACGACGCGATTTGGCCGACGCCCGCATCTACTCTTCCATGCCCTGGATAGAGGGGAGGAGGAGAGAGTTATTATCGAACGAGGATCTTTCCCCTTTAATGGTCGACGGGTCGAGTGCGAGGACCGTCTTTTCAAATGCGAATAAATGATGATTCCTCAAAGCGGATTTTTTCATTTCGTTTTAAGGACGTTTTTGCATTTGTTTCTGCTGGCAAAGAGGACTTTTACTTTTACTTTTTGCCATTTATCCGGAAATACTAAATAAAGTCGAGGTTCCAGGCATACGTTGCCGGGTCCACTTAAACGTTTCGTTTTATAATATATCGAAGCTTCACCTCCGTACGCATATACATACAAGTGAACGAGATTTTTTTGGATTTTGAATGTTGGATTTTAATGCTTCCAAAACTTTGGCCTACAAAATGTCATTATTAAGTTTTATAAGTTGGGACACTTGAAATAAAAGCGCGAGCTTAACATTACATTGTATGGGTGATGTATAAAACCGTGCTTAGACTGTTATTTAGATTGTCCTTAGGTCGTCTTTGCTTTCGTATTGAATTTTCAACTCAACTTTCTTTGATTTATTTATTATTTTTGTTCCTCGATAATAAATCCGGAAAATAATACATTTAAGTATGCCGAGACCATCGATAGTGAAGAGAACGTATGAAAAAGTGGTAGAAAAATTTATTGTTCGATATTTTTTTTTTTTTTTTTTTTTTTTTTTTTTTTTACTTCAATTTTTAAGCGACCAAGTCCATGATTTGACGATTGTGTCATTACAGGGGTCGTATTCAAAAATTCTATTCTTTAAAGAAATACGGACCGTTTGCCTACTCATGAAAATTAATTTCCAAAACTATAATGGCATAATGACAGTATAGAATTAAGTTATTCTTTATGCGGGGAATAAATACAAATATTTATGTGAAATAAAACGATGAGTCATAAATAGCTTTCTCAGGAGTATAAGCATTACACGAACGCTCTTACACAATCACACATAGAGTGGAAATATATATATATATATATATATATATAAAGAAAAATCAGAAGGGTCTTTTTATAAGAAAAGTGAAAATCTTTGTGTTTGCAGCTGTAAAAGATTTCAGTTTTCTCCACATTACAATTCTAAAAAAAACATTATTCATAGATCTCCATAGCTTTTATTACAATGTGGAAGAGTTTTCCTTTCTCTCATCTATGCCCTATTTCTGTCTCTCTCTCTCTCTCTCTCTCTCTCTCTCTCTCTCTCTCTCTCTCTCTTTCTCTCGCTCTTCGTAGATATTAATGATTATACTAAAAAGATTACAATTTGGCAAATATTCAAAAGCATAAGAGAAATTTCGCATCCAGACTGTCATCTTTGGAGCTCTCTATTATGCTTCATTAAATTTAATATTTTCTTCATTTTATAGTAATTGGAGCACTCTGTGCATAATTAATAGCCAAAATTATGAATTATCCGACAATTAGTATGATTCGCTTGAAATTATTAAAGAAATTCTTTCAATGTAAATACGAAATTTTACAAATAATTATTTCGAATTATTAATTTAACACGATTGATGATTATAAATAATATCTTATAAACTGCTGGATTTTTTAAAAATCATTTTACAATCAATTTTGTAGTATAATTAGAAGTGTATAAAATACATCGATAAAAGAAATCTAGGAAGTGCATTTTATGATTGAAAAATAAGTACTCCCGATTGTATCACACCGATCTTATTGACAATTTTTGTATTATATTGTCACAATTGACATGAAATGCTTCGTATATCTATATAAGTACATAAGTACACGTACATTGCACGTGTGGTGTAAAGTCAGCCTAATGCAGATCTTTTGAAATGTGAGATTTTCTATTTACGATAGAGTCATTTTCTATCGGCAAATGTTTCCCGCAGATAATCGGGTCAGAGATTTCTATAATGTTAGCGTTCTATAATATAAGGAACTTTGACGATAAATTTTATGAAAAATAATATTTCGAAGCAATTTTTACGGACGAATACTTTTTACAAATCTATGTAATATAAGAGATACGAGGAGATGTAATAACATTTATTCATTCAATTATATTTTTCATTTATACAATTGAAATTAACTCAGCAGCATGTTGTAATGGATGACGTATACTCTTACTTTCTCAACTTCTTTTCGTTCATACTAATTGCAGCACTCGTAAATAATGGACAATAATAATATTTACCATTATTATTTAATAAAATAATTATATGATATATTAAATATATTATACAAGTTTTGTAATTAATTGATATTTTCTAATAATATAATGTAGATTCCAGTCAATGTACGAATATTTAGTCAAATTTGGTATATGAAATATGCGGATAATAGACGTTGCCGGGGAAGTTCAAGGCTTTCGAGCTTGCACACTTGCTATTACTTAATTTAATAACTGTTAAGAAATGTCATAGTGTGAGGGAGGGGTATAAGTAAAAGAGGAAAGTAATATAATGCCAATAGGAATAATTAGATGTAAATTTCATATGGAATTTTTTAAACCCATACACGCTACTTTCCATTCGATCTTTTATATATTATGATATCAAAACTAAATATTTGCGATAAAATGGAAATTTTTATCAGTATTTTTTATTCATGCCAAGTAAATCTGACAGTGACTTTGATAATAAATATAAATCTCTCATCTGTAATGAATTATCTTGACCTTGAGCAAACAAGTACGTATGAAAAAAAATATTCTTATGTCTATTCTATTGCAGGTTGTATAGTACAACGAATGATTATACTATTTGTATTATTTCAGTCGCGGGCAAAAAAATAAACAACAAAAAATAAACAAATTGATCATCATGCTAATTATTAGCGATGAGTTTTATGAATTACCTATTACTATTGGCCGCAATTTAAGAAACGTACATTAACACATATGCATTATGTTACGGTCACGATAAACAATAATGATGATACCTAACGGCGCAATTAAATTCAAATACTTTACGCTTCCTCGATATCGACTATTGGAAACGGATTTCAATATAAAATCCAACAGCATAATAAAACTAAAATAATCATCTCATTGAATTATTCGATGATCTTGTACAACAGAGCGATAAAAATCATCTAATTTTGAAATTCCTTCGGCATTTGAATTACGTACGTAATCACGGGTCAGTTTACTCGATACGCAATAATTTCCATAATATTTGAAGGATACGTAGACTCGAGGGCACACTTATACTTATATATGGAATGAGGAAGAAATTAAATCAGTGTTATTCCGTATTATTATCACTAAAGTTTTTCATTCGAGTAGGAGAAAATCTAAGAATTAGTCGGGCAAGACTTTTGGAGCGGAGCGTCTTCATTACAATGTCTTTTTAGTGAGAGAAAAGGAACTCATCGAGCTTGGAGTGCAAAAAGAGCCGTTCTCAGGGATCCTTCGGCCGTTAAAGTTCAGCCTCACTGAGATATGCAGAAATTAAATATTCATTTGCGCTCACCACCGACGCCGAGAATTCGCGCTCATCGTCTCACTGTGTACTCTCATTCTCTCTCTCTCTCTCTCTCTCTCTCTCTCTCATCTACTGGTTACGCTCCCTTGCCCACGCTCTCTTACTTCATTTTCTTTGCTTCTTTACATCATTTTTTTCCCGATGATTTTATTCGTAATCTGATTTTTTCACTCGTTCTTTTTTCTCCCTCGACGTATTTAGCTTTGTTACGTATAATTTCTTGATACGCTTGCGTGAATTACTTACACGCGCTGCGAATGCAATTCTTTCTATTCGCGCATGCATTATTGAATGTCGCATAGCGTTGATCCTTCACAGAATAACGACAATTCGATAAGTAATTTGCAAAATACTGCCTACCACTCTTCACTTATAACTGCGATTTGCATTGTACATTATATAT
The DNA here is from genome assembly GCF_000503995.2 of Ceratosolen solmsi marchali. Taxonomy (NCBI): domain Eukaryota; kingdom Metazoa; phylum Arthropoda; class Insecta; order Hymenoptera; family Agaonidae; genus Ceratosolen; species Ceratosolen solmsi. The sequence goes on along the minus strand of NW_011948436.1, from coordinate 3,200,433 downwards.
GCAATTTATCAAAACACTTGTTTGTTTCGCTTTCGCAAATCCTTACTATTAGAACATCCGGTTAATTAGGTCCCTCAACAACAATTTTTACATATTAAACTTTAGATTGACTAAGCGAACAGTCATTTGACATTTTATAAAAAGTCAAATTTGCATAGTTATAAAAATTCTCGATCACAGACTTATAGACTGCTATTACCCAACGAAACTCATCATAAAGTCAAATCGAGTAAATAAATTGAATTGCCCCCTACATTGTCCTTAAGGTAAGCAATTGCACACCAATTGCTTCGCGAACAATGGCTTGGCTTCTAAGTAGAAATGAAAAGCCACTCAAAAGTTCGAGTGATACGTTAGCACGAAGCACCTTCGAAACGTCAAGCAGCATCCGATAATCAGGAAGTCAGTTGGCCCCTTCCATTCCTCGTGATTAGATAGATCGAACTGGCCAAGACCGTTCGAGTATACGAGTGAGCGCGTAATGGCTTTGGACGTGGGCCAGGTTTTCTGGACTTTTCATCCGTTTAGCGTGGCGGCGGCGTTGGACGGTGGGGGATGAACGCCAGCGGGGGTTGTGTGGGGGGGGGGGGCGGCAGGTGATGGGGTACAGGTACACAGGCTCGTGTCGTGATTCATTCCGAACGGGCGAGTGCCGATTTACCTGTTGCCGAAAAAGCACTGAGCGAGACTTGATTTCGTCAACGTCCATTCGAAAATTCTCCCTAGATTTTGCACATATTTCGAGCGAAATCCCGACATGGGCATTGCCACCATACATCATTTTGCAAAAAACGTCGAATGTACTCCAACTACTGTCACATCCATTTATCATTTTCTATACTTCAGGAAGGCATAGTTTTCATAGTTCAAGAAAAATATGATTTACACTAACATTTAACGAAATGGGATAAAAGATTGAATATTCATGAATGAAAATATCGAAGTCACTGCTATTCAAAAGATAAAGCTTACGTTTGAATTCCGATTCAGTAATTTTTAACGCTGAAGTATATTCGCGTGCTCGGGAAAGCTTTAAAAATTAGGCTTATACGTTGAAGGATAATCAGTTTTTAAGTTTTATTTTATATTTTACTCAAAATTCAATCCAATAGATGTGCTGGCGTATATTAACCTAAAACTTTATAGAACAAAACTTTCATTTCATGTTACTTTTCAAGTTTAAAATTATCATTGGAAAAGCGATTAAATACGGTTAGTTATTTATTTAAAGTGATTTTAACTTTTGAAATAACCGTCTCTTAAATTAAATTATCAGTGCCGAAATTGCCACCCATGGGATTTTAGTTTTTTTTTGGTTTGTTATGTTTTTTTTTTTTTTTTTTTTTTTTTTTTTTTTTTTTTTTTTTTTTTTTCTAAGTATCCCATATAATGCTCGGTAAATCCGAGACGACGTGACACTGCAGGGGATTTAATTTTAGATGCTCGGACCTTCGTCACAATTGTCATTCGATTAATAAATATTCTTTCGGCTTTGAACTCAAATACGTATTTTGTGTGTGTGTACATATATTTGTAGGAAAGGATAGTGTTAGAAAGACAAGCCGCGACTCTCCTCGAGAGGAAGATTAGCCATGCCATCGATCACCGTCACCTCCATCTTTTTTCCCCTCTTTCCTGGACTCTTCGCACTACTGTCACACATACATACTCGTAGAAGAAGAGAGCAAACGAGTAAAAGAGACAGGGACGGGCCAGGAACGAAATAAAGGATGAGAAAGGTGTGGGTAATTCCGCGGAGGGCAGCTTTTTCCGTCTCTTCTTTTGTCGAATTCGATGTTCCCTCGGGACATTGCGGCAAGAGGAAAAAAAAAGCTCAATTCGACTTTACTCTCTCACATATAAGCGTCATCGCTCACGTCCTACACGCGCTGTATCTCTGTTTCAGCGCATTTCGAAACAATCCTTGTATTACAGAAAGATCGTTTTTCTTCCTACCCGTGTATCTGTCCGTCCTCCTCTGTTTTTTTCATTATCTTTGGCTCGTCGCGACGTCAGATGGAACGAACGAATAAATCGAGACTTTTACGACGTTTGTCCCCTTCCTGTGACCTTTTTGCCATTATTCGAGGCGAAAAGACGAAGAGAACATGCATTGTATTTATATTGAAATTAAACAGTTCGTTTTTATGAACACGCGAGACGGCGGAAGCTTCGTAGGCTATTTGTTCTATTACTTCAATTTTATCGCACATAATTGTATTCTTACAAATGAAATGGCTCGTATGTCAATGTAAATGAAAATTATTCTCGATTATCGTTATTTCGTAAAATATTTTTCTACAATTTTTATACATCATTCACAATTCATAAGCAATATTTACTTAATAATTAACTCAGGATTGCTAGGATTTAGTAAATAGTTATTGCCTAATTACTTTATGTTATAATTAATTATATGCATGCTCCGGTAGCTGGAAAATGAAAATGTAAGAAATTTTTTCTTGTGAAAATGCGCGCGTGTAATATATATTTGGAATTGCTGGATTAAAAATTGATCAAAGAAATCGATGTAATTAAAAGATAAAATGTACAAGATTTTCTACGGCTTTGTTTATCTTTCGCTTACTAATAAGAAGACGAAAAGTTTCCCAGATTTTTATCTACATTACGTATAATGTTAAATGATAGTAGTAATACTATTGGAAGATTCGTTATTATCATCATAATTCATGAAATATAAATTATTTTACTTGAAAACTTTGTTTCAATTTAACGTTGTTGATTGGATGAAATAATTTTTAATTTAGATAAAATAAAACGTCACTTTTCAATCAACATATTACTAACATATTACATAAAATTTAAGGACTTCAATACAGACTACTTTTATTAATTCTACAGTAAAGGAATTAAATATCATATGCGATCGCATACAATATTCTCGCGTAATAATCAATTAAGCATTTAATAAATTTGACAAATTAGAAGCAATGAGTTCGTAAATTTACATGTTACTGGAGAAATTACAATAGGAATGGCTAAAAAGGTAGTTAAATTTCAACGTGTGATTGCGTGTAATCTAAACTTGGGGAGCGATTAGTCGAGAATTCAAGAGAGAAATTGCCGGATTTTGCCCTTGTCTGTGTATGCGCAAGCGCTTACTTAAAATTGCTACTGAATTCAGCGATATCGGAAATTTAGTACTCCATATCGAATAATCCAATTTTTCCTATCAACCTGCCAACGAGTTCCTGATTATGAATACTTTAAGGTTAATCAATGATATATAAATATGTGTTGCCAACGGCAAAACGATCGATAACAAAAATTAATTACTATGACAGGATCAATATCTCCATTATAATAAAATATGCTTTTTATCGCACACACGCAACAATGTGTCTTATTATTATTATTATTATTATTATTATTATTATTATTATTATTATTATTGTTATTATTGTTATTATTGTTATTATTGTTATTATTGTTCTTATTGTTATTATTATTATTATTATTATTATTATTATTATTATCTGGAAATATCTTCATCGGGCATTGCATTATTTAAAGCAAAAAGCTATTTCATTTTATAAAATGCATGCTTGAATAAGCAGATGTGCAATGTTTTACTTGGTAGAAATAAAGTGTAAGTCGATAAGAGTAAATGGTTCGGTATAAATTCAGATTTAAGGTTTTAATTTTCCAATTTTCGTTTCGCTTAAGAATAAGCGATAGCATTGATAATTCTTCCATCTCCTTCTATTCTCCAACTTTTTCTCTCTTTCTAAACCCACGGTTTTTTTTCTTGCTTCCGACCCTCCCTTGAAATTACAAAATAAAGATAAAACAGCAATAAGTCTGTCTTTGCACATATACTTATCGAATCTCTCTAACGCAAAACCATTCATAAAATTCAGCATACCATAAAATAAAAAAAAAAGAATAAATAAATAAATAAAAACAGAGAAACAAAAGAAAAAACCAAGAGTTTTTAATTGAACAAGTGTCGAGAAGCTCGCGGATGCGAATGAATCGAGAAGATCAATGTGGATCAGACGACGATTATACATTGTTTTTTAACAATAATGTTCATTGTTCACCTCGACTCGTGTGTACGTACGCCTGCGTATTATAAATTCAATGACATAATCTCGTTTGAGCGGCCCCGATGGCATCCAGTCTCAGTTTTGGCCGCATTTCTTTTCGCGTTTGCGCTGAAGTTGGAGCTCCGCGTAATAAATTATAGCTGCTGAATCAACTGGATGCGCCGATGTCACCTACATCCGTATGTGTCATTACGGTGGATATAGCACGGGTGAAGTAGCAATGAAAGTGAGAAATGAGGTCGGACAAAGTTCGGCATACCATCGCTAACGGCACGTATAATCTCCCTGTAATGACGTTCGCGCACATTTTGAGGCGGCTAATACACGCTGACGCGTAACGTATAATGATTCGTCACTGCTTTACGGAAATGCCTTATAAAAGTGAGGGAACGAGGATAATCCTGGGAAAAAGCAGCGGTCTGCACTTTCATCTCGCATCAGCATCAGAAGCAGCGGTGGTAGAAAGGGTGTTAGAAACAGCAGCAGCAGCAGCATCAGTAGTAGTAATAGTAGCAGTAGTAGTATTTGTGAATCAAAGATAAGAAGGTGAGTTTGCGCTACCGCTGATGCTATTGCCGTTGGCAAAGGATTTCATTCGCTGTGAAAAAAACTCAACCCTATTATTCTTTTACCTCCTTTCCTTCTACCTTTTGTTTTAATGAAACGAGAGTGATGGCGCAGGGGTGGTGGTCGAGGGGATGACGGGAAGGGATGGGGATGGCGACGGGGGAGGGGGGTCAGTAGTGACTGTGTTCGTTGTAGCTGTTGCTGCATCGTGCACGTGTGCTTAATAGCTTTAGAAGAAACTAGAGAGGCGCGAAGAATGACTTTAAGACTTATAAAATTGGATCTTTGATGTTTTTATTAGAGCTTTTATGCTTAGTAATTTTTTTTAAATATACTGCGAGTCTAATGATTTATTTAAAACTACGATAAGATGTAGCTACTTTAATTATGCTGGCATTCATTTGGCACTTAAGCTCCCTGTAAATTTCCATTTAAAGAGTCCTTTGAATTGGAAATAAGTGCGAACAATATTTAAAGAAATGTTAAATTACATTTTATATTAAGTCTCTCATTATCATATCGAGTCGATCATTTACCGATTCTCAGAACAAGACGAATCGAAGAAAACTGTCTATGCATAATATTGGAAACTCAAAGCGAAGATACTAGAGACGTACAAATAATTCGTTATATTTTTTAAATGTTGTATCTTATGGTTGATTTCGTCTCTTTTGAGTAGTAAAGTAAAGAGAAAAGAAATAATGATGATATATATATATATATATATATATATATATATATATATATAATTATAATCCGTCAACGATTGATTTATTAAATTATAACGATATATAACATAATAGATTAATTCGTCAAAAAAAAAAAAAAAAAAAAAAAAAAAAAATTAAAAAAGAAAAGGCAAAAAGGGAAAGAAGACAAAAATTAAAAATAAAGAGACAAGAACTTTTCCATATTAAACGCATCACCGTGAAGCAGAAAAGTTTTTACTCATTTTTTCATAAGCCTATTAGACGAAATAACGACCAAAGAATAACATCACAAACTTCACTGTTTGTTACGCTTTGTTCATTGGTGCGTATTGCTTTGCCTTGTCGAGCGTCCCGTAGTAGGCATTAAATGCATTTTAGATGAATGGCAAATGCCCCTCCTTCCCCCCCCCTCCCCCCACTCACACTCTCCCTCTCATTCTCACTCATCTACACCGTGCAGTGAATTATTTTTAATTTAATGTGACTTATCGTAGACAAGTCTAGAGTGATAATAAAAAAAAAAAAATGTTTTCCATTTTGTTGCAGACTGAGAAAAGAGTTACGCTGGCCATGATATTCTTTTTGGTAGTCGTGCTGGCCACCAGCGTTGCCGCGGGCGAGGCAGCTTTCTGTCCAAATGGCTGCATCTGCGACGACGAGACCCTCGTTGTATCGTGCATCAACGCCAAGCTCGACGTCATACCCATAGCTCTGAATCCAAGCATACAGCGCATTGTCCTGCGGGATAATCAGATAAAGGTGGTGGAAGCTGCAGCCTTTCAATTTTACGGCGATCTACGCAACGTCGATTTATCGTTTAACCATCTCTTTACCATACCCGATCACAGTTTCGAGGCGCAGAAGCAACTTGTCGAGCTCCATCTCAAGCATAATAAGATATCCGCCCTCACGGAAAAGACTTTCCATGGCCTCCGGTCGCTCACGGTCCTCAATCTGCGCAACAATTATCTCGAGTCGCTGACGAACGGACTATTCGCCTCTCTGGATAAGCTGGAGGAGTTGGATCTCGGGCAGAATCGTATATCGAGCGTCGAGCCGGGTGCCTTTCAAAAATTAGGATCACTCCGAGTTCTCTACCTCGATGATAATCAGCTTCAGAGTATACCATCCGCCGCTCTTGCGCCGCTCAACGCATTAGCCGAATTGCACATAGGACTTAACGCCTTCTCCTCGCTGCCGGACGATGCCTTCAAAGGTTTGGAGAGGCTGGCGGTATTGGACGTAACGGCCGCCGGTCTCGATAACATTAGCGACGAGGCCTTACGCGGCCTAAACGCTTTAAAGAGCCTCAAGCTTAACGCTAACAAATTGCGCGAAGTACCCACGAGACAGCTGTCGACTCTGCCTAGACTGGAAGAGCTGACGCTCGGCCAGAACTTCTTCACGTCCTTGAGATCCGGTGCCTTCAAGGGCCTCTCCAATCTCAAGAAGCTCGAAGTATCGGGCGCTACGCTATTAACGACCGTTAAGCGCGGCGCTTTCTCCGACAATGGCAATCTCGAGATTCTCGTGCTGAATAATAACAAGAGACTGACGACATTGGAGGACGGAGCTTTAGCCGGTCTGCCGAATCTACGTCACCTAATGCTGCGCGACAACAATTTCGTTGGCTTCTCCGAGTCCCTCGTCGCCTGGAACGAGCTCCGGCGTCTCGACTTGAGCGAGAATCCGCTCATTTGCGACTGTAGCGTGCTCTGGCTCTCGGACGTCTTGGCACCGCGGAACTCGAGCCCGGTTATATGCGCGGAGCCGCGCGAACTCCAGGGCAAGTCCCTCAAGGGCATGCGACCCGACGAGCTCGGCTGTGCATTCTCAGACCCGAGGAAGCAGGCGCTCCTAGCGACACTCTGCGCCGCTGGTATCGCATTCTTCGCCGGCATCGCCTTCATTCTTTATTATCGGTGCAAGCGTCGCGTTCGGGACGCCTTCAAGGATTACGAGTGGAAGAACCGGACGATATCGCGGAAGGAGCACGAGTACCAGAAGACCTTCTCCGAGGACGAGTATATAGTGAGGGCTGCCCACGGGCATCATCATCATCAAGGCTCGCAGCACCCGCTTCATCTCCATCATCATCATCAGCAGCAACAGCAACAGCAGCAGCAGCAGCAGCAGCAGCAGCACCACCACCACCACCACCACCAGCAGCAACACCAGCAACAACAACAGTTGGCCGCTCATCAGCAACAGCTGCAGCAGCAGCAGCAGCAGCAGCAGCAACAGCAGCAGCATCAAATTGCCTCCGGCATTAAGCCAATACCGGTAACGGAACTGTAGCTAGAGCTTCGGGCAGCGAGCCCCAGTAATCATCACGGCGGGGGTGTCTGGTTCCTACCACACGGTGGCACCACCCCGGCCGAGGGTTTCACCTACATCGACGGGGAAACGGCGCACAAAATGCGCCATTCGGGGACGCTGCCCGGCTCGAGTTTGCGCCTCTGCTCGAACTCGGCCTGCACTAACGGCGACGTTGTTAACGGCACCGCCGCCACGCATCATCATTATAATAATCATCACCACTCGTTGCGGCGCAGTGGCAATCGTTCGACAAGAAATAGTCCAAAAAACGCCTCGACGCCGAATTCACCGTCACCGCCACCGCCGCCACCGCCACGCTACCCAGCCCAGTACCCAACATTACCGATTAACGGCAACGTCTGCCATCATTATCAAACGCGCTACGGGACGGACAGAGAAGCGGGCACGGTGGGTGGTAGAGAGAGATCGCGGGATCGGAACAGGGAGTCCGGCAGACGTTTGGAGCAGCTCTCGGCCTCGTCGCATCAGCAGCGTCAAGAGGAGCTTGAGATTCATCACGGAAGTCTGCCTCGGTGCGACATGGCCGGTTATCACGCGTAAAATGTCGGTCGCGCTATTTCGACGTTTCGTTGTTTCTGCGAAGGGCTGGCGCGGGTGCATCTTTATCGTTGCGCCGACGATGGGATGCCGATCATTAGCTAAGAAGACTGACGCTCCTGATGATGTCGCTATCACGACGGGACCGCGCCCTACGAGCGAAGTATTTTTTTTCTGTGCCCCGATATTAAAGGTGAAGAAGCTATGGTGATTAGCGCCGTTATCGGCCGCTAGGGGATGGGAATGATGGGGGCGGGGCAGGTGGGGCTGGGTCGTGTGAGCGTGTGTGTAATCGACTCTATAGTTAAGTGTACCTTCCTGCGGATTCCGTAACGATGCGCGGTGTGAATGATCGTTCTTGTACATGATTTATCTTGTAAATGATAATGCGTTGTATTTATTCGAGTGGATTATTTGATTAAGTAGGCTGTCCTTTTATTCGGTTATTATCGTACATTGGCAATCCGAGGCAATAAATGTTCTTTTGGCAATTCCAACGACGTGGAATAAGACTGCGCGTGACCGAGGGATATTTTAAGCTCGTCTAATTAAAATAATAAGAATAATAAGAATAATAAGATTAATAAGATTAATAAGATATTATAAGATATTATAATTGTAATAATGATAAGAAGATGAATAGTAATGCGCGCGACTTGGGTGCTGTCGCGATTAAGAAAAGAAAAAAAAAATGGCTAAGACGGCAGGTAGTCTCGATTGCGCACTTTCCATTAAATGTCCATTGAGATCCACCTGTTCGTTAATTCGAGTACGCCGTCTGTTGTTTTATTTACTGTCCTTGCGGACGTTGCCGATGAACAGGATCGGATATAATATCACTAAGTAAATTGATCGAGAACACCATTTATCTGTGAAGATTTAGACTAGTCGCTGAGGCAAAAATTACGTAGTCGAGCCTTGGATTGCCAACAATAGATCGTAATTGTTTTGGAGAATCGTGCGAACGGATCCGCGAGAAACATATTCGTATGATCGTTTTATCAACAGAACATCGAAATCTCGACCGACGCCATTCTTTCCTCCTGTTTCAACAACACAAAACAAACAAACAAACAAACAAACAAACAAACATCCAACCAACCAATCAACCAACCAACCAACCAACCAACCAACCAACCAACCAACAAACATACAAACAAACAATCAAACAAACATAAAAAAAAAACGAACTAAAAACACTTAAAAAAATACAAAAAAAAATTAAAATAAATAAAGAAGCAATCTTGTGTGATCGTTTGTGTATAAATGGATATACGTGAATGTATCCGCACGGCTTGGATCTATAGGACGACGAATATGAAATATTAAAATGAATAAAGTTCGATTTTACAACGGTCTAAAGCGCGTGCGCCAGTGTCTACAAAGCAATTGTACGATTATTATCTTAATTACTATAATCACGTTATGGCGCGAAATTTCAATTAAGGTGGACTGTTTGCAGAAAATATAACGAGTGTCTTTCTCTATAATATTTGTGACGATGTAAAAATCGACGCTCGCCAAAACACGGGTATCTCTTTTTCCAATTTATCTCCATACTATAAATTTCACTCTCTCTCTCTCTCTCTCTCTCTCTCTCTGTCTGTGTATGCGTTGTATATTTCTCATTAAGAGGAATTTGTATTAATGAACAGAGCAAAATAAAAATGATCTACAAGTTGAATAAATAACGTCGAGCAAGATTTCGGTGAATCCTCCTCATCATCGTGGCTTTCGCGAAGAAGAAAGCAAAAAAGTAATAAATAAAAAACCAATCTATATCCCGTGCGTACATGCATATGTGTATGCGTGCGTGCGTGCGTGTGTGTGTGTGTGTATATATATATATATATAAACAATATATTCTAAACGTTTAAATTATTTTCTAAAAAAAAAAAAGATTAAAAAAAAAATAAATAAAAAAAAACTATTAATTGAAAACCAGAAGAAGCAGGAAATTAGAAAGCGCACATCGGGCCTCTTACATTACGTACGTCGGCCCTACCGTTCTTGCTAATTAAGGGCCTGTTAAAATTGGGATTCATATCTCGCTCTTAATCGGGCTGCATCGTATTACAGAATAAGATCCTTAATTGGAGGTAACCGAAATATCGTCCCGGCTTTATCAAAATAACACCGTTGACTCTCTCACGATAATGAACGGACACTGCGAGAAGCGTTAGTCAGAGGCTTGAGAATAATGCATTTGAGCGTCGGTGTGAGCGGCTTAAGCCTTTGAATCGCTTTTAGAGTGCGTGAGCGCACTAAGCTCGATAATCTTTTTCGGATTAATTAGTGTCGCACTAACGCGCCCAAGTGTCGGGATTGTTCGTTCGATTATTTGGAAGAGAGCGAGTATTTTCGAATTTAGCACTGTAATGTCAAACAATGAATGTCATTTGAGTCGAAACAATTATCCGCTCAAGGTCTCGCTTCCTAACAGAATAAACACATTACCTTTTTTTATTTACTTTGAAAATCTTTCGCTTCGACGAATGATGAAGAGATGAGCGAAAAGATAAAAAATAAAAAAAATAGAAAAAGCATAAAAAGAAAAAAAGACGTAAATAAAGGAAAAGAGGAAAGAAAGAACGATAAGGCAAATGAGAAGAAAAAATGAGAGCGAAAAATTGTCGAAAAATTTGTGTTTAAAAAATTGATGATTTAAAACGAATGTAATTTGACGCTCCGTC
>NW_011948436.1:3167124-3189374 GCF_000503995.2 Ceratosolen solmsi marchali | reverse complement strand
TATATATATATATATATATAGGTTTGCTTTATTTTCAGCGTACATTATCCGCCTTAGCGCTTAGGAAAATTGACTCTGAATTCGATTAATTATATCTCACGTTCATCGGAGTGGAGTTTTGATTATAATTATTGTATACGTTGCTGTACACTTTAAGGACTCGCATAAACGCGAAGCTCCTTCGCAAAAGGTGTAATAATTGCTTTTATATTGGAATAATTGTACAAAGCGTTAAGACATGTATTATAAATAGAAAGTAATATAGCCTGTAAATACAATAATCACGAACAAAACTGTTTACAAGCCCAAGTGGAATAAGAATAAATTATAATTTATATTTATTTAGATATATAATTCTTTGTTAACTCGGGTGTTGCCAAACTCGTGTGTATGTACTCAACGGCGAACTCGCATAGGACTAGACTCTGCTTTTCTCCGTGAAATAGTCGATGATAAAAAACTTTTGTATCATAGTTGTTCATCTGTGTAATTTTTATTGTTTGTAGTCGAATCGTTCGATCCGTAAGTCGTATGTACAAATATTATTCAAAGATTACATTTTCTTTCTTTTTTTAAACAATTGGCAGTTGTTATTTATTATTTCAACATTATAATTTGTTATTCCTCTTTTGGCGAGAAAGTTACAGCTCGCGAGAGGATTTATGGAGAAACTGAGTAAGTAAAATATTTTATATCAATTATCATGTATTGTAGACATTTGCATCGTCTACGTGCAAACGTATATCCTTGGACGTATATCCTTTAGAGTCCATCCAATTTCCTTGGCTGCAGAAATTTGTCGTTTTGGTGATCATTACCATTGCTATTAAAACTAAAATAATAATTTCAATGAGAGAAAGAACCAAAAGATGGTTAATATTTTTCACAATCCTAAATGTAAGAAATGTTTTTTATGCTAGGAAATGTAGAGTAATCCCTTATTTAAAGCAATATTCGTTTCTTTCTCATCCCGTTCGGGTTTGAACGTCACCTACTTTTGTATCTCTGTAAAGTCAGCAGCTCATCTGTGTCCAATAAATTTTGCCGCGAATATAAATCGTAGCGAAGCATGTTAGAACAGAAGAGCGAAAACTGTAAGTAAGAGAGAATTAATTTTCTTGTACTTTTGACTCGATGTGGGAACCGTGACATATCTCTCTCTCTCTCTCTCTCTCTCTCTCTCTCTCTCTCTCTCTCCGACACGCTAAATGCTTTGTAATATTAAACTACCTCGATAAAGTATTCAAAGATAAAATAAAAAAAAGATGTCAGAAAAAAAAAAAAAAAAAAAAAAAGAACGATGCTCATAAAAAGGCGAAGAGATACTATGAAGATCTTAATGAAGTCTGTCGTCGTCCTCAGCTTTATTAGCGTAACAAAAAAAGCCAATTTCTCATATTTTACGTACGAAAAGTAACAGAGGCGAATCTACTAAATATTTGTCATCCTTATATTAGGACTCTCTTCTTATGATCCGACCTCGTTAATACTCTCCTCTCTTATGTACATATAATCTCTTCTCTCGTGGACAAATTTAATTTTGTCGTTTCACAAAATTTTGCTTTTTATCGACGATGTACCGTAGTTCCGTAAATAAAGATGCGAGCATGAATAATCGAATGTGTAACTTACATAAAATTAATATCGTAGCATTAATGATAAATAAGAATATTACTCGTAAAACGATCGATTTCTTATATTCTAAAGAACATTAATGGAGCATGAAAATTGTCGCTCGTATAAAAGAATAAAGACGTCTCGAATAAAAGTGCAGATAATATACGGCAGGGGAACCGACTAGGGGCGAGCAGGGGCGGGGGTGAGGGAGGGGTTGGGGGATCGCGCACAATATTTCACGCGTGTACGCGACCTTCAGCGATCTTGCAGTGCCAAGTCATTATGTTCCGTTCCATGAGATCCACTTTACTCCGCTTTCATTGAATTTATTTGCCGAGCCGCACAAATACATGCACACGCAAACTTTATAGGCGCGCGATTAAAAGAGCGGCACTCCAAAGCTTCCGTGAGACAAATGATTTTTTTATTAATGTCGACATGAAGATTCTCGACGTTACGGTTAGACTAGCCAAGTCGAGTCAAATGACGTAATACTCAATAATTTATTTCGTAAGTTAAGAGCTTTTATTAAATAAATATATAAAAATTTATATACGGTAAAAGTGTTTTTTTTTTTTTTTTTTTTTTTTGTTCTTTTTATCATTTAATGCAATACGAACGTTGCGAATTATTGTTACGAGTCGTCAAGTTAATTTAGTAATATTAGTCAACATTGCTTGATTGAAAATGCAATAGTTCATCGTTCATCATAATATTCGCGTAGAATAAATTTCTATAACGAATTCGAAATAGCAATCCATACGATGTGAGTGGTAGCTTAATAGGAATGTCGTTTGATATTTAAATGTTTATTAATTCTTAATTGATTTAGCTAAGGTTGGCTAATGCTTTTCGTTGGTCATAAAACAAATTCTCTTAATTAAAAGATTCTGCAAATATTGCAATGCGGTGCTATTTAACAATTGAAATCGCATTCCCAACAATCTTATCGTACAATTTTTCATACAATTTAGCTCGACGCGCACGACATTTATCACAGCACATTATATCAGCGCACAGCCCATCCAAAGCTCTTGAATTTCATTTCCTAAAAAGTCGGGATTCTACGGGCAAAAGTACGAGAGAAATTCCCATCTTAATTACCGACTCGCTGTTTTGTGAGATGAGAGAATAAAAAAAAAAAAAAAAAAAATGGGATTTCAGCAGCTTTAAAAGGTAGACTAGATTCAATGACTCACGCTGAAAGAAAAAGAAAAAGAGATGAAGGGTATAAGGGGAAGTGAGTGGACATTATATTTAATATTGTCGATAACTTTATATAAAATGATAAGAAATTCAAGGTATAAAATGCAAGCTGCCGAGCCTTGATAAGTAAGAGCTTTCCGTAAGGCTTTGTTACTCCAGCGAAGAATAGCATGACGTCGCCTCTCGTCCCAATAAGTATCGACGTGTCACAATGTCCCGACGCTCGCTCACCATTACCACGGCGAATATCCGGCGAAGAAAGTTTATTGCATAATTCTCTTAGAGTGCGCGAAACGCGAATGGGCAGAGAGACGGCCGCAAAGGCTGTGGAGATCAAGCGCCGAGAGAATCCGGGAGGCGAGTTTCGCGTAATTTACAGACTCGGACAGAGAGTCTAGCGCCCGATCGTCTCGGGTAGCCTCGGACTCGTCCTCAAAGAGACTTTGCCCCGGCACACGCGCCAGATCGGAAATTCATCCCGGCCGTAACGAGCTCGTATCCCGGGCCTTTGTTCTCGAGGCGCCGACGCGTCCACCCGCACAGGGCGCCCGGGACTCGGTCAACTTTGCCGCTTTGTTGAGGGAGGAGGGCGCAGCACTTGGTGCATAGAGCATGAGTTTGCGTGCAGAGGCTGCGTGTTAAAGGCCTCGAGTCCTGTTTCTTCTCCTAAAACCCCACCACTGGCCGCACTTTCCGACAACTTCGGTGTCATTAATGGCTACGGAATATCAGCCTCTCGCTGTTTCGTTATGGCTTTGAGGTCGGCTCGCGTCGTTATTATTTGACAATTTTTATTTTAAGACTTTGTTGAGTCGTAAGCATTTATCCGATTCTCGAGCCTCTCATTATCTCAAAATATACAATTCACATAATGCGAAACGAGCATTCGACCTCCCGTCCATCTGGCTATGGCTGCTCCCAGGCTATTTCCAGCATTAAACACATGAAACGAGTCTTGGCGAGAGAGGTACTCCACGATAATCCGAGTGTTTATTTTAATTTTAAAAATATCACTTTTAATTAAAAGAAGAGAAATTATATATACAAATATATTGTATTTAAGCGATGATTAGGACGGCGCTGCGAAATTAATTGGAATATCGACGAAAGGTGCTGTTTCAGCATTGGGATTCGAATTTCATCTTACGATTACATTTCCTTGAGTTGTGATTAAACAGAAAAAACAAAAAACAAAAAACAAAGTTCCTATATTTTTTTCGTTAAATGTGCCGGTTGATAGAATTTTCATCAGCCAAAAGAAAAGTAGCGCGTAAATGGCACTGGCCAAACCAAGTGCCAACCCAGAAAGAAAACGAAAGCTCCTCTCTCCGTAATCAATCTATACACTTATTCAAACAACATTGGAGAAAATATTTTCTAGATAAATTTTCGTTAATGAACAATAATGTTCCTATTTGTTGGAATGGAACAGCGACGAGTAACCGTGGCTTTTACGATCGACTTTCATTGCCACTGTTTAATTCTCGACTCCTGGTGCGAATCGCCTACGAGCATATTAGATTAGCATATATGCTTATGTGTCGTCATTCTGTGGTTTCCTAAGCAAAATCAATGTATCGTCAAATTACAAAGCCGTAATGCCGAATTGTACATTTCTTCTCCATATTAGTAAGAGAGCAAATAAAGAGCAAAAAAGAGCTCGTAAATACTTTCATTCTTTCTCTTCCTTCGTGTTGCCTATATTCGTTTTCACAATTCACATCTGGCAAGCCGACTTTCTCTCTCTCTCTCTCTCTCTCTCTATCTCTATCTCTATCTCTATCTCTCTATCTATCTACCTATCCATCCATCTATCCATCTATCCATCTATCTATCTATCTATCTCTCGCAGCCTTAAAGACTATAAAATTACCGTCACCGTGTATTTGAATTTAATACAGCGTTAAAAGTCTCGGGATTCGCCATTGTAATTGCCGTATTTTATTCGAAATTCAGCTTCCTATCTTATAAACATTTTCCCAATGGCATTTATCTTTTACTTTGCAAAGGAGCCGCCATGATTTATAACATATTCGTCATGATTCTCGCCAAACCATTAAAATACATCGCTTAGGACTTATTTATTTATTTTCTTTCATTCCCCTTTTTCTCTCTTCTTCTTCGAGCTATATGAGCTTGCCGGTAGCTACCTTTTACAACAAAATCTATCACTTTGACACGATAATAGTTTGTAAGCGCCATAACGCCACGCACAAAGAAAAGAAGAGAAAAGTTGCGTTTCACTAGAATCCATCGCCGGACACTTAAAATTCTTCTATACCTTTCATATTTTATATAATCTTTTACCATTCTTTATTACTTCATTAAACAGTAAAAATTATTTATGCACTGCTGCTTTTACCATATCTGCTTCCATATACCTAAGGCCATAAAATATATTATACCTTCACCATTAAAATACACATCTATACAATGATCGAAAAAGTTTCTGGGCTACTAATTTAATTTAAATTTCATACTCTTTATTGATAAACGAATCAGATGGCACTTACATCGTGGCATAGACATTTCAAAGAGTTAATTAAATTGAAGTTATAACGTTGAACTATCGTAAAGGGCAAATTTTTCTTAAAGACCATATGAATGACAATCGCAGTAAGGAGAGAAAAAACATAAATAACACAGCAATTTCATAAGTGACAAAGAATTAATGGTAATGTACTTAGAACGAATAGTCTTTAGTTATATTCTCAAAAAATCATGTTTCACTATTATTATAATCACAATAATATGAAGCTTACTTATCTACATACATACATACATATATATATATATTCCTCTTCCTTTCTTACTCACACGTATTTCAGTTTTTGTTTTTTCGTATAAAAGTAGTTTGTCAAAGAAGAAGAATCCATAAAAATTGTGTTTATCGCTATACCAATTAATCTTAAATAAAATGGATAATCTTTATTCGAGTACCTCAATTGCAATATATTAAATTTGTTTAAATAATAACAAAAATTATATATATATATATATATATATATATATATATATATATATATATATATATACACATAGTTTTTATTACCTTGTAATTTTTTTTTCACAGACTTATATATGTAATGTCTAGTTATTTCTAATCATTGACATTACAATGCAGTACAAATTACAAAAACATGTTTATTTCTAATTCAGAATATGAATTGTTTATTATTAAAATTGTTTTATGCATATATGGATGATTAAAAAGAAATTTTTTTTTGCAAACCAGAGGGACGCTAGATTAATTAATTTTGTTACCAAATTCACTTTAGTGGATTAATGTATTTCAGAGAAATTCCCTTCTCTTCAAAAGAATTCACTGTATATGCTCGTGTGGGCTGTTTCAATATACGAATGCTTATTTATTTTTATAAAAACAATTGATTTTCATTTTAAATGGAAAACGATAATATGTATACAAACAGATTAATTTTCAAAACAAAACAAAACAAAATTGCACAATTTGAACTTAATATTTCGAATCATTAAGAATCGTCAGTCATAATTTTATAAATAATTCTCAATGGGATATGGTACACCCACTAATGAATAGTGTACTTCAATGCGGCTAATAATGTACTTTATTGTTAGTTCAAATATTAAAAAGTCCATAAAACCTCCCTATTATCATCATTGAAGTGAATCTCATCATATCTCTTTGTTCCAAAAAAAAAAAAAAAAAAAAAAGAAAGAAAGAAAAGAAAAGAAAGAAAGAAAGAAAAAAGAAGAAGAAAAGAAAAAACCTAATTTCTAAGAGTGGTTAGGCATCAAAGACATCGAAATGTACTAAAAGAAACGTTAGCCGACTGATTCTTACTCCTCTTTCTCCTTTTTGATGTATGACTTGCTCACTCCCCATTTTCCGTCCATCCCCTACAGCGCTGCATTCCCGTATTCTCGACCCTCGTTTTCTCTCTTCACTTTGACATCGGATCATCATGTACTTTATCGAGAGGAATAGCGGCACGAAATTGCTTATTTTTCGAGCGATACAGTGACACAGAAAGAAATGCGAGAACTCACCTTTCAACCGACTCGCACTTGTCCACGTTTTTATCCCATTCCCCGACGCTGCAATAACCACGAGTGGCTATTTTGCAAAATAGCTGACCCCAACGATATAATATATGACGAATTCGTGAAATTTCGCTTAATCGACGATAGAGCGACGTCGCGAGAGTTTTTCATTTCAACGTTCCCCTTTGCTCGCATGCCCAATACGCTCCAACTCAAATGCTAAAATTTATTTATAATTAGCAGATCCTATTAATAAATACTCGTTCATTACGTCAATTATAGCCTTTAATATTTATTTTGCATATTCGCTCGTTTTGTTTCACATTTTCCGTTTTATAAAATTACAAATTCATCAAAGTGAAAGAGAGTTGCGGAGCATTATAATAATTTATCGTCGGTACTGCGATAATTTTGAAATAAAATTTCGCTACACGAGAAGGACGACAGCCAAGCTTTGAACAATCATGAAATTAAAAAAAAAAAAAAAAAACAGATAGGAATTTTTTTTAATTGATTTTTTATTTGTTCTTACCTTTAATCATTGCTACCAAAATAGTTTACAAAGCGAAAAGCAAATTTTTTTTCACTTCCATTCGTTCCGGCGACAACAAAATGCACTTAATTAAATCTTCTTCAGGTATCGAATTCGTTCCACTCGGCATATTCTTAGAGCAAATCGCAACATTAGATCACGTTGATTAACAGATTCTCCTTTCTCTTTCATTCGTTGCGAAATTCTAGATCCTCGGTCGATTATACAAATTCAATGAACACAGTTATACTCTCAAAGTGCTTGATACGCAAAAAGAGACACGAGAGAAAGGGGGATAAGAGAGTCGAGAGAAAGGAAAAGAATGTAAAAGACGACGCGAGACGTTTCCCGCAAACTCGGCACGTTCTCTTCCACTCTTTCGGCTTACCCACTAAAGAAAGCGATCGTCGTCGTTACGCCTTTCCAGCTAGCGCAAAAACAGCCTGAGGGAGAGAGGGAGAGAGGGAGAGAGAGAGAGAGGGAGAGAGAGAGAACGTGAACGAGTAGGGAAGTTGTACCGGAAAGAAGAAGAAGAAGAAAAGTTTCTGCAACTACTGCCTCATTTGAATCGAGTGATTCTGCTCCTGAGAACAGCTCGATTCCCCCACCCTCCTCTCTCACGCTCTCTCTTTCTGCTTCGTACGAGCTGCCAGTCGTGTTCATAAATGTTTTACGGTCGGCCTCGCGAGAATTCAACTTTTCCACAGAAAAGTGCGAAAACACGATTCTAGCATCCGAAATTTTTTCCAAATCGTGCCTCTGCAGCGATGATAAAAATGATTTTTCTCTTTCGAAAGGTTGGATGGTCGAGTATAAGAAGACTTTTTTTTTTCTATTCTCATTTATAAAGTCGAGGCTCCATTTGCTTTTCTTATGAGATAAATTTTTCTAATTGCCTGCGCGGAAGAACCATTGCGTCGAACAATATGCTTAATTGTCAATGCAGAAACACTTATTTATTCAAATATATAGACATTTGAGTCTCTTGGATATGGCCTTCCACTTTCTATAAACAATTAAAAATTTGTTAATTATCCATATTAATTGCAGCCTAATATATTGGAATTGATTTACTATAACGGATGTGATATTATAGAAAATAGAAGCAATAAGAGTTTCTTTCCTCTATTGTGAAATATCACGTTTATAACAATTATTTCAAGTATGACTGGAGTAATTTTTCATAAATTTTTTCAAAAAAAAAAAAAAAAAAAAAAAAAGAGGTAATTTAAATTTTCTCAAAAGCTATTAGATACTTTCTTGTTATATAAGTATTGTTTATTCACGCACATAATTTAAGTTTAAAGCTTTTCCATTATATACACTCTTAAGCTACATTATAAAGGCCTTTGATTTTGTTTATAGTTAAAGTTTATAATATACTTAAAATTATGGATAAACAACGTAAGGTGGCTGTGACGTAGGGCTGACCTTACGTCTCTCGCCTTGCATATTAATATCCGAGAGCTCTTAATTTTCTTATTACTTTTTAATTTCTTGTAGCTGAAATTGTTCAGTGTAGGTGGTGAAATTACTTACTCGCTATACATAACTACGAAAAGTTTTTTAAAGTTCATTATCTTGAATAACAGTATCCTTTGTATTATTTTAATGAAGATTTACTTTCAAAATAACATATTCCACCATGAAATAGATAATAGAACATAAAATTTGAATAATGCACTCATTCTTTTAAATACGCTCCGGTGTTATCGTCGTGATTTTTACGTTGATAACCTTCTTTTGGACTGATAATTGATATTTATTCATGAAAGAAAACTCTTTCAAATAAAATGCGAGGAAGATAATTTTCGCTTCTTGATTTATCAAGTCCGCACAATAATCTCCCATAATAATTCTTCGCTACTTTCGTGCGCACAAATTCGAATTATTCGAATTACCTTAGACAGTATCAACTCCCGAAGAACAATGACATTCTGCTTCGACATATCTTATCCCTTACCTATAAGACATAAGTTTTTACCCCCCCCCCCCCCCCCCCCCCCCCCCCCTTCCCCTACCACTCGCCAAACCTCATCGGCATTTGTGGATTCATATCATTCATGTCATTCATGATTTTAAAGGAAAATAAAGAGCGAAAAATAAATAAGCCTTAAAAGACAATGTAGAACGAGCGTTTATTCTGCACTGAAAACCTGATTTTTCGTGCATATGTACGAAATATCTGTACCTGCGTTCTCCTACATTCTTATAAAAAGAGAAGAGACAGAGATTGGTTGCAGTGGTGTCGCATCGCGCAATGGAAAAATCAATTTCACCCACGATTTTCGTCATCGCATTACGAGTGGCATTCATCTCCCTTTGCATTTTCCGCTCAGCCTTCTCTCCAGCATGGAAAATTCTCAATGTCGCGAGCGATCAAAAGCTATTAATATTCTTCGCCTCCCGTGCTCCTCGCCACACTAAGCACATGCTGTCGATGGCAAGGCGGAGTCTTATTGAGAAAGCAATACAACACACGACCGATGCTGTATAACCTCCTTCCCCACTCCCACCCCCGCCACATCCGCCAAACCATCGGATCTTGTGCAGTTATCTCGGGAATTCTGATATACAAGATGAGCAAAGACTGACATCGTCCTCGATGTTTTTTCTTTCTCGTATTTTCATTCCACGTGTCATGTGTTGTTTAGGATTTATGGTCTATTTTAGGGTAGAGACTTTGAACTAAATGAAAATTTTCAAGATGCTTGAACTGAATCGATTTGTCAACATTATTTTCTTTTCTCTAAAAACAGGCACCCTGCGGCTTTGTTTTTTTTTTTTGTGCAAAATCAAATGGATCAATTGTAAGAATCCTCTACGTACTTATTGCGAAAATTCAAATTTCTGCGATACTTACGTACAGTGAGAGGTAAACTTTGTGCAAATAATATATATATATACAGATTAAATTCATTATAGACGAAATATTTAATGTTGCTAAATTTGATTGCCAAGCTAAAACAATTAATTGAAAATATATTTAAACAATTGTCTAGAGCCAAATTTTTTTATCCGTCCTTAAACAATACTTATTTTACATACGCAATGAGATATTTGCAGGAATTATTAATGGTGCATTAGATGAAATGGAGTTTTAAACATTCCTTGGCTTTTTAGTTAATTGATTAATTTAAAGTTTTCGTGACAATTCATAATTCTTATGCGCATGGTATGTATGAAACCTTGAGGGAATTTAATATTACCAAAGGTCAACATTTAATTTACGTCAATGTTTTTCAAATTATCCAATTTTCAAATTCCTATTAACTTAAATTAACTTTCACTAATTTACTTAGTGAAGAGACTAATCAGAACTCAATTATAAATAGATTCTTAAATAATTACACCAAGATTTTTTCTTAGAAAATCTATAATGAGTATTTTTAATATTGGCATAAAAAAAAAAGCTCTGAGTTTTTAATATAAAGAGATGTTAAGTCTTAGTAGATTGTAATTCAGGATTTGTTCAGTGAGATGAAAGATAAGAGATAAAATTATTTGCTTCTTCGAACCTCATACCTGCATTAAATGATCTTTGCATATCCTATTAAATGCGATGTTCGAACTTTGAAAAATTAAGATTATAGTACTTCTTAGTGAGTATATTATTCAATTTGATTACTCACTATGAAAATTTTATAGTGGAGTATAAAAATTGTGAATGTAGATAATAATGTATATTTTTAAGTTGTAACTTTTTACTGTCAAAGCATAAAAATAAAGAGAAATACTTTGTTGCCATGATGGTTTAAACAAAAATTCATTCCATTAAATTAAAATTTTATCGATTTATTTATAAATTGAACTTTCGTAGATTATTGCTTATAAATGTAAGATCCAAAGATCTTTAATCGATAATAAACAAATAGGAGCAATTGCTTAATTGATTGTGAAAAGTGGCATTTATCTTTTTCAACAAATACATTTCTATACGATCCACGTGAAAGGCTACGTCATTAATTATTCTATGTCTATATAAAATAAAATCTAATTTATTTATTACCCAGACGCCTAATGTTTAGCAATTTGTTAGTCCCGATTCGTGTATATCGGTTCTTACTATTAAACAATTAACTAAATAAATAAATAAAATTGAAAATGCGGATGTGATTTACTAATTTACCGATAAAACTATTAATAAAGAACGAAAAGGAAATCAAATTAATTTTATTTGTTTTTCACGTATAAATATTTATACACAATAATTGCAAAGAAATAATAAATCATAAAAATGAAATTAACGATTGAATTACGAAAATTTAAACAATATTTTTCAGAAAAATACCTATTGTTATTTCTTTAAAAGAATAATGAGACTTTTTTCAATTACCTCAATAAAAGTGAAGTATATACTTTTAATGAAAAAATGTTTTTTTTTTTTTAAGCAGATTTATTGCAGAACAGACGAATTATCTATTTTACAAGAATAATATGCTTTTCTATAATGAATTTTGTAGAATCTCAGAAAAATCGATAATACAGGACTCAATTTGAATTTTCTTATCTAACAAACATTATCAACGTATCGAGGAAATTCTCTCTCTCTCTCTCTCTCTCGCTCTCTGTCTCTCCTCTCGCATGTTCTCAAAAAGGAAAGAAAATACGTGTAAATATCCAACCACGATCAAGGTTTCCATGCCTGGCGATGTATGTGTGTGATGCATCATTCTTAAAGGTAACCTCATAAGAATGATGTGGGGGGGGGGATTTAGATTATACGACGCCGTTTTATCTTGGAACTTCCCCTCTACTCTGCCTCGTGAAATTAAGCTCCGCCGCATTTTCTCGACTCCACCGGTACTTTCGGCATTGATAAGGCTCTTGGGGTGGGGCAACCGTCTCCTGCCGGAGATGATATGCGATAACGGAAGGGTGGGGTAGTGGGTCGGTGGGTGGCAAACGAGCGACCCCAAGTTTGAGAAAATGCGCGCCTCTGCGAGGGTAGAAAACGTGAAAGATTATACGGATGAGCATTTTGCAAACCGGCGCGAGTGAGATATGTTCTCGCGAATGGAGCGGCACTTATTTACGTTATACACATTTAGGATTCTGAACACATTAACCATACATATTGTATGTAAGCCTACACGTATATATGTATATATGCGCATAATTATTTATATGTGTGTGTGCGTATGGGCGTGTGCGCGCGCGTGCGTAAACGTAAATATGTTTATATATATATATATATATATACATGCCTATTGCATTAGCATTATTTTGTATATAATTGAACACGTCACGGATATTCGAAAAACCATCGATAAATGTATATATGGATATGTGCACATGCATTCATGCCTGAATGTGGCTAAGACTGCTGTGTGCACCGATTCGTGTGTACGCATGTGTGTATACATATATAAATAATAATAATAATAATACCTATTTACATCCGTTCCAAATATTTACGCCTTTCCTATCTCCATTTCCTGCGCCATACAACCATGTAAATAATAACATCGAGTTATATAAATAGAAAATATTTACTGTTTAATAACAAGATAAAATAGCATTCTTTTTTTATTTTTTAAAGTAGCCATCTGAGCGACGCGGAGTCGATTTCAAGTTGCTTAAAAGTAATAAAAAACAATTTACTGACCTAATTTAATATTACGACGTATTACCTTCAGAAATACAATTTTATTATTTATCGAATACGAATTTTTAATAATTAAATTACTTGTTATAAAAGTACTTGTAATAATATATGAATTATAATAAAAATGTTTCTCTAATGAATTATAATTATAATTAATTGTAATATTATGACTACCTGTATATATATAATATATATGCTGGGCAATAAATGAAATTGTTATTATAAAATACTAATTGGTTATAGTTTAATAATTTAATGCTAATAATTTTGCCTCAACGAGTTGTATTCAAATAGATATTATCATGAACATTAATATTAATATTAACAAACGCTTACTTTTTGCTAATTCACTTTTAATTTTATATATATTTTTTATAGACTTATTTCTTTCAGTTTTTATAAAAATTCTGTAGAACGATGATTTTAAATGTCATGATTATAGATATCATTAATTTTAATTCTATTCCAGCAATTCTTCTATTCTAATAACATAATGGTAGTTGTATTAGTGTTAGTAGTTTTTAATAATGACAACAAAAAATACATTATTTAGTGGCTAAAATTTTTAGTTTATTTATTCGATCGAATTGCATGAAAATGCCTAAATATAATGTAATTCCATCAGATTTAAATTATCTCCGTTTAATGAAATTTTATTCCTTATCGTTATTATATTGTCCATAAATAAATGTCAATTAGGCAAACAATTAGAATCATTTGAAATTTAGCTCATAATTTCACTACTAAAATTTCTGTTTCTTTTTACTATTATTCAGTTTCAATATTATTCAATACGGGATTTCAAGTTACACAGTACAACTTACAATACAATCACATTTATTATAGATTTTTATATACTTTATAATGCAATTTTCCTCAAGATTCTACAAGATTGTACAAACAAAGAGCATTTTTAAAACAAAAAAGTATAATAAACAAAAAAAAAAAAAAAAAAAAAAAAAGGGATAGAAAAAATAAACCAGAAAATAAAGGAAAAAATTCAAAATAACAAGTACACTAAAGTAGACTGAAAACGAATATGGGATATTGGTTGAATAATACAATCAAATCTTTTTTTTGAACTAAAACGATTTAGTTTTTATACGTCAATAGAGAATAACTTTTTTTTCTTTTCTTTTTGTATCATTGACAATAATAAGCTGTATAATTATAATTAAAAAATTTTATTTTTATTTTATTTGCTTCTCTACATATACAATTTAGTAGCTTGATTTTTCATGAAATTTTGTTACATTTTCGTATTATCAGTAAGTACTACCATTAGTTTATCTAATTTAACAATAACTTTTTAAAATTCATGATTTTATCGAGCATATTTTGCTTCGATTTGTAAAGGTTTTAATTTGTACTAATTGTACTAAAAAATTTTTTATTAAACGTGCATTTTCATTATACTGAAATTAATACCATAAGCTACGCAATGACATTTTGTACAACAATATTTGAAATAAATATATTTTTTTAAATAACAGTAAAATATAGTACTGTAAAAATTTACATATTGATCACCAAATTGCCAGACCTTTCATTTCGTCTAATTTCAATAATAAATAAAAAAAAAATAAAAAAAAAATCATTATCTTCTGTTCCAAGCAACAGTCAAACAGTCCAAAATTTTGTTTATTTATCTTCACATTCTCAATAGGCATATTATAAATATAAATGTCGTTCTCTCTAGGTATTTGCGTCCGATAAATTTAATCGAAAATCTCCTCATAATCTATTTCCACATACTGATTTAAGTTAGCAAACTTTCAATAAAATTCGGCCTTCGTCTATCATTTATTTATACATTATTTTTTCGCGCGCGACTAAACAATGCCAATTTCATAATGAATTCACATCCGTTGCTTTCCCCATATCTTGCAATTTATAAATAATTTATGTGGGCTCGAGGTGCAACGAAAATTATCCATTAAGAATGAAAAGTGTGAGCACGGGATACGGGGAGAATGGATTGTTGACTCCTTAAAATCGAGCTTAATAAGAGCTCGAATAAACTAGGAAAATGTCGCCTCTCAATTGGCCTGCCCAATAACGCCGATAATACGAATGTAATAAATTGGTCTAATAAAAGGCCGCATCGGACTATAGAAATCCCAGGAGATGGGGCAGAAGAAGGAGCTTAGGCATCGTGAGCTTAGGCGACCAACGAAGGCTGCTTCCGACGAAGGGCCGCGGCCGTCGCATTGGCCTTGCGACTTATCACGTACTCGTCCTCCTCGTCGTCGATGTATTGATAGGCGTAGACGCTCGCCGAGGCTGGATCGACGATGGAAATCGGTTGGTTATCGTCGGGAGCGTCGATCGACTCGAGCACGAGACTGTAGTGCTCGTAGATGAGGAGGTCGTCGCCGCGCGGACGCGAGATCAAAAGCTCGTTGAAGGTGTAGGAGGCGAAGTTGGTGTCGGAGAGGTGCATCGCACTGTCCGAAGATATCTGTAGACAATCAGGGAGTGGATTTAGAATCGGCTGCTGGGCGAGTTCAAAGGCACATTATGTCACTATGTACTTTACGAGTCGATAAGACTTTTGCGTTAAGGACGCGAGGAGATTGTGCGGGACTAGTTTAATAAGATAAATGTCTCGTCGCCTTGTGAAATAATTCAGGCGAATGGTCATCGGTCCAGGGCTTTGATTTTCCCTGCAAATTCTATTCGCGGCAATGGATATCGATCGCTGAATTTTCGATAATTTTCAATATAATTGTGAAGGACGAAAGGCTAATAATCGTTAATAGATGGAATGGTGGTAGTTTCGTCGGTAAGCCATTAGCCGAAAGCCTACGCGTTCGTCGGTGTATTTGCTCGTAATTTAAAATTATTTTTGGTTCTACGGATACTTGACTTTACTCCATTTCTGCAAATACTGGGAGGATTTTGACAATCTTTTTCATTTTTCATCGATGCTTGGAATAATATTTAAAATTATATATCATTCATACGTATAGCTTCTATTAGCTTCTTACCCATACATCGGTACTTCTTCATAACATTATAGTATTATTCACAATTTTCTGGAAATAAAATACGTCTTTAACGTAATAAAAAATTTTATATTATAAAGATGCTTTTTTGCATTAAATATAAAACTCGAATGAATATTGATCCATTGCCTTGCTTATTTACATATTTAATTTTGAATATACGAAAAGCAGAAAAACGATACACATTGTTTAGATAATAATATAGTCATAATAACCTTTATGTTTGCGCAATTTTTTATATACCCGCGCGCGCGCGCGCGCGTGTGTGTATGCATTTAAAGTTTTAGAAATTTGAAAAATATTTTGAATAGTATCGAATGTCGATTATGGACATGCGTGCGTATATTTATTGGTCTTTTACGTATATGTATATTCTTAAAAGCAAAATAAAAAATTCAAATAACATTGTTATATTTATAAATAAAGAATTAATCATTAACGAAGTAGCAAGGATTATTTATTTTAAGAATATTGCTTAATTTTAAATATACATGGAATTTTTAATTTATTATAAAATTAGTATTAAAGGCTGGAATTAAAATTAAATTTAAAAGCGAACTTAAATATTAGTTAATCTCATAAAATTCTTAGTAAAAATATTTAAAAATACAATTAATGCAAATGTATAAATTTGTATGTATAATGTCTTTTAAAATTGTATATTTACATTATTTTTATAAATTTCCATTTTATCTTTTTTTTTTCTAACTATTACTTTTTTTGTTTAGAAATTATAATTATGCGTTACAAATGTATCGAGAAAACGTATGAAAATCTGATAAATAGTAAAGTAGACGAAAATCTACTTTTGATGATGTTCGACGCATCAGTGAATTTTGTTTTATTTTTGTTGTTGTTGTTGTTGTTGTTGTTGTAATATTAATACGTCATTTATTCTCTTTTATTAATATAATTAATATAATTAATTCAAATTAAATGTGAGCACAAACATTTTCCAATTTAGCTTTACATACATAATGCGCACTATATTTGATTTCCGTATTCCGTACTTTTTATTTATTACTCTTTATCTTACTCAAAAATACGTAGACGAAAGTCACTATTTACTGACCTAGTTGAATTACTTTTTAATAAAATAACTTGTGAAATCTACAGTGAATTATGTTCTATTTTATTGTTATTTGTGAAATTATGATGAATATATTGAAATCTTATTCATAAAAATTCTGGCGGGGTGGGGGACATTTAAATTTTACACGGGAATAAAGATTTTCACTACAAATATTTACGTGTACACATACACGTATATATATATATATATTATAAATATTTTTAATTCATACATCAATTTATATGTTACTAATATTATTTTAAATTAAATTTATATATCATCGTTATCAAAATTATGAAAATTATACTTTACTTATATGTAAATATTTATTAAAGAATCTCTGTTATTTAAATATTATTCAAATGCATAAAACGATGATTCAAATTAATTTTTCATCTGAGAGAAATATCGTTGTATCAACAAAATTGTAAGCGATGAATTACTCTTCTCAGAGAAAAATAACGATTGCAATAGAGATGAGTACTGTACTAAAACTTGTATGTTTTTGTTTTATAGTATCGATCTTTTGTACTTTCATTGTCTCCCTTTATCTATTTGTTAAAAAATGTCCTAAAACCATTTATATATATATATATATATATATATATATATATATATATATATATATATGATCATGCATTCTAATTGAATGTTTTTTAAATTAAAAATTTGAAAAAATTTTTATCATACCATCGTGAAATACTTACTAATGAATATAGCAAATTATTTCAGATAAATATTTAGTTTTTTTTTATAGTTTAATTTTTTTCAATATCAGTCATATCTATATCCTTGAATAACTGAATTATATCAGAGATATATTTCAGCGAAATAATCCTTCGTGGTACTAACTATTAAATTGAAAAAATAGTCTTTTATTTAAAGGCTTGTAACTTCAATATAACAATTTGAGAGCAAGTTATGTGTCTATTACGAACGACATGACTTACAGTCTCTTTTTATATTAACTATGATTATTAGTATAATAAATAGATTGGTCTCATATACTAGTGGACTATTAGTTTTATAAATTTCGACAATAACATAAGGTATTATATATATTTTTTGTTTTAGTTTAAACAAGTTTGGCGTAGATATTAGGAATCTTTTTCTTAATAAATTTAAGACGGCAATTATTTTATATTATATTATATACTTTATATTATATTAGGTAATATTGTAGTTACATTTCTGCAAGTATTTCATCAAATTTTTTGTGAAGTATTTCGTTTAATATATTGAACTCATTGTTTTTAAACAAACTAATCGCAATGTATCATTTTTAATTTTCTCCAATCATTATTTTAATAGTGTATTTATATTTTTAATATATCTTTTAGTTTAAATGAAAATTGATATAGGATATATATATATATATATATATATATATATATATATATAATTTATTCTGAATTTGATTTTAATATAGTGCACTGTTTAATTAATTTTAGATATAATGAATGGAAATTTTTTATTCGATATTTTATATAAAATCCTATAAATAAGAGACGAAATATATTTAGAAAAATTAAAAAAAAATCTATACTTTTGGTATAGTGATTTATACTCGTTCTCTTATGAATATTTAATTAGATTTATTGCATGTTAGAATAGTATTAAAATTTTATTAAATGTTCAACTATCTTTTAGTTTTAGTTAGTTGAAGTTTTAATTAGTTGAATAGAATTATAAATGCTAAATTTCAAATTATTTACTTAATTATTACAATTTTTGTAAGCTATAATGATTATATAGTCAATGAATTCGTTATTAAAAATAAATTCAGTACTATTTATCACTAATAATGTTATATTGATAAATAAAATATTTGTATACGATATTATATCAGTTTATTCGAAGAGTTTAATTTAAAATTTATTTCCATATATATATATATATATATATATGTGTGTGTGTGTGTTGTATTATAACTTATTATGATGTTCTTATTAATTAATCTTGTACATCGTTTTATTATTTAACTTATTGTTTTTTCTATTATTTATCAGACATTATTTTATAATTTTGAATGCGATATACTGTTTCACATGCCATCTGTCATACAATTATTGAATAAACAGTTTTTGGATCTGTTCTGAGGCCCTCGCGACTCCCGAAATATCTTTTATTATGCTTACATGTATTTTTGTTTAATTTTTCTTAAAAAAAAAAGGAAAAAAAAGAAGAAAAAAAATGCATATCATCAATATCCTCTCAAATATATTTGGAATAAGATTTAGTATTTTGATTTCTAATATTAGCGTGTAAAGAAAAATATGTAAAAATGTGAAAGTAAATAACTATTCTCCTTCTGTTATTTTGTATAACAATCGTTGACTATGTATTTTGTGTTACAATCTTGTTGCAAAGGAAATTTTTAAAATTTTTTTCATCTTATAAAAAATGTATAAATGTACTTTTAATACAAAACCTATTCTTCATATATAATTCATATTTTTTCAATTAATAATTTTTTCAATCTAATATAATCGAATGCATATTCAAATAAATGATTTACAAAATGTTTTATTTTATTATGCACACTGTATATTCTTCCATAATTTAATTTAATTTCTATAATAAAAAGTATTCTTATAAATTAAATTTATAATTATTCAACCTATAGTTACACTCAAATTATTAAAAATTTACCAGAAACTCAACATCCAGGTATAGAAAAATTATGAATAACATTATAATCATAAATTATAATGATATTATAATGATGAACACGTAATGTATGAGGTACAAATTGAAAAAAATATGTCTAATTAAATACATAATTAATGTGGTAATGTAAATATGGCTTTTTCCATTTTCGTTATGTAGAAAGTAATAAGCTTAACGAGGGTAGAAACGAGAATTTTCAACCTCGTTTTATTAGTCGAATGAAACAAAAATTACAGTGATACGTTTAGACTTTCGTCATTCCCCGGGACAGAATGCTAAAAGGACGTGACCAATGGTCTTCAAGCGTTGAAAGTTATCAAAAGTAAAAGTATCGATTTTTATATCGGGAACTTACGATCCTAGATTCGAAGTTGGATGGATCTGTTCTGAGGCCCTCGCGACTCCCGAAGAAATAATCCGCTCTAAGGCTGCATTTGTGTACGTTCCGCCATTTCTCCAACCGCATCGTTTCGCCCTTCTTCCTGCTCAAGCTTTCTAAGCCACTCAGTTTGTAATCGTCCTCCCACGAGCCGTCCATCTTAGTCTCGTTGGCCTGCGAAGTCATGGTTTGAGGCACTTGCTATTGCTATGTTAGTGAAATTTCGATGGCTCTATGGGCGGGAGGGGCGAGAGGGGAGGAGAGGGGAGTAGGAGGAAGCAAGTGGTTGGTCGCGGTTAGTCCAAGCTTGCCCCAATAATTTTTAACGACTTTTTTGTTTATAATTGATCTCTGAATAATATGCGCTGGATAAAGTGATGATCGGTGGCAGGAAGGAAGTAGGAAGGAAACGGTGAAATGACTTATCAGAATAAATTTGAAAAAGATGAGATAACGTTTAAAAAGATGGGATTGCCAAAATGGTGACTATTTTAGTAATATTGATGTAATAGTATGATTTATCATTTTGAAATGTTATAATTAGAAAGTCAATAATAAATCATGACTCAACTTTCAGGATTATTTTCTCTCTTCTCTGTGCGTGCGCGCATACAACTGCATCGAA
This sequence comes from Ceratosolen solmsi marchali, assembly GCF_000503995.2. Taxonomy (NCBI): domain Eukaryota; kingdom Metazoa; phylum Arthropoda; class Insecta; order Hymenoptera; family Agaonidae; genus Ceratosolen; species Ceratosolen solmsi. The sequence goes on along the minus strand of NW_011948436.1, from coordinate 3,168,634 downwards.
GCACGCGCGCTGAGAGAGAGCGAGAGAGAGAGAGAGAGAGAGAGAGAGAAATGTCAGGGCAGGTTCGCATTTTTACAACGTAATGAGGATAGATGTTACAAAGAAAATTGAATTCTATCAAGGATTTCTTATAAATTTTAGTATTGATAATGAATAAGAGGAATAAAAGATTTCTTCATTGCTTCGATCAATACCAAAGAATTGATATGCTATTTCTCTTTTGGGAAATATCTATAATATTATAGTAGAGTATTAGAAATCAATTTTTTTTCCTATCATTATACTTATCGAGTGTAAAATTGTTTATGTTATTAAGTTGGATCGATCAATGTTAAATAATATATTAAAATACACAATAAAATCTAATATATATATATAAGAAAATATTATGTTAAAGGAATTATTTGATCAAATATCTACTGCGAAGGATATATAGATATATATATATATATATATATATATATATATATATATATAAATATTATTAAATTAAGAAAAATTGAATTATTTTTGAAACACGAGGTAATTATCAGGATGAAATTCGATAAAAGTAGAGAAAAATTTTGTCATTAATTGTATAGCTCTGGGCATCATTGAATTAACGTATAATATTTTTGCTATAAACAAAATTAAAATACAAATAGGCAATTGTGCCATTGATTTTAAGATTTATGTCTCGACTAGGATCTCCTGAATTGTGTTAGTCGTTAAATAATTAAGTCGACAAAATAACTAATCAACAGAGCCTTCATTTTCCATTGACAATACCTGCACGATTAAAATCTTAAGAGATCGTTTCAGTAATTAAAAACATCGAATAATTAAGTTTCCGGTATGCACGTGCACAAGCGATAGTATTTAGCATCGGCTAATCCTTTTAATTTAGAAGCACTAGGCCAATAATCTTCGTAAGCCTTAGATTTATCGCAAGCTTAATTTTTCACCTTGGAGCAATCGCTCGCTACCGCCGTTTATAAAAGCCAATCGTTTACTTAAATTCCTGTCTCGAAGCGTTACGGACCCGTACAAATTACCCCTAACGAGATTGGCATGCGCAGCCGAGTGGATCGAGGCCGATTTTAAGGGTCCTGTTTACTGACCGTGACGCCGGACGAATTCTTGACAATGTGATAGGTCGTGTCGCACTTGCCAATCACCGATTTCTCCATCAGCCGGAACTCGGCATCTCGATTCTTGGCGATGTTCGCTCCAACGTTGAATTGATTCACCACTGCGCGTATGATGTTGAGATCGGCGGGACTGACTGTGCGGTTCACAAGGATCTTGCCGATACCGTTGGGAGTGAAGGTAAACTCAAAGGCCTCCTCGGCGATCTGATACTCGGCGTGATTTTGGAGGCTATCGGGCAGCGGCTCCGCCGGCACCCAAGGATCAACGGTTGTCGAGGCGAAGCTGACCTACGAGATTCAAGCGTTAAATACGTTTTCTCGCCTTTTTTTATTCCTTAATCCACACCTTACCCCCCCCCCCCCCCCCCCACACCCCCACC
>NW_011948436.1:3155702-3167057 GCF_000503995.2 Ceratosolen solmsi marchali | reverse complement strand
ATCACCCATTCCCCAACCTCCTCTTTCATTATACACTTTTTATCAAGCCTCGATATTAGTCGAGGCTTATGGATTTTATATCTATTAGCGCGATGTGTGCGTGTAAGTTCGCGAATAGTCCAAATTTACCGATCACGTGTATCCATGTACGTTTAATTTTAATTTTTAACACTACATTATGGGCACACTCACATTGACGCAATTATGCTTATAACGGCTGATAAATAACCTTCGATCCAATCTTATATTCAAATTTAGTACGCATTGTCATTTCCATTAAGAAATTAAAACGATAAAGCTGCACGAGTATAAAACTGATAATGTAAGGATGGAATTGTCGATACGCAACCAACGCATGGTATTTCAATTTATTTTCAATGGGAGCTTTAGAAAAGGATAGGGACTTGTGTACGTGTCAACAATCGTTTATCGAACAGCACCAGGTGATAAATTATAATACGAAAAATTACGTCTACGCAATTTGAGCGAGGATTTATGCGCGGTTTTTTAGGGATCGCGTGTAAAATGGAAAATGTAATTATCATTTTGGCGTAGAAGGCGGAGGCGATTGACGAGGAGGATTTGTTAGTTCACACGTAATTTGGAGAAATAGAATAGATGTCATAAAAATTCTGACGTAAATTATTATACGTAACGATTGTACGTTCTATAACAACGAAATGGATAATTTCTCGTCAGCTTTTGTCACTCGTCTAAATGTACGTTTTTGCATTCGAAGATATTTAAAACAAATCGTTGCATTATGATAAATTTTTATAAAATTATTGTACGTATAATATTTTGGTGATATTTAGGCTCAAAGCTCCTTCTAACTATTACAATAATTTGCGAAAATTTAATTTACTTGTTTAATTTAATTTGCACCTTCAAAAATATATGCATAATTTATCGAATAACAATCGAATAAATAAGAAATTCATTAGTTTCATTTAATGCGAATTCACATTATGCACGAGCTTTTATCAATAAATCCGAGATTAGAATGTAATTTTTATTTGCTTTTCCCGAAAACACTTTATATTAATGAGAATTAATAATTTATCACCGATTAATACTTTGATTTAGATGCTCAAATTCAAATCTTTTAAATCCTCGATTTACTTCCATTATTAATTGCGATAAATAAATTATAATGAAGAGTAGAAAATTAAAATGTTACTTTTAAAGTAGATAGAAGTAATATAACGACAATGTTACACAAACACACACGCGCACAAAGTTTAATGATATTTCTGCCCTTGAAAAGTATTATTACATAAAATAGAATAGAATAATTTACAATAACGGCAGAGTTGACGTGTATTAAGATAATTTTTCGAATACTTCTAATAAATGTTGCTCAAAGTACATAATGAAGATTGACAAAATTATTGCACGTTACATATATTTTGTAAAATGTTAAATGACGTTTAATCGATAAGAAACAAGATGAATCATTTACAAAAATAACGATTTATAACGAATATATATCCATTGCTTAGCTCGATTACTCGCTTAACTCTGCATTCACTGGCTCCGTTAATTTTAAATATTTCGAAAATATTTTTAGCGATGTTGCATCTTCAACGACGATTAATGTATCCGCAGCCTCCCATCCTACAGTCTAATCTTAGATCAAAAGTTGCCGAACTCCAGTATTTTGATAATCCATTCGAATTAGCGACGGATACGACATTAAAGGTTTTGTCGAAACATCCGCTCCCCCCACCCGCCCGCCGCGTACCAACATCTTCATGCTTACATGCTTATTTTGAAAATCACGACGCTTTGCCATTAGTCCGACATATACACGCACGATTCTCCTCATCACGAGCATTAACACCTAGTGGAACCTAGTGTCCTTGTAACGACCGACATCACTCGACAATCTCATAAAAACACGCAACTTACAAGAGACCACGCAAGCACAACGTGGTCGCATGAGCTTAAGAACGAACTTGGTACTTTTCATATAACTTAATCAGAGGGATTAATGAACCGACGTTCAAACAACGTAGCTGTCAAGTCCCTCATATCGATGTCAATTTTATTTCCACATTCCATTCCCATATACGAAATAGCCCGATTGGCGGCTAATTACTAAGGGGGCGTTGGCCCCGGGCGCAGGAGTACTCACCGCTCGCGAGTCGCTCATCCGGCAAATGAGGGAAACTGGACCGCGGAATCGGCACTTGAGCTGGGCCCTCATGTCGAAGCGGGTCGATCGATCGGACTCCCGGTGGCTGTCGGCCAAAACCGCCGTCGAGTTGACGCTGAAGCGGTAGCTGGCCTCGGCCGCACCCTGGGGACAGACGCTGTCGCGGAGCTGCGCCGCTGCACGTCGGTTCACAAGGAAACAAGAGACCGTTCGGTTGTAAGTGAGGTCTGGTGAGTGAGAACCGCGAGAACGAGGCCGAGGCTGCCGGTGCCACGATCAACCACTTTTGCAATTTATCGTAGCTTAAGAGGCTCCTGGGTCTGACAAGTTTTCCGGGGACTCTACTTTATTCCCATCCTCGCATTTCATTATGTCGATTCATGCATTTATATTGTCTCGTATATTTTATTATTATCATTGTAAATCATTGTATAATCAAATTCGTTGTATAATCATAAAGATATCATCTTCTTAATTAGGCGTTTCATTAGGCGTTATTAATGCAATTTTATTTACAAAGGTTAAAATATGAAAATAGTTTAAATATAAGACGAAAGGAAAAGTGTATTTGCAACTGAGATTCGTACTTTCTTGTAGAACAGAACCATTCATCTTTCATTCTAAAAGTTTCCCCCAAGGGAACATAGGAATGTTATATGTATATTTTTAAACATTTACTCGTTATGCTTATGACACGGATCATAATTATTAAGTTTATAGCGTATTGCTACATCTCTTAAAGAGAGAGAGAGAGAGAGAGAGATATGTAATAAATGTGTGTATGTAGTGTTTGTGTGTATATAAATATTACGCTATTACTCTTTTTCCATTAAGTTCATTGTAGAATAAAATTTCATCAATTTTTTCAATACAACAATGAACTACATAATCCCCGATATCATCGATGAAATGTGAAATATTTTTCAGTTCTTGCAAGTATCATTTAAAAAAATAAAATAAAAGAAGAAAATTATGATAATCATATGCATTAAAATTTAACGATAATTTGCTTTTTAACGTAGTACATTTAAGAAGAAAATTTCTTATCTAACATTATCGTTTTTAACCATATCGTCTTTTTAGAACTTATATTATTTATTTTTGACCTTTTATTTCAGCAAAAAGTGTATGCATTGCTATTTATGTCGATAAAAAAGTCCTTATAAAAAGTTCTTTCATTTTGTTTACACGAGACATTATTATCACGACAATTTATTCATAAAGATGTCGCCTATCTTTCGTTCTATATAATTCATGCGAAACGGCGCAAATTTTACTCATAATTTACGCTTTTAAGGTAACTTTTTAAGGAATCGTTTGTCGATTTGCTATATTAACGTGTTACGTAACGTCTTCCCGTACTATTCGCCATTTACTATCTTTCAAAACTCATTCTCTCTCTCTCTCTCTCTCTCTCTCTCTCTCTCTCTGTCTCTCCAAGCCATCGTTTGACTTTTGATTGTAACCGTCCGAGAGTTCTGTAAGCTCGTTGAGAAAAAGTCCAAAGCAAACGACATACTTCTGAATAAATTATCTGGAATAACATTGTTCGCGTATGCAGAGAGCTGGCAACGACTGCCAGACATTACATTATCGGCAAAAGGCGTAAGCAGGTGAATTTAACCGCGACTGTTTGACCAGTAAAAATGTCCCCCCCCCCCCTTCCCACCTCGCCAGCTCACAAACATAAAGAAAAAACAGCATTGTTTACGATCGTGCAGGTCCGGGCTGAAATGCATCAACGGTGGCCCACGCGAGTTTATCAGTCTGCAATCTAAAGCAACATGGAGGGTTCGAGCGAGTTGTCGGCGCAGCTTCGCAGCTAAAGCTCAAAATCGAGTATACCGATTGCAATTTAGATTGGACTTTAAAATCTCGTGAATAATTAATGCCCGCCTGAATCCAAACAATTATTCATTCGGTCGGGATATTCTTCGCGAGCGCCCTGGAGTCGAGTCGAAGGGACTGAAATGCCGGCGGCCGAGGCGGGGCGATTAGCGCGTCCGAATTAGCCGGGACGCGTACGTGAGGCAGAAAGGGTTCGTCGCTCCAACGTCGCTTTGGCCTTTCTTCGAAAGCGGGGGATTAGGGAATAGAAGGTGGATGGACGAATGGATGGATGGACTCGGGAGTTGGGGGATTTTCTTATACGCCGACGGAGGAATTTAGCGGGTTGCGAGTGGATCGACCGACTAACCGGAGGCTCGACGCGAGAGAGTGAGAGAGGCGTGAGTTTAACTTGATTTTAAGGAGAACTAAGTTATTCGGGATAAATGGCCCTAATAACGTTTATTTTGGATTGTTTTTCGAATATCGAATTGTCTTATTATAACCTTTCTCTCAAGCGCTACAGCCTCCCGTACTGCAAATTGAAAATTCGAATGTTCGAAGCTTCTGATCTCGGATTATTTATCAATGGAATTCTTTTCATCTCATTGGCGTGGCTGCTTTAAAAGGAGATTGTGATGAAAGTCGAGCGCACATCGCGGCATTAAAAGAATCGCCGTTATTTCAAACAAATCGCTGAAAAGTCTATTGAATTAATTTCCCGTGTTTGCACGAATACTTGTACGGATATGTTTCCCTTGTGGCACTCGCAACCACCTTATTTGCACTGAATTTATTGTCGGCTGGATTTTCAATGTAAATATGATATGGAATTAAGTACGCAAAATACCGCAACAGAGCGAGGTATACACACACACACGCACGCACGCACACACACACACACACATATATATATATATAAATAAATAACGAGAATCGATGGAATATCCGATTAATCGATAATTGATAGTAGTATCGCGAAGTAACGTCTGCTTACTTTTCGATAGACGAAGCAACGAGGACAAACGATCTATCCAATGTCGAAAGATTCGAATGCATTGTTATGTGCGTTAATTGCAGTCTCTTTCAATGGTACGTAACGTTAAAATTAATCCTTATATTAATGTGCCGTTACTTGGGGTCGCGCGCATGAACCTGCCAATTTCATTACAACGTGTAAATGAAAGTTAACGTGCGCTTTAAGCGTGGAATAATTATACTTAGAGAAAAAAAGTAATTTCTACTTTAATTTATATTTAATGGAATATCGTTTAACAGTTGAAAAATTAATGAAAATTCAACAAATGATTATACATGTGTGTGGGTGTGTGGGTGTGCGTGCGTGCGTGTGTGCGTGGGCGTGTGAGTGGGTGTGTGCGCGTGCGTGTCTTAAATAATGAAATACCTACGTCCTCGTAATTATAAGTCAAAGCAATGCACAATAATTCGCTCGTCGGATTATTTTAGAATTATGGAGTTAAATTTCATTTGCAATGTCGTAACTTCATTTAGTCAATGGTAAAGGTGCTATAGGCGTCTTTCTAGCCTCAAAGGTTCTGTCACTTAAATAGGATTTCCATAACTATTTAAAGACTCTATGAAATAAGTTTTACTTTTTTTTTTCATTTACTATTTAACTTATTAAATTGATATTTTATTTTATTTTTATTCTTTTTTTTTCGAGGTCTATTAAAGTCTATAATTAATTGTAATTGCTGGAATGCAAAAATATTGTTGACTTTATTTGAAGTTGAAAATTTTATATCATGAAAATTGTCAATTTATCATTTTACTTAGATTATAGCAGATAATTACTATTCAATATGTTTAATCTCATTTTTACAAATCACGAAAAAAGATAAACATATTTTTAACAAATAGGATGGAAGATTAAATAAAACTTGCGATTATAAATTATGTTTTACTTTTTATCAATTAATCTTTATATTAAAGAATTTAAATTCTTAAAATTAATAAGAAATAATTTTGAGAAATAAAAGTTTATTGTTAAATAAAATTTATTATACAATGAATTATGATGGAATAGCATATAATAAGATTTTAAATAGTCATTGTGTGCATTATTTATTATTTTTGACGTTCGATTTAGCCAGCTAAAAATAATTATTAATTTACTAATAAGCTTTTTCAAAAAATGCAAAGCGATGCAATTTTAAATTATTGTCTTATTTTAATCAATGAATTAAATTCATTATTATTTCATAAACATCTATTATTACAGAAATAGAGAAAATAAAAATAAACTATATAATATCGATTAATGATGAAGTAAATTGGTTTTAGTTTAGTAGTCACAGTGTCATTGTTGAATATAATCTTGTAATGTCAGTTCAATATAATTCGTATTTACTTTATAACGTTTAAATAGATTATTAGTATTAATGATAAATTAAATTAGGCATATATATATATATATATATATAAGTTTTTTTTTGTATAATAATCATATAATATTTATTAAAACGTGATCAATATTTTCTAACTTTAAATAATAATCTTTCATTAGCGACATATTAAATAAAGAGATCATGCAAATTATAATAGTCGTGGAATCAGTTTTTTTTTTTTTTTTAAACAAAACAATTTCTTCCACTCTTTTTGTAAAAAAATAAGAAATAAACTATTTCTTACCGACCACAAGAAAATGTCATGTAAAGTAATTGAAAGTGTAGCGCGATAATTTTATGGATTAAGCTTTCATATTTTGAATAATTGTTTTAAGCCACAGTTTGTTTTTTTTTTATTTTATACAATATATGGTAAGATATGGTGATTTATTTTATATTTATTAAAAGCTTCGTGACTGAATTTTGCATAAAGAAGTTTGACACGAACGAAGTAGAATTACTTCATTTTATTAATGCATTACGAGTAAGAATTTTCATATAAAGTAACAATTGCATTAGAATGTTTATGGCCTTTTTATTTCTGGAATACTTAGTGGGAAAGAATAGGTGTCTTTATCGATGAAACATTTCTAAATAACAACGTTTCAACAATAAATATATGGCTTAAAAGTACTCCTGTCTAACTTTTCCATTTCAAAGGCACAGTTATGCAAATAATAATTAATAACCCAATTATTCGTGTCGAAGTATTTCTATGAAAAGGCGGCCTTATATTATCGAATATAACTTAATTGAATAAAAGCTAAAGTTTGCAATAATAGTCGAATGAAATATATGTATTTCAATAATGTCGAATGCGCGCGATAAATTAACATCAAATTAATTGCATTAAAGATTAAAGAGATTTAAAATTCAAAATCTATCATTTATGAACATGTTACTTCTGCAAATACAGTGAAAAATTATTAAAAATTATCATTGATACAAGGCACTCTAAAATTATATTGCACAACAAAAACAAAAAACAAAAAAAAAAAAAAATTAGAGACACAATGAATTAGGTGATAGTTATGATAATTAAAAACTAGTTCCTAATTAAATTAAACCACATAAAAAGTGTAAAATTAATTTTTATGTTATTATTGAATAAAAAATATTGATAAGCATAATATGCTATAAAATTATTAAAATTCTTGTAAATGAAATTAAAGGAATATTAAAAAATTTATTTAATGTATGCCGTATCTGATTGTGGATACAGTTTTTACAGTTCCGTAATAAATTTTCTTAATAAGTTTGAGTTGTAAAGAGTAGTTGTAGAGTAATCAATCTCTATAAAACACATTGAATTTTATTAATTATTTGTTTAATAATTATATTTAATAAATTGTAAAATCATCACACGCAATGAATTATTTTCAAAATCACATAATCAATTATTTCGTGAAAAATTTGAAAGAAATCAAAATCAAATTATTTTCTCAATATAATTTTACATAAAAATTATATATATATATATATATATATATATATATATATATAGAGAGAGAGAGAGAGAGAGAGAGAGAGATTTTTAAGAGTAATTACTGTAATTGAAAGAGAGTTCTATTTTAAAATCGTAAATTATGCCTCTTAAAATAAAACAGCTATTTCTTTCAATAAAAAATAAATTGAGTGATTTATCTTTAAAGAACGTAAGAGATAATCATATTATATATTATGACTTGTAATTTTATTTCAGAGCAATTTCTGTCAAAAAGATAACACGATGAATAAATGAGGAATATAAAGCTTATATTAAAAATACTTACATATACATGCATTTGTGCGTGGGAATGCGTAGGTACGTGTGCGTATACACGTGGATGCGGAAATTATTATGAATAATTGGAAATTGGCAAGTGTTATATGTAAAAATTAATTTATCGAGAGAGGAGAATTTTCATAAAGATTTAAAATAATTCCGTCGAATTGATAAAATAAGAAATTAATCGTTACCGAATCATAATAACCTATTATTATTTTTTTAATAATATAGATGATACATTTTAATTTATTAATATTTATGAGAACGTTGTGATGTAAAATAACTCTATTATTACAAAAAGTGTATGAAATAATCGATAAAATGACTGAAAATTATGGCAAGGGCATGCAATTGAATTTATTAATATTTTTTGTAATCGACTATAATGAATATGATTAAAGTTATAAGCAGTCATTATATAATAATCCAGCCTTCCGAAAAATGCAAATTTCTATAGCATATATTTATGAATGATAGTAATGCCAAGAGAGAGAGAGAGAGAGAGAGAGAGAGAGAGAGAGAGAGAGAGAAAATTACGTCAACTATAGCCACATTAAACATAATACTACTATTCGATAGGACGTGCATTTTTCTTGTAAATTATCTGATAGCGCATGCTTTAGCCAGAATTGATTTCGATAATTTTCGACTTATGGATCCTTCGGATATATAGGAGAAGTGCCGTTTGACACGAATCTTCGCGCCCGTTAAATTTTGTCGAAAGTCAGTAATAAGTAAGAGGGCTCCGAACCTCTCGTCGGCCCCCTCACAAGCATTCACGAACCAACCAAACCAACGCACATTCCACTATAACTCTTAAGGATCCAGGCGGACACGGATAAGACGGCAGAAGCGGAAGGTCTGAGGATGAGCCTACGCTACCGACCCAAAAAGAACGGGATGAGCACGACGATCATCGGGCCGATATCTGCTCGTCACTGTGCTCTTATTGCCTACTCCTCGGTCCTCGGCTCCTTCCTCCACGTCCCAGCGACACAATTGATTTAACCCTCTCGGCCGTAACACGCATTATTATATCGTCCCCCCACGAATTTCCACTCCGGCCTCACCAAGGTCGTGCGCCCAAATACATAATTCAAGCGCCGCTGCGCTCGCGCTCTACTTCGCGGCCTACGTCGGTAGATTTTCTCCATCCATATTTCCGTCAACGGATTTTTCTTATCATTATTATTATTATCATTATCATTATCATTATTATTATCATCATCATCATCATCATCATCATCATCATCATCGTCATCATCATCATCGTCGTCATCATCATCATCAACAACATCATCATCATTATCATTATCATTATCATCATTATTATTATTATTATTATAACGTCAAAAGTTGAATTGCCGAATGCCTAATGCTGGCTATTTACCCGACTACCAAATGTCCCTGCGTCTATCTATCTCTTGACAGCCACTTTATCGACCCTCCTTATCACGCCTATAATTATTCTACGTTTATGCAATAATATAAAGATGCTGTCTCATTGAATTGCTTCGCTTCGCACGCTAGAGGCGCGCTATTTCTTGTCAGCGCTCCTTTTCTTCGCCAATAATCTCTCCCGTACTTTTCTCACAGCCCTACCAATGTTAATTGTCACTCGTGTCCTACGTGGCATCCTTGCAACCACTTTCTTTTCTTTTCTTTTTCGCTTCCCCTCCTCTCCGCCCCCATTTTTACGCTTACTATCCGTTATGCAGATTCTGAAATTATTATGCTGCTTTTATATCTGCTTGGTTATCTTGTTGGGTATAGGATTCCTAAATGAAGCTGATAAGGATTGTAATGGAATAAGGCAATTGTTTCTGTTAAGCCTTACGTACGACTACGCCGTTGCGATATTGTTGCAACAAAATGGCAATTGAGTAAACGAACGTGACGCCGATACTCAACCTAACAGATGCCATTTTATTCCGCTTCGGTCTGCTTCGGTTCTGGATAGTATTTCCGATTATTAATAAGTTTATCAACCTGACACGACTAAGGACAATAATTGTCGGGTGAAAATTTAGTTAAGGAAATAGAGACGAAGAGATGAAAGATATAAATTGCATTTGTTCGTACAATTCACTTTCGCAGCGATGATTTATTCGCTCAGCCTGGCAAACTTTTAATACGATAATTCTATTCATTTGCTTATGTAAGAATACTTTTAACTTATAATGCATACCGAGTACAGAACTATTATAACATTTACGTTTTTCGAAATCTTATTCAATACATTAACATTATACATTACCTTGGATGCAAGATGTTTGTACTCTTTGATAAATTCCTTAGAGTACTTAATTTCAATAAATAAATCCTACCTCTGCAAGTCTTTAAGACCTATTTGCCTCAACTTTACATTCTACTCAATGTAATTAATGTTGTTATTATCAACAAATTATTCTTTCAGCAACTGAATAGAACTGCAGTATTTTCTTGTTTAAATAATATTTAATTCCATATATAAAGTGGAATTTTTATATTATCCCATTACAACATTGTCTTTTAGAATATTTATAGATTTTTTTGTAAATATTCGCTATAGCTAGACGGTCGCAAAATAGTACCCAATACTTAATCTTTCATGTGAAATTCATTTTTCAACCAAGAACTTGTAAAGATTTAGAAAAAAAAAAAAATGTTGGAAAGATTAAAATTTACTATCCACGAGGATCCATTATACCATTAACACGGATCTGTTTTTACGCGTACAAAAATTTTCGGACAATTCACTTGACAAAAGCACAATATTTTCATAAACTAATAATCCAGTTATTTATTAAATTCATTGCTACTCTCTCGCGAAATATCAACTACCGAAAGTCTGCTCTTTTTCTTTAGATTCTTTCAATAAAAACTCACCAGCTTGATATTAGCATTTCTTAACATTACATATGTACTTGAAGCACACTTGATACTCCAGCTACTTTAACTGTCATTTCACCTTCGCGTCTCATGTATTGCTTTACACATAAATTGCACGCAAACGTTAATGCGAATCGTCTGTGGCACTTGCGTTTACCTATTTACGCGAAAATCATCTACTTAAAAGCTTGCGCTGCGGAAGATTGAATTCTCCTTCGGTTCCTTTAAGTGTCATCAACTACTTTACTCAAACGCTAGTAATTTTGTCCGTCGTTTTTACTTCTTTTTTTCCCGTACTCATCTTTTCCCTCCCCCCCCCCCCC